>NC_092142.1:61121724-61431293 GCF_043159975.1 Macaca nemestrina
GGTTACAGAGCGAGCTCTTGAACAAAAGAAAACCAGAGCGCAGGTCATTGTTCTTTAAAGGATGTAAGCATGACACGTGTCCCTGCATGTGGGAAAAATTAAGCTAATAACCTGAGTAGTCTTCAACATATACAGTTAAAAGATGAGAGAAAACAAAAAAAAATGTAGTTCAGATACTCTGATCCAAATTAATGTTGTCTAGAGAAGGTCTAGTTTCTGGTGAGATCACCTTGGATCTCATCACCTAGTCTCTGTTCAGTCTAATAATATGTCTTGTCTTGGTTGAATTATTTTAGTATCATAGAGTCTAGCTCACTAAGGTAGCCCCAAAGCTTTTTTCCAAGCAGATCACATGTGCTGTAGATTTTTGAAGGGAAGATTATTAGGAAATCAGAGGAAGACAACAACATAAGAAAAACAAAAAGTGCTCTCATATGCTGCAATGTACTGAAACTTCCACTGGTCTTTTCTGATAAGAAACCCAAACAGAAACGATAACTCATTTAAAATGGAAGTATGTGAGACTGACTCCTACATTATCCCAAAGCACAGAAAAGCCAGTGTACCTGACTTGTCCAAATCAGGAAACCTAATGAATTTTTTATCATTCCTCTATTTTGCATAATAGTATTCCGGCTTTCTTCCCTAAAATTATCTCATTGTGCCTGAGCAGGGAACACCTTATTTTTCACTGGGTTGTTTTCTAACCTCAAATTACATAAGGCACATAATCACTTTTCTGGAATAGAAAATGATAATAAATGGCACTAACAGTTGTAATTGGTATTCTTAAGCTTGAGGGCTTAATATCTTGCCAGGCACTATAGAAACTGATTTACATATGTTATCTCATTCATTGTCTATAACTCCCTAATTTTTCAGATGAAGAAACTGTGAAGGGAAATGTATTTTGCTTCTCTAAATCCCAAATAGACTTCTGCTTGTCTCTTCCATATCACTTTATAATACAACCTATTTGTCATGTATGCACCAGCCAAGCTACTTTGTTTTTCTCAAGACTTTGAAAACGGTAACTCCTTTATTTGTTGGTGGGAGAGTAAAGCCTGCAAGGAATAGCAAGACATTTGGAGTCATATAGATCTGATTTCAAGTTCTGACTGAACACATTACTAGTTTTGTGATGTGGTTTGGCTCTGTCCCACCCAAATCTCATCTTGAGTTGTAGTTCCCATAATCCCCACATGTCCTGAGAGGGACCCAGTGGAAGATAATTTAATCATGGGGGTGATTACCCTCATGCTCTTCTCATGATAATGAGAGTTCTCATGAGATCTGATGGTTTTACAAAGGGCTTTTTCTCCATTTGCTTGGCACTTCTCCTTGCTGCTGCCATGTGAAGGACATGCTGGCTTCCCCTTTCACAATGATTGTAAGTTTCCTGAGGCCTCCCCAGCCATGCCGAGCTGTGAGTCAATTAAAGCTCTTTCCCCTATAAATTGCCCAGTCTCAGGTATGTTTTTATTAGCAGCATGAGAATGGACTAGTACACTCTGTAAATTGAACTAGCTGGTGAATCATGTTGATAATCTCTTTGAGTCTCATTCACCTTTGTGTATAAAGATATTTAACTCACAGGTTGTTGTATTAAAGGATGCAGTGAAAAACAAATGTCCAGTTTTTGATGTACATGTTGGTTTCCTCTCAGGTGAGCCCATTGATACTTATCTAAGAAGAGCAGATGGTTAGAGAACAGGTCCTTTTGTGATTCCTACAGCTAGGCTACTCTTCTTAGAGTACCGTTCTGTCTTGTGGCTACAGGACATTCAGGCATTCATTCCACTCTCAATTAGCCCTTTAAATGCTGTTATCCACTGTTCTCCAATATTTTCAGGGCTCCAGGTAAACCCTCCTTTCATCATTCTCCAAATCATCGTGTTCTAAACAGTTAATGCCTTGCACATGTAACAGCATTTCTTCCTGGGGAGTAAAATTGTGTTTTGTATTTTTTTTCTTTTTTCTTTTTTTCTTTTTTTGAGACAGAGTCTCGCTCTGTCATCAGGCTGGAGTGCAGTGGCACAATCTTGGCTCCATGCAACCTCCGCCTCCTGGGTTTAAGCCATTCTCCTATCTCCACCTCCCAAGTAGCTGGGAATACAGGCCCATGCCACCACGTCCAGCTAATTTTTGTATTTTTAGTACAGACGTGGTTTCACCATGTTGGCCTGGATGGTCTCGATCTCTTGACCTCGTGATCAGACCACCTTGGCCTCCCAAAGTGCTGGGATTACAGACTTGAGCCGCTGCGCCCGGCCAAAAATTTGTTTGTTTGTTTGTTTGTTTTTTGTTTGTCTCTCTATTCTTCTTCATTAATACAAGACTAAAGGAAGCTAATGTTAGAAGAGGGATTGCTTCAGTTTCATAATCTGGTAAATAAATATGGGTTAATATTTTGTATTTAATGACCTAAAGAAGAAATAAGGGAATCCTGAGGCATAAATGAGAGAAAGGAAAGTGTTAGGGCCAAGATCCTTGTGGGAGGAAAGGTCTTCTGTTTTTACAGGGAAACAGGCTCTGATACCAGTTTGCAGTCTGGAAACCACTCAAACTTACAGACGGAGGAAAGGTCTGGTCACTGATCTTCATGCTAGCATTCAGAATATCCGGTGGGCGTGTTCTTGACCAGTCCAGGGCTACAGATGAGAAGTACCCTCTGAACAATGGGTCTTCCTCATATCCATTTCCCCATTGATGAACTCTGTTGAGATGTTTTTACTTATTCAATTACCTGGAAGCTGTGGGTCTTGGAGACTGAGTCTTAACCAGCCTCATACATGGGAAGGTCTCGAGGGAAAAATCTGGATGGAAATGCCTTGGTTGGAGCTGAACAAGAGGGTCTGGCTTGTCCAAGAACTAGCAAGAACACTGTTTGGCACAGATTTTAGGTATCTTTGGACATGCATGGTTACGGTGCTGCTGGTGATTATAAAGGGGCTCAACCTCTTTCCCCCAACTTCTTGGACTTGCCAGGAGGCTTGGCTCCATAATCTGGGGATTCAATTGGGATGAACTTATTGAACAGACCCTAAGCATAGAGAAATGACTTTTCCTTTCTTAGGCTACCTCCTTATGAAGAGTGGCCATCTTATCTTTCTAGATGGATCATAAATATGACACGTACTTTTAAGTTTTCACTTACATCCATGCTTCCTCACTTGTAAGCTCCTACTACGCCTAGTGCATATCTACAGCATCAGTCTCGATACACTGTCCTATAACTTTATGTTTATTTATCTTCCACCCTGACTGGATTGATTTTGAGCTCCATGAAGGCAGAGCCTATTATCCATATCTATGTATATCCATATCTGTGTATCCCAGATCTAGCCCAAAGCCTGATATGTAGTCAATGTTCAAAAATTATATTATTTAAGATAACAAACAAATGAATATGACTGCAAGGATAACTATGGCATTATTGTCAGCAGTTAGCTAGAAATAGATCCAGAATGTTAAGAAAAATCAGATGGCCCAGCAGATTGGTGTGGGGAGCTCAATGAGGATAACAGATTTCACTGGAAAAGAAAGAGGGAGTAAAGAGGATGGCAAAATAAAGTGAAAAGAAACAAAACCAGAAAACTCAATCTTCTAGAGCAAAAATAAAACAGTGAAGATTAAGAGTGAACATAGGGAAACAATTCAAATACCAAATGATGATTTGCATAATGGTAATACTAGTAGCAATAATAATTATAATGACACCAAGAATTAATGAGAATCCATCTGCTTCTTAGTGCCTCATAATTTAGTACCTCAGTGTTTACAGAGCAATTTCTCATTCAGAATGTAAGTGATCCCTCAGGCAGAGTATACTGCCTCCGCTGCCTCCATGTGAGATGACTCACTATGGTCATCTCATTCCAAAGACAGAGTGCTAAAATAGATTCCCAGAGTGCCTTCTTCCTCCAGAGCTGGGAGTTTCCTTTAAGACCAGGGAGAAGTATTTTATTCATTTATCTTTGAATCCTCAGTAGCACAGAAGAGATGCTCAATACGTTTTCGTTGATTTATCATCTTATGTCTATCCCACAGCAAGCTCCAAGATAAATAGGTCCTGTCCTGTACCCCCATTTTTTAGATGAGAAAACCAGACACATTTAGTCAGAGTTGAAGTTGGAAAACAAGTCTGAGATTTTTGAACACATTGTTTTGTTCTGCAGTGCCACAGTATAGCCTAGAAAGATTACCAAGGTCGCATTGCTTAATAATTATGTACCTTCTGTTAGCAATTCTAAGAAAGCACATTCCTTTAGTATTCATATAGAAGACTAAAGAAATCTCATGTCAAAATTACCACGTCTTATGCTTTGCAAGGATCAAGGACAAGGCTTAACACTTTTGAGTCAGTCTTGAGCACCTAAAGCACTCTTAAATTTTGAAGTGATGGGAAACAGGAAAAACTTTTTGCATCTGGATGTAAAAATCCATGTGTATTTTAAGGGAAATAGGATCTATGCATTTCTGATTAATTTACACTTAAATCAATGAAGTGTTTTGCAAAAGATATTTGATGTTCAAGAAGCCTTTTTTTAAAAGCCTAATGGGACTTTTAAAGCTGTTTTTTTCTTAAAAAGAGGAACTTATTTTTTACCCCATGATCTTATACTCAAATGATATGGTTTCAAAGTCTCATTTACAGAATCTTTTTGCTTTCAAAGTCTTTCCATTTACCCCTACCCAGAGGTAGCTAACCTGGATTTGATTAAGACTAGCTTTTCATCTCTCTATTATTTATTCATTGTTTTGTCAGCAGCATTCTCAAGGGAACGGGCAGATATATTTGGGGAGACTGTCAGAATATTGGATGTGATCTTCCTCAGAAATAAAAGCCTCAGAAGTTTCTAGCAAAATGGAAGAGTGAATGAATTACACAAGAGAAGATTATCATGTGGAGGAAGAAGATGCAAAACAAAGGCTGAGGACACGGGCTTGGAACAGATGCTGTCTTTGTGTTTGTAGAGTAGATAAAACCAAAAGAAAATGTGTTGAGGGGTGATGGTAACTGGAATTAGTTGAGCAACCACTATATGTTGGAGTTTTTCAGAATGCTGTTCCATTTAATCTACTCAATGGTTTGGAGATAAAGATGTTATTAATTCCATTTTTTAGATGAAGAAGATATTGACTTCCCTAAATCATTCACAAAATCATTCACATGGTAGGCGGCAAGTGTAGGATTTCTATCTGTGTTTTCCCTTCAGACCAAACTTTTTAGAAGACCCCAGCATTTGTCATGCTGCAGGTCGTGAGTCCCCATGGCGATTTCTGATGGGACAGAGATGTGGAAAATAAATAGGTGGGAAAGTTACTCGCTTTCCAATTTTCCTTCAACCCTCTGATTTTGTCAAGAGAGAACATTTCAGCTCCCTGCCAGCGCTGATCTCTAACAAGTAGAATGCTGGCCTCAGGCTCAGAACCTTAAACGGACTCCAAGTACCTTGTTAGAATTTAAGAATATTGTTTTGCATTCATTCAATTCATTTCTAAGTTTACCTTGCATTTATGGCAAATAAAAATAATTTTCTTATTTTTAGGTATGAATATAAAGTTTTCTTTCAAAACAAATGTTTATTTTATGTTTTTAGAGAAATGAGTTGATTAAAATATTGTATCACACAGATGGTGTACAGACAAAAAAAAAAGACAGCACTGTATATATGACTGCAGCTTGGGGAGAACAAATTATATTAAATCAGCATCCTTTCAAACTAACATTATCAAGTAAATTGTCCCCTTAAAGTGGGAAGTATACACATTTAAAGTAGTATTCCTGAGCTTAAAGTTTTTATTCAATATCGAATGTTTCAGATTACTTTGATTTCCTATAAAATCATCTCTGAAAATACAAATGTTAGGTCTAGAAGTTACAAAGAATTGGAACAGTATAACCTATTCCAGTGGACATTGCAGAAACGGTTTTAGTCTTCAGCTACAATTCAGATACAAACAGAATTATAATATTGTATCTCTGCCTGCCTTCCTCCCTACTAACAATATTTCAAAACAATAATCATCATCCTCACTTAACATCCTGGACATAGGTTAATGGGAATTCCACTGTAGTTTCTTTTTTTCACAGAAGACTGAGTTAAAATAAATCAAATAAATCTTCCCAGTGTACACATTTGAAGCAGAGTATGTGAAAACAAACTAAAACCTACTTCCAAGTTTTGTGACTATTTTATTTGGTTTATCACGCAATTTCATTTGGGGAGACATTGTGGTCCTCTTCAGTGAAAGTTTATTTTTATTTTTTCTCCTTGCCATTGCAAAGGGAAGTCAACATATTGCTCATAAAGTGTGAATGTCTTTATGAACTGCTGATAGATATCAAGGAAATGCTCTGAGGATTAGAAGGTGATTTTGTGGCAAAATACCCACTTTCTCTAAATATTACCTTCAGTAGCTTTATAGCAAATATTGCTGAAGAAAGAGAATATAAATCACTGAAATCCCCCAAGACCTAATATTAAAGTATCATTTATGTTTTTCTTTTGTTTGAATTACTGACTAACACTGTACTGAGTAAGGAGAAAAAAAAGCCACTTTACAAAGAAAAGTGAACACAGAGAGGGTGTGGAGGGTGCTAAACACATAGTGCAAGACATTGTGTCCCTTTTTGATCATTGGTTTTGCATGATGTATTCAGGACCTTGGAATTTGGGGCGCTTCTGTGAGGATATTCACAATTGTAAACCATGCACTTCTCTTATTGCTAGATGTGAAATATACAATTTTGGAAATGTACCAGTTTGGAGTCAGAAAATCTAGGATGGATTCTGGACCCTGTTGCTAGAGATAGGACATTTAAAAAGTAAAGTAGCGATTGTTCTATTTTTGCTTTGATTTGTTTCTCTTTTAGAGCTGAGTTTCTAGTAGCCACTGTTTGACAAATTGTAAAAGAATCCTCCCCATTTTCCTTTCTACTTGCCCTGTGGATTTGTTCCTGCTGGTTGGATCAGTCAAGATGGGAATGCTAATTTATTATGGCAGTCTTTTGTCAATGTCACTTTTATATGTATACAGTGCTTTCACCTCTCCTTTTTCCTTTTTCTGCAGTCACACCTCCGCTAACTCTCAGTAAAAGATTGCATTTAACTCTCTGAACCTGGGATTCTTCATCAGTAATCGGGAAGAAATTATCCTTGTCTCACCTCTCTCACTGGGTTTTAGTAAAATTCCAATAATATGAAATCTATGTGGCAAAACTGCTAACCCTAAACATACGCACACACATATACACACACACACAATGCTACAGTCATTTATGTTAACAGGTGAAGTCAAAAGCAAGAAAGGAAAATTCTTCCTGTTTGTCAGAAATTGTGGGTCTAACGTTATGCTGTGGTTTGGATATTTGGTTGAAATCTGATCCTCAATGTTGGAGGTGTAGCCCAGTGGGGGATCCTGGAAATGCATCCGTCATTAATAGATTAACACTTCTTCCAGGGTGGGTGAGTTCTCTCTCTCTGTTTGTTTCCCTGCTACCGCTGGTTGATAAAAAGAGCCTGGCACCCCCACTACTCCCTGCCACTGTCTCGTTTCCTCTCTTGCCATGTGATCCCTGCACACATCAGCTCCTCAGCTCCCCTTCACCTTTTGAAGCAGCCTCATTGCCTGGAGTAACACCCAAGGTTTGTTGTCTCAAGTCCATGGAGAACAAGGACGTGGACACACAAAGAGTGAGGTTAAGAGTGGAAGTTTAGCAGGGGAAAGAAAAAGAATAGCTCTCTGCAAAGAAGGGTCCCAGAAAAATGGGTTGCCAGGCCCATGGTGGAATGCAGGGAGTTTTATAAATGAGCTGGTGAGGAGGTGGTGTCTGATCTACAGAAGGCACAAAAAACTGGTTGGACCAGGTGTGTCATATGCATACAGTGTGAATCTCTGGTAGTCCCACACTAATCATTTATGCAGGCAGGTTCTCTGCCTGAACTGTGCCATTTTGCCCATTTCTTTATTACTGTGCATGTGGTATCAAAGAAAAAAAAAAGGAAGATGGAGCCTCCATGGTGGACATGTCTGGCCCCCAGGTAGCCCTTTTCTATTGGCACCACTGCTGGCATTCCCCCATGCAAGCTTCTAGCTTCCTTATTTGTTTGTAGCTCAATTTTTCAGGCTGCTCTTTGTTAGAAGAGAAATGATTTTCATGGCTGCTTTTTGTTAGAAGGGAAGCTCTGCCTGCCTTCTCTTCTTTACCTTCACTATCTGCCTAAATAATTTATTTCTATCTCCTGTATCACTTTCACTATAAGTGGATGCAGCCTGAGGCTCTCACCAGATACACATCCCAAATCTTGAACTTTGCAGCCATCAGAATTTGAGCCAAATAAACCTTTTTCCTTTATAAATTTCCCAGCCTCAGATATATTCCTTTGTAGCAACACTAAACTAAGACTTATTGTATCTGTCATCTTCCGTAACGATATTGCACATAGACAGAGAGAGTGGGTACCACATTACATGTGCAGGAGCCAAAATCTCCCTCATCAGCATACATACTTGTCTGACTTGCCATTCTCTTTGAAAATTTCACCATGAACATTTCTCATTATAAGCAAAAGCATTTATGTGAATACTTGGTGGTAATAGTGTTTAGTTTGTTTGATTAACCCACCAGAAGTTCAGTGAATTATTAATGTATAAATAAGTGTATCTATGACTACATCTACCTGACTACTCACTTTTATCAAGTATGCATTAAATCTCATTTTGGTTTCTACTTAGTACCAGGTGCAGATAATTGGGAAATGAATGAGACAAGATGCCCTCAAAAGCTCAGTCAAGTGGCAGAGACAGACATTGTGAATACATGATCTTGGTTCAACAGCAGCTCTCAAGTGCTGTACAGAATGGATTGATGGAAACAGCAAAGGCATAAGAATCTGAGAAGATCCTTGGAAATACCTCTCTGAATAACCTCGTAACCCTCTAACTTTGCGTCATTTAACTTCTCTGACATATAGCTAGGTGTGGCTGGAGTATAGAATACATGGGAGAGTATAAGAAGTTGGAAGATCATATGCCAAGAAAGTTAAATTAGCCAACTCATGGGGTCCTTATCTTCCAGGCTGAGAAACTTGGACATTAGTCTACCAGGCCTCTTTCATGTTGAAAAATATCCAGTAGGTGTATATATATCACCTCCATGATAGCTGTCAAAAATATATAGCCCTAGAGGTTGGGTGAAGTGTAGATGTTATAAGGGACAATGGAAGGCAGCAATACCATTTAAGAGGTAATTGCAATACTAACAAAACAACAACAAACATAAAATAAGACTTTTATAAGTGCTTTATCTCATTGACTGCACATAAATAGGTTCCTCATACCTGTACCTATAATAGGAATACCTTAGGATATAGGTACTTATGATACAGGTATTCTTATTGTATTTTATAGATCAGAAGCGTGTGGTAAAGGGAAGTTAGGTAACCTGCTCATGATCACAGAGTTAGAGTGCCTTCAGAAATCTTATTTTTAACCATTACATTATGCTGCAATAGTGCAGGTGGGAGAACAGGAGGGCCTGAACTAAGCTAAAGCATTATAAAAACATGCTTTTTATTTGAATGCACATTTTGGACTTGCTATCTCTGTGCCTATGATATCATTAGTACCTCCAGAAAAGGCACCTGAATTTTTGTTATCTTTATAATGTTTTAACACAACCTTCATTAGTGCTTAGCAAACAGCTCATGCACATTTAGCAAATGCACCAGGGTGATGGGAGTCAGAGGCATCGGTAGATTCTGTCTACAATTTTAAGTACATGATTCTACTACAACGTGAGACTCCAGGTATTGTCAGGCCGGCATGCAACAGTGCTCATTGCTCTTTCCTTCCTCCATCATTGTTGTTCATTGCTTTAACCTAGAATTTCTTATTTATTTTCTCTTGCAGTTTATGCATATGGACATCTTGCTTGACCTCCAAGATCCAGTCTGCTGATGAGGCGACTACTATAAGAATTATTTGCAATCTCTGCCCATCCACAAACTCTCCACCCTGACTACTGCACTTAGAGCACTCTGCAGTATTTTCCAGATGTCTGTTATCTGTCCTGTCACACCTATGAAGAGATCTGGGAAAACAGGGAACCCATATGATTTTAACTAAGTATGAACTACACGCAAGGCAATATGCAATAAGGAAAATAAAATATCTTGAAGGACTGGGAAATGATAAGTGACTGACAGTGTTTAAATTGTGTGGATGGTATACCTATAGCTTAAGTCAAACAAAGTTTGTCCCACTAGATTTTCACACATAATATAGTGAATAGAGAAGATATGAGTGAATAATTTCCTCACAGTATATAATTTCTTCAGCCTGACGTCCACAGCCTTTATAATCTGCCTCCAAATTCCTTTTACTAACCAATCTCTCATACCCTCTGTGTGAAACTTCCTCTCCACTCACTCTGAACTTAGTGCTTTGGTTTACTAGATTTTCAAAAAAATTTTTTGACTATGGCAGTTACTGCAGATACCTCTTGCCATGCTGTAACCATAGCAGACCCTTCTAATTGATTGTGACTGAGTATGGAAGCATTTTTAAGATTCATTTCAGGGCAGCACTTAAGACAGCCACTAAAAATCATTCAGAATTTGACATTTAGATTAAGTTCCTTTGCCAAATAAGCTTGCATGCTTCCTTCAGCTTGAAATGGCCAACTTCATCAGTCTCATCATTAGGAATCCTGCTAATTCACGTCCTCCATGAAAATGTCCTGATTTCCTCAATTCATGGGGAGTTACCCCCTCAGACCTAATGTATCACAGGTCGACAACTTTCAGAAAATCCTTCTCATTTGTTCCCTAGTCTGGTTCCTTAGCTGTTGCAGTCACAGCCACGTTTTTGCATGACATTACCTGTCTACTCCTTTGCGGGGTAGAAATGCTCCTCGCATTCCTTGTGGCACTCATATAAGCCTGGCACTTAGTAGGAGTTCAGAGAAACTGGAATAACAGAGATAACCAACTGATGGGTGGGGAACAAAGCAAACCCAAAGAGATGCTGATCAAATTTAGTATAAACCAAGACAATGGAAAGTGAAGAGAGAGTGGATTGACAGCGCCATTATGTAAGTTAATTTGTTCTAAGATGTCAACCCCCTTCTTGGCTTTTCCTGGCTTTCAATCTGCATGAACACCTTGTCCTGCAGACAGACAGACAGCTTCAGGGTGGATTAAATAATCAGCCAAGTGAGAAGAGCATCTCCCAATATGTCTGCAAAAACACTTCTACTTCAAGAATGATTATTAAAAGCCACAAGGAAGGCAGTGATAACACAGTTGAAACATTGACTTACTGATCAAAAGAGACACTAATACGCACTCCTTAAGGGAAACAGTTAGATTTTAACATGCATACGAGCAAATCCCTTTGCTCCTTTTCCATTCTGCATTGTCACACAAAAATCCCATTTCTGATACTCTCATTTTGGCTCACAGCTTTTCTGCAAATAGTTTAATTTGTGCTCTGTTTTGTCTTCTTTCCTTCCTTGCTTTCCTGCTTCTTTCCCTTTCTTTCTTATTTTTCTCTTTCTTTCTTTCTTTTGTTCTTTTCATCTATTTTAGCAGAACTATTTTTCTTTAGTTTCTATTTCTTTTTAGTATCACTCTGTCTTTCCCTTTCTACCTTTGTTTATTTCTTTTTTGATTACATTCAGAGAGATTTTCCTCCGCAAATAGATGGTGTAACCACCAGATGGTGTAACCACCAGCACTCACTGTACAATTTGTTGAAGAGTGAACTTCATCAAGTAAAATTGCAGTGGGACTTTTTTTTTGGATTTTTTGTTTGTTTGTTTTTTAGGTGAGATATCATTACCCCTTGAAATCTAAATGTCCACATTTGTAACATAACATGAGTACACTATAGCAGGCACACAGGAAGACTCTTAAATGGTAACAATGGTGACTTTAATCAATATTGCATATGGAAATTGAGCCACTGACCTTGAGATATCTATTATATTGGCTCAATGCAAATTGGGTCTTTCATTTTAATCCCCTGGGTTTTTTAACTCATTTTATGAATATCAGTCAATTTTCTGAGATGTTTGGCTCTTTTCACCTAGGATAACTGTCTTCCGCAACATGCTAACATTCATTTCCATGTGGCAGGTAGAGAGGTCACTAGGTTTGTAAGCACTCCTAATTAAAATGCATGATGCTACAAAGGTAAAAGGGACAATGAGTCATAAACAAATCGCCTGACAGTAGCTGACAGCCATCGACTGGATGTACATTTTTTTTCATTGAGAATAGGAAAGATCTGGATTTGTAAAGATGCACACATACCACACGCTCTTCCAAGTTAACTCTTTCTCATGGAAAATCTGTCTCTGACTTAGGATTCAAATGACAATTGAAACTGTAGGAGCTGACTTTTCTCATACTTCCTCTCAACTACTTGCATTATTTACCATCTTAAAATCAATTTTCAGGAAAAACATAAGGTGATATCCATCATTAAATATTTTTAAACATTAGGTGTTAGTAATCATACCCATTTCAGATCTGGAAGGACATTTCAAGATAATTGCAGTCATTAATCTGTTATTATTGTTATTATTATTATTATTTTGAGACAGGGTCTCACTCTGTTGTCCATGCTGGATTGCAGTGGTGCAATCTCAGCTCATTGCAACCTCTGCCTCCCAGGTTCAAGCAATTCTCCTGCCTCTGCCTCAGCCTCTCGGGTAGCTGAGACTACAGCCATGCATCACCACACCGGCTAATTTTTTTTTTTTTTTTTTTGGCAGAGGCAGGGTTTTGCCATGTTGGCCAGGCTGGTCTCAAACTCCTGACCTCAAGTGATCTGCCTGCCTAGGGCTCCCAAAGTGCTGGAACTACAGGCACAAGACCACTGGAATCCTTGCCTACTGATTTGTTTTACAACCTGAGATCTGTCCTGTTCAAGCAACTTGCTCCGGATCACACAGGGAGTTTGGAAATGGTGGCTCTTAATTGGCCCTGGCACAAAAGTCTTGTGCCTGTGATTTCTACTCAATGAGGATGCATAACAGCTAAGAGCCAAAATTCAAATTCAGGGTTCCTGACTGCCAGATCAGAGATCTTTCATTTTATGTGTGTCCTAAAATGACCCTTTTAATTAGTTCATTGAAAAGTCAAGTGGTTTTATATCACTTATGTTTATATGTGCTACAGTGAGTTGGATATCAGCACTTTTGGAGTGTCTCCTGATATCTGGCATTTAAATGTGTATTACCTGTTTTATCATCTGTTCAAAACTGTAAGGTAGGTTATATGACCTCAATTTTTGAAATGAGGAATAGATAATTAGAAAGAGAAAGACTTAATAACTTTCTCAAGAAAACGTAGACTAAATCCTGGAATTTGGCTTGACCTATTAGTATTTAGAGAGTCCACATAATTTTCACCAAACCATTCTGCCACCTAAATCTTCTAAGTAATGTCATTACAGTGCCTGGTGTAAAATTAGTCATCTTATGACTAATTTTCCCAATGTTAATGAACATCTAGTGTTTATGATCTTGATGAAAAAAGTTTAAACAAATATATAGTACACATGAAATATGTCATATATATCATATATTATGCAATAGATATTATATGCAATATGTATTTTATATATAATATCCATTTATAATATCTATTTGATAGAAATAATATAATACCTATTTATTTGATTAATTGCCTACATTTTTTGATATATTTTTTCTAAGGCTAATTGATTGAATGGTAAACCAGAACCAAAGAGAGGAACATAGGGAAGACATTGTCTAAATAGAAATTTTGCATTCTTACTATTCACAATAGCAAAGACATGGAATCAGCCTAAATGTCTATCAACAGTAGACTGGATAAAGAAAATGTGGTACATATACAACATGGAATACTATACAGCCATGAAAATGAATAAGATCATGTTCTTTGCAGGAAGATGGAGGAAGCTGGAGGCCTTAGCAAACTAATGCAGGAACAGAAAACCAAATACCATATGTTCTTACTCACAAGTGGGAGCTAAATGATGAGAACACATGGTTATATAACACTGAGGCCTATCAAAAGGTAGAAGCGGGGGAGAAGAGAGAGGACAAGAAAAACAATTAATGTGTACTAGGCTTAGTACCTGGGCGATAAAATAACCTGTATAACAAACCCCCATGACATGAGTTTACCTATCTAACAAACCTGCACGTGTACCTCTGAAAATAATACAAAAAAAAAAAGTTTAAAAAAGAAATTGTCATTCTTTGCAAAAATAGTTCAAGTATTATTCAGAATACCATTACAAAACAGGCATAAGCCCCCAGGCATATGAAGAACTCTTATTTTTCAATAGTAGAGTCATAAATGTTTGGATGTGAGTAAATGCGCATTGCTTGAATCCCTTTAGAATCCCCCCATCCACACTTCCTGCTAGGTCCGCAGTTCTAATCCATTCTTCTTTTCTTAGTGAGGGATGCTGAGGTCCCCCCAGTCAGAATTCAAGGCTGCATCCATCATTCTTTCTAACTACTCATGCAGTCTTTCAGTAAAAGTTCATCTGATTTTTAGCACCTTAATAGTTCTCAAATATATCCATTTGCATCACCCCTGACATTGCTCTATTCTAAGTCTTCACCATCTCTTGGTGACATTATTACAAGCTCCCGAACTGGTCTACATAAATCCATAAAAATCAGCTTTCAGAAATGGAAATCGACTCATGTAACTGCATAGCTATTCCTCTCAGCCCTCGCCCTCACTGCTCATGACATTCTTTAGAACCCCACTGAGGTTGCCCTTTCCTCTCAGTATGCAGATTGACACCTTTGTCATCTCCTACAGGATTCTGAATGGGGAATACCTCTCCTCATCTTGCAGGAAACTGCTACTTCTTCTCTGTGTTGGGGAACACTGGCCTTGGTACTAGTCCTTATGCAATCCAGACTCTGCTCATCTTCTTCTCTCTGCCTGAAACTCCCCATTCTGGATTAATATTACTCATTCTTTAGATCTCAGTGCAAGCACTCTTTCATTAGGAAGACCATCCCTGAATCTATATCCATTTCCAGCAAATCTGTTGGGATTTTTGTTCAATACTTTCATACTACTCTTTCTTCTTTTGTGTAGACAAACCTATACTTAATCCTGGCTCTGTCACATACAAATTCTGTTATTTGGTAAAAGTCAACCTGCCCACATTGAGTTCAATTTCTTCTCCATGCTGGCAATAATGATGTCTACATCGTAGGTGTGTGTGGTTGGAATCAAATGGGATAACAAAGGTAATGCCAGATAGGTGTTTGCTTTGTTTTTAACCTTTGGTGGATCTGCACAGTCAAACACCTTCACCCACACATAAACATCCTCGCACTTCTCTTTTACTTTTACAGAGGGTATGCGTAGGCAGTGCTAGACAGCTTTTATAGAACCTTACCTTAATCGTCTGAATTCATAGGGTAGAGACATTGTAAAGATTCATTCTGTTGATTCTCCTACCATGTGTTTCTTTCTTTAGAATAGTGGCTAGAAGCACAGATGCTCACGCATTACTGCCTGGGTTCAAGTCCAGGCTACACTTCTTACTTGATGTGTGATCTTACTATCTTATTTGTTATGACTCCTCTTTAAAATGGGAACAATAATAAAACTGAACTCATGGAATTATACTGATGATTAATATAATGCATTAGAATAGTGACCAGATATATTAAGCACTATATGGGTTCTAGCTTTTAAAACAGATAAGCTTCTTCTAATCTTGAAAACTCAATTACACTGTGTTGAAAACTCAATTAAACATGGTTTTGTTTTCATAAAACAAAGATAATGCTTTTAGAATTCTGAAAAGGCACTGGGAAATGAGTGAAAGAGAAATCAAGCCAGCCTAGAAGTCACCCTTTTGCATTATTTATGTATTATGTACATGAAAGTTAGGCAAGAGTGAAGAAATCCATTTGTTTGCTTGACTGTTATGAGTCACATTTTAGGGCCATAAAGAGAATGAAACTAACATATGACATCAGACATCTTTCTTTCCTATTCAACATATTTCTTTTACAAAAACTGTACTTTTTTTCAGGATGTTTACAGACACATTAAGTGTCTTCAGACCATATTAACTGAAAGAGCATGTTTGGGAGAGAAAATGAGAGAGAGAGGGAGCTATTTCTATTAGGTTCTAACTAGTTCCTAGGCATGAGAATGAAAAGTTTACCTCATCAATTCCTTCTGAAACCCCTGTGTGCTATAGAAAACTCCTGTTGTCATTGTAGTAAGGATGGAAATCACGTCCTAATTCCTCTTTTCCCAAAGAAAGGTATCTCCCATTGAATCTTTCCTGTTTTGTACCTTCATTTTTCTTGAAAAAAAATTGGTGTTTTCCTTGAGACATTTTCCAGTCTTGACCCTTAGCAAACCCTAACAAATCAGAATTAACATTCCCCTAAGAGAAAAGGAACTTTGGACACACATTCTGGAAGGAAAGACACAAAAACATGCCCAGTTTTCTCAAGCCTCTTACTGGAATGAATTTCTTTTTCTCCATCTCTGGCCAACTCCTGTTTTTTCAGCATTTAACTCAGATGTAATCTCTTCCAAGATTCTTTTCTTAACGTTCCCTATTCCGCCAAGGGATGAGTTCCATATCACTTACTATGCTCTAGTCATTAGAAAAGCTACCATTGTACTTGGCACTTACTGGGTTTATTGTGCAAGGCCATTATAATTACTTATAGGATGATGGTAGAGTGTCATAGTGAAAATACATTTTTTCCAAGGTGGAGACTACTGTTGGCTCTCTTAGGGGAATCTCCAGAGAAAGCCTGGCATTTTATAATTCACTTCCACGGATAAGTCTTCCAAAACTCTATTCTCTCCCTAGCTGGGTTATCTATCCGCCTTCTTGAGTTGACCCTGCAATTTTCATGCCTCTTTCAGAGCTATTACCATCCTGTTCTCTGATCATCTGTTTTCAAGTCCTCCAACACAAGTCTGTAAATTCCTTGTAGGCAGAAATTTTCTCTTAAACATCTACAAATTCATGGTTGTTAGCTAAGTGACTGACATACAATGGGCATTCAATATACACACCATTTACAAAAAGTAAATATTGATGTTTGAAAAATGTTGGGAAAAAAAGCTGAAGCTGCAGAATAAAAAAAAAAAAAGAAAGAAAAAGAGAAACAAGACAAACAGAAAGGGTGGACACGGTAACTAGAGCTCCCATCTCTTAGCCCCACATCTAACATATTCTAAGATGTCATATTTTCAAGCCCCTAGAGAGGGATGGAAGTGGAGCACATGCCTTTGAATTTCTGTATTTCTTTTAACACACACTGTCTGTAACCACACCTGCTGGAAAGCATATGCATGCTCTAGGAAAGAATACTCAGCTCCCATCCACAAATGGTTCTGCACCCTCAAACAGACTGGTCTCGTGACTAACTTAAAATATCAATGCAGAGAAAAATCTACCTTACACAACAAGGGTGATGAAAGATTCAGGGGAAAACTATTTCTTATTAAAATACTGGGTGCTCTGAAGCATACTGACTTTCTCCATTTAGTGATCCTTTGCAGCACGACACCTTTATTGTAAAAAAGCATATATTTAGAAATGACTGTGCTCAAAAGACACCTATTTTTCAAAGTGCCTGTGGGCTCCAAATGCAATTCTATATGCAACTAAGTCTCTAGATGCTACCCACACTAGAGATGCAACAGGCTCATGCACACTTCATCTTCTGTCAGTCTGTCACCCAATCAAAGAAGTGGATCTCTGATGGTAAAATTATTTCAGTGTTTATTTTGCTTCTGAGTAAAGACAAGGGGTATTTAATTGTACATCATGGACATACACTGCATATTTCCCCCGGCATTTAATCTGCATGATTCCAGTTTAACTAATCAAAAAGTAACTCATGCCTTGCTTTCCTAAGGACTTTCTTGTAGTTGTTTTTGCTTTACTATTTAACTAGAGATATATGGCCGGGCGCGGTGGCTCACGCCTGTAAACCCAGCACTTTTGAAGGCCGAGGTAGGCGGATCACGAGGTCAGGAGATGGAGACCATCTTGGCTAACACGGTGAAACCCCGTCTCTACTAAAAAAAAAAAAAATTAGCCGGGCATCTGTAGTCCCAGCTATGCGGGAGGCCGAGGCAGGAGAATGGCATGAACCCGGGAAGTGGAGCTTGCAGTGAGCGGAGATGCGCCACTGCCCCCGGCAATAGAGGGAGACTCCGTCTCAAACAAACGAACAAAGAAAAACTAGAGACATATGTAAAAATATACCCCTAAGCTTATGAGATTATTGGCAGTATCAAGACTCTGTTAGAAACAGATACTCTGAAAAAATCATTTTAATACTTTAAGATAAATATTTAGTTGGAAACATTTTATTGAAAAGGATCATTTAGAAAAATCCGGTATAAATTGCCAAGTTAGTGCTTGTAGCAAAACTGCAGAAATTATAGCTATTAATACTATGATTATTTATTATAATACATGTGAAACTAGGTTTTATATAAAGATGACTTTGTTTTGTTCCCCAATATTTTGTCTTCATAACTCGAAAGAAAACAATGACCAAAGGAGTTTTCACATTACTAAGTGAACTAGATAAGGAAGATCTGCAATAAAATGTATTTTTAATATCTAGAAGTTTCAGGAGAATGTACTTAAATAAATCAACAGAACACCTTATATTACCTGAGGAGTTCAAATATTGGAAGTTCTCAAGTGCCTGATTTTGTGCTCCCAGATTTCTCTACCACTTGCAGATGTGCTGTGCATTCAGCAACAGGGATATTGTTAAATTTGAGAATATAAGCCAATAACCAGTAACTTTCTTTTTTCTATTTATTTATTTTTTTTTTTTTTTGAGACGGAGTCTCGCTCTGTTGCCCAGGCTGGAGTGCAGTGGCCGGATCTCAGCTCACTGCAAGCTCCACCTCCCGGGTTCACGCCATTCTCCTGCCTCAGCCTCCCCAGTAGCTGGGACTACAGGCGCCCGCCACCTCGCCCGGCTAGTTTTTTGTATTTTTTTAGTAGAGACAGGGTTTCACCGTGTTAGCCAGGATGGTCTCCATCTCCTGACCTCGTGATCCGCCTGTCTCGGCCTCCCAAAGTGCTGGGATTACAGGCTTGAGCCACCGCGCCCAGCCCAATAACCAGTAACTTTCATAACAGTAATATTAAGTGCAGAAGAATCAAATGTTTTGTTGCAAATATGCACATCTGGTTTTTCTGTTACAATCTTATATTATTCTAGTAGTTGACTTTAGGAAAAAAGTGTTAATTGCTATACTACTAAACTCCAAGAAATACATTTTGTTGAGTGTTTTAATAAAAGATATTCTGTATATTTTTGCTTGATTTGTCTGAAGAATTTTCAGAACACTATGCCTAAACACTATACTTGCCCTTGGACTTCCTTTTGTATATCAACTCTGTCTAAGCCAGGGATCTATTGCCAACGTATGGGCCATTAGTGAATTACAAGTCATCTATGAACATTCAGAAATGAATGGTAAATTGTGTTTGTCTACAATTTTTATAATAAAGGTTTTTTATTAGATTTTCAGTGACCCTTCAAATAGTAAATTCTTCTAAAAGAATTTCAGAAGTTTAAAGAGATAGACTAGAATTCATTTATTACCTATTACATACTAAGAACTTCATATTCATTAATACATAAAATTGTCCACTGTGGCGTGATAAGACAATTGAAATTGTTTCTATTTTTCTGTTAGAAAATTATCTATTTTATTTTATTTTATTTTGGGGGGACAGGTTCTCACTGTACCATCCAAGCTGGAGTGTATGAAGCGATCTCAGCTCACTGCAGCCTCAGCAGTCTTCCCACTTCAGCCTCCCAAGTAGCTGGTACTACAGGTGTGAACCACCAAGCCCTGCCAATTTTGGTATTTTTTGTAGAGATGGGATTTCACCGTGTTGCCCAGTCTGGTCCCAAATTCCTGAGCTCAAGGGATCCTCCCTCCTTGGCCTCACAAAGTGCTGGGATTATAGATGTGTGCCACTGCGCCCAGCCTCTATTAGGAATTTAGACTTTGAGAAGTTAAGGGGCTTAATTAAGACATGCAACTAGTAACTAACAGATTGGGCATACAAATTCATATCTCTCTTTCTCCAGAATGTATGTATTTTCTGCTAAAATCTACTGCCTCCCACAAATAAAATATTTATTTCAACAGTTGTGTGTCTGGATTTTTGTTTTTCTTCCATTGTTGACTAAAAGAGAGCTATGCATTTTATTTGTACTTTAATAGTGATACTATTTTTTGACCACCTATATTTGTATGGTGCTTGGTTCACTGACCATTAACAGCCTGTATGTCTTCTGATCATACCATCATTTTGTGTATTATTCAGGGCAGAGATTAACAAACCCATTCCACGGATGCTTTGATGACCCTCGTTTTCCTGACATTATTTATCCCACTGCACTTGGTTAATGTGAATATTCTCCTGCTGGTTGGAAGGTTTAGTGAAAGTCAAGACTACAGGCACTGTGACCTGCCACATTCAGACTAAAAACAAAGATCAATATTACACCACCTCTTTTTGACAAACAACATGTACTTAGTGACAGAAGTTAATTTGTAGTAGGACTAGCTTTGTAACTTTAATCTCTATTTTACCTACTTATTTGACCTATCTGAGACAAATAAAACCATTGCAATGACCCGTTGTGAGAATTCAGGAGCTTTTAGGAAAGCTCCTTTTGTCTTGTGTCAGCAGGTCTCGGGGATTTTCCATCTGCTCTGCAAGTAAAGTGAGAACATTCCTTTGCTTTAGGTAATGAGAAAGGATGTCATAAGTGATATAGCATCTCAAAAGTTGATTTCACCTTCATCTGTGCTTTCTATTCTAGAATAGAGTAGCTCATTTTCCTAGTGTATGCTAATATCATTAAACACTGTAATTGCAAACCAAGTGACTTCTGGCAATCACTAATTTCTTACATCAGTTACACATAAAGAGAACAGATGGAAACAGTTGCAACACTCAGAGGCCCCCGTATTTTTCTCTGTTAGCAGGCATAAGCACCCATGGGATTTACGATTCCTTATTTCACGACCTCCTGGGTCTTACCCAAAGACGTATCTCTATTGCCATCCTACGATTAGAGACATATTTTGTTGACACAAGGATTTTCTCCAGGTGAATTCGGGTCAGAACCTAAAGAGAGGTTAGCCCCAGGGGTCATGCTGATGGTTAGGAGAGTGGTGAGTGCCTTACTTTTACTCTTTCTGACCGCCTATATTTCCTGCTGTCTGTTTACAGCTAGTCCCAGATAGACCATTCTGTTGTCCTACACCTTTGGAGTGGTTTTGCTTAGACAAAATGAAACAATTGAGCTGACATTTTAATCTAAAAGATTTTTAGGACACAGGGTGTTTTGAGGAGCTGCCTTGACTTGCATTGTAAAAATATTGACTGCTATCAAAATGTCACCTTGTATTTCCTTTGTTGCAGATTTCATACCAAAGTGTGGGATATTTGCTCACCAAGAATGAAATGGGCTATAAGTTTTCACTTCCCCTGAAAAGAATACATGAATAAAAATCAAAAAGTGCAAGAGTGAAATCATAGGATTTGTCTCTTCTCAGCGGTTTTAAATGGGGACGGGGTGTGGTCCTTATCTGTTCTCTCATATTAAGGGGACAAAAGAATCTTGGTGTATAACTTGAACTTTAACGCTTTATAACAGTCCTTGTACTATTTCAGAGTTGGACTTTCTTTAACTATTAGAACTGAAGTGGATTTTAGGGATCTGTTAAAGTGTTGTTTTGTTTGGTTTGGTTATTTTGTTTTTGAAAATCATAGAATAATTATCCAACGACATATAGCAAATTTGGGCATGGCTTAAACTGTCCATATTTTCCTGGCACCCATCCTAGAATTTTTTTATTTTTTTATTTTTTTTACATCTCCTCTTAATGACACTTTTCTTGGAGAAAGCTTTCCCATAGCCCACTAGACTCAGTAGCGTTTCCTTATTATGTGCTGTCACAGAATGGCCTTCTTTACCTGCATAGCATGTTTATCAACTTTTCATTATGCATTTATTTTAGGGTTCCTTAATCAATAGCAGCTTCGCTCAGTTGACTCTAAATGTCACAAAATCTGGAAACTTGTCTTTCTGCTCATTTTTGTAACACAATGCCCTGTACCTCTAGACTAAATTTAGTTTCTCAGTAATGTTTATTAAATGACAGTGTGAATAAATAATGTTTTCTTAACTTCTCTGAGCCTTGATTGACTCATTTGTAAAATAGTATATCACTGTACACCAGCTAGCATTTTTAATAAATCAAATGGAGCATTTCTAAGGAAAGAGTTCTTACTCAATGAAGGTCCATTACAATACCTCGATGAATGTACATTATGATACCTGTATAAAAATTGTCTCTTTCAATAATAATTATCTCTTGCGGAGCTATTGTGCAGATGAAACGGGAATAAATATCACTGGAGACTAGCCTACAGAATACCATATACACAATTTATATTCAACATTACAACCTTATGTTTGTGTTTCAAGAAATAATGGCTTCCTTCATTATTTTCTTCAACGAGATGATGAAGACAATAGTACCAATATACCAATGGCCCCAAAAGCTATTTGTTTATTCATTTTTTTTTTTACCGAGAAAATAAATTTTCATAAGGTGACAAACTAGAATCACTGCTCTCCTTCACAGTCCCTAATGCCAGGTGTCTTACATAAGAGTTGCCGTCTTTGTGGCATGTCAACCCCAAAGTTGACCTAAAGTACCAGTTTACAAGGAAGGATTTTACTATCAGCCTTAACTGTACATTGCCAGGTACATTTCAACCCATGCACATTTTCTTGACTCTGAAAATGCAACCATTGACCAGTATTTTTAATAATACAAATATATGATCTGATCCATTAGGCATTTTTGTTTTGAAAAACCAGCCTCTCTAATCTTTGATACTACTTTGCAAAATAATATAAAATGTATTATACACATAAACCTTAATATCTAGTTATTTGCACAATATACAAGAATCATTTTCGAAAAAAATGCATGCAGATGATCCCTATTTAGCGGCCTAGTGAGGCACTGAAATACTTTTTTATTTTCTTCAGGAAAAGTTCCAGCTACTTTAGCACTAACAAAAATTATCAAATAGGTAGAAATTAAGAGGGAAGAAACAAACACTTACAATATAATGGGAGCTTTGGAAATAATGAAGGATTTAATAATACAGTTTGTCTACATGAAAGTTAAAAATAGACGACTTAAATAGTGTAATGTTAAAAATTATTTTCAAAATGAAACAGGCTGAGCATAGTGGCTGTCACTTATAATCCCAGCACTTTGGGAGGCTGAGGAAGGAGGATTTCTTGAGGCCAGGCGTTTGAGACCAGGCTGGGCAATACCACGAGACCTCATCCGTACACATACACACACAAATTAAATTAACCAGATATGGAGACATGCACTTGCAGTCCCAGCTACTCCCTGGAGAGGATGAGAATGGAGCAACATTGGAGCCCAGGAGTTCGAGGTTGCAGTTGTAGGAAAAACCGGGTTCTTATCACACGACCATGAAAGATTAGCCTCGCAGACACTTTGAATGGTGAGAAGGCAGGGTTTATTGGGTGAAAGAGAAAACAAAGGGAAACAGGGACTCTCCGCAAAGCGGGAGTCCTGCTTGCAGCCTTCCCTCCTCACAGACTGAATCCCAGATTACCACCCAGGAATAGGAGAGGCCAGGCTCCTCCCCGCTGCAAACAGGGCAAACGTCCATGGCTCCACCCTAGTGCATGCTCCTCCCAGTGTGGTTGGTGGTTCTCCGGGAACCCTTTTATACTTGGCTGTCTCACAGTAACTTATGATCTTGCCACTGCACTCCAGCCTTGGTGACAGGGTGAAACTGTCTCTTATAAAAAAAAAAAAAAAAGAAGAAGAAGAAGGAAATACTGAAATATCTAAGCAACGTATAGTTTAGTACTACCGATCCAAATCTTTTGTGGAAATAATTACTACTCAAAGGAAAGCTTTGCTGGCCTTATGATCTGTATCAGTAGGGCAAGAGGAAGTAGAGGTATACAAAGGATATTTACTATAAATACAATCAGTAACTACAACCCGTTGCTTCTTGTATATAAATTGTATTTCTCTACGTCTTTATATTCAGTCTAGGCAGGCAAAATCCTCTTTTATTAATACAACACTTGTGAAAATTAGAGTAAACAAATTTACTTGAATCCTGAGGGGCTGTGAGACATCATTCACTCAACAAATATTTAGACTCAAACATTGGGTTAAATTAGGGCATGAGAGATTAGAAAATTTGATTTGTAAAAGTGCAAAGAAAGTCATGAACACGGGTGTATTTTGTGAACTTGAGTTCAGTGTAGATAGGTTCTCAGTAGCATCCAGGTGAAAGGAAACTACAGCTTCTCTGATTAAAGCTGATCTCTTCCTGTTGGCCTATTCCCTACACTTGTAGAGTTTCAAAATAAATCCTAGGGCTCCTAGGAGACTATTTAGGGGTGAAAAGACAAGGCCCAAATATCACCTATAATACAGCAGTTAATGGGAAATAATTTGCAAAGACAAGATTAGGTTGTGAAAATGTTAAATATTAATTGTGGTGTTTAATTGCATTCTACAAGTGATATTATTTATTGAGATGAATATTAGGCTAGGTGTTTGGGGTATAAGATATATGCTATTATGTAGCGGTGTGCCTACGTAAAGACTTAATTTGATATGTGTGTGTGTGTGGAGAGAGAGAGAGAGAGAGTGAGAGAGCGAGAGAGATTGAGATTTTGAGGAACTGTCTTATAGTGGAGATTGGGCAAGTACAAAATCTGATGGGATAGACTAAAAAGCAGGAGACATAGGGAAGATTTATGGTTGGAGTCTAAAAGTAGTCTGCTGGCAACATTCTTTCTTGCTCAGGAGAGAGAATTCTGGGTCCTATTAAGGCCTTCAACTGATTGCATGAGGCCCATCCACATTATGGAGGCAATCAGCTTTACTCAAAGTTCACCGGTTTAAATGTTAATTCCATCCAAAATATATCCTCACAGAAACCTCTAGAATAATATTTGGGCAAATATCTGAGCACTACGTCCTAGCCAAGTTGACATATAAAATTAACTATCACATCTAAATCTTTCCCCATGAAATTATGATCAATAACTATAAGAAAGGAAGGAAAGGGGAGTGATGCTTGATATTTTAAACATGTCTCTCTTTTTAGATTAAAACTGGGTCACATTAGAGACCCTCCAGCGATTTTCCAGGAAGATGCTTGAACTTGACCTCTTAAATTAAGTCACAGTTGTGATAGTTGTGATTAGTACAATCCAAATATGCCTTTTTGTCTCTGGGTTCCAGGTCCTAAAGGAAGCTGGAAAACTCTATTGCTAGGCAGAGAACACTTAGTGTTTCCAGAGGAAAAAAAACAAAAACAAAAAAAACCCCAAGAAAATAAAGAAATAAAAAGTCACTTGAAGTGGTCCCTCTAGTAGAGATGGCTGATAGCACCAAATCCTGCTCTCTACACTCACATAACTTTACGTAGGAGTCTGTCTGGTGTTTGAATTCTTTAGGTGCTTAAGTTCTAAGGACAAAGAGGGGCATGGTAGAGACAATACGCTGAAACTGTATCCTTAACAATTTGGGAGGTAGCCAATTCTAATATAATTTTGGGGACAAAAAAGGGTTGTAGCTTCACTTGTATTATACGTGAGAGGGAACAGTTTTGATGCATGGCATCATTTTATCAACACGATAACTGGCAAGCTTTTTAAATGTCCCTCATTTTATAGATGAAATTGTGAAATTAGGGGCTAAATTACTTCTTTGAGATCACTCGGGAAATGAGTGGGAAAGTGTATATTTAGATTTTTGCCCAAGATTTCAACATTTTAGTGACTTGATCGGCTTCATTCAAAATAAGTCAAAGTTATGAATAATTTTGAAAATGTGATTTTGTTATTGTCAAAGGTGTATCAGAAAAGGAATGTTTTTTCACTTTGTTAACGTGTAAGATTTCTGTAGCAGCCACTGATGCTCGAGTATTTTATTTTCAGCAGTCTCAGCTTTTCTACTAGTCCTCTGATAAGAACATAAATGTTCATCAGGTTGTGTATTATGTGTCATCAGCATTCTTTTGTTCGTTTGGGAGCTATCATTTTATTCATCAACGTCATTTGCAGTTATAACTGTGGAAAATGGCTGTCAAAGTCTATAGAACTCTTATAGAAATCAAAACCAAAAATATGCATTGAGAACTGATCTCCACATATGTGACAAGAACATAGGCATCTTGGAACCACATCAATTTCAACTTTCAACCACTGGTCAATGGTATATTGTGAACACTTCATTGAGGATTTGATAAGACAAAAGCCATGACATGAAAATTCAACACAAAGGCATACAATTGCATTATGGCTATGAAGAGAAGGGATTCATTCTTCCCAGAGAGATGATGCTTATAAAAATAAAAATTAAATAATTTGTATTAGTGAATAAACTTGCTTTTTTTCTTTTTATATTTATTTATTTATTTGTTTGTTTATTTATTCTGTAGTGACAGGGTCTTACTATGTTGACCAGGCTGGTCTCGAACTCCTGGCCTCAAGCACTTTTCTCACCTTGGCCTCCTAAAATGCTGAGATCACAGGCATGAATTACCGTGCCTGGCCTAAACTTTTTAAAAATGTAGTTCATAGGTAGAAGTTAGACTAGCAGTCCTCAGCCTTTTTGGCACCAGGGACTGATTTCCTGGAAGAAAATTTTTTCCATAATGGTTGAACTAGTTTACAATCCCACCAACAGTGTAAAAGTGTTCCTATTTCTCCACATCCTCTCCAGCGCCTGTTGTTTCCTGACTTTTTAATGATCGCCATTCTGACTAAGGATCTAGAACTAGATGTACCATATGACCCAGCCATCCCATTACTGGGGATATACCCAAAGAATTATAAATCATGCTGCTATAAAGACACATGCACACGTATGTTTATTGCGGCACTATTCACAATAGCAAAGACTTGGAATCAATCCAAATGTCCATCAGTGACAGACTGGATTAAGAAAATGTGGCACATATACACCATGGAATACTATGCAGCCATAAAAAAGGATGAGTTTGTGTCCTTTGTAGGGACATGGGTGCAGCTGGAAACCATCATTCTCAGCAAACTATCACAAGAACAGAAAACCAAACACCGCATGTTCTCACTCATAGGTGGGAACTGAACAATGAGATCACTTGGACTCGGGAAGGGGAACATCACACACCGGGGCCTATCACGGGGAGGGGGGAAGGGGAAGGGGGAGGGATTGCATTGGGAGTTATACCTGATGTAAATGACGAGTTGATGGGTGCTGACGAGTTGATGGGTGCAGCACAGCAACATGGCACAAGTATACATACGTAACAAACCTGCACGTTATGCACATGTACCCTAGAACTTAAAGTATAATAATAATAATAATAAAAAGAAAATTTTTTCACTGGCTTGTGGGTGGTGATGGTTTTGAGATGAAATTGTTCCACCTCAGATCATCAGGCATTAGTTAGATTCTCATAAGGAGCACAGAACCTGCATCTGTCACTTGCACAGTTCACAATAGGGTTGACGCTTCTATGAGAATCTGATGGTACCACTGATAGGACAGGAGGCAGAGCTGAGGCAGTAATGCCTGCTCACCCACCGCTCACCTCCTGCTGTGTGGCCCAGTTCCCAACAGGCCATGGTGGGGTGGGGACCCCTGAGTTAGACCATGTGTTTCAGAAGAACTTGGCAGATAATTCTGTCTGTAGTGATGCTCATTAGGAACGCACTGATATACTCAATACTAGATAAAAGGCAAATGAAAACAATGGGAAGCTTTAATGTCGTTTTCCAAAAGGTGTTTTGCTGTGCTATGTTCTACTACCATGGGGAAAAAACTGCTGCTCCTTGTCTTTCCAGGATCATGAAGCAACAGTACTTGTGTTCAGTGAAAAAGATGATATCCAACGCATTGTTTAATTAGAATGGATTATCTGCTTTAATTATGAAAGGGCATATGAAGGAGTATTATTTACAATATCAAAGAGCCTTGGACTGGTCATCTATTTAGCCAACACGCCTGGGTCTTGATCCTGTGATAAGTGAGACTGAGTAGCCCAGTAGGGAGGTTTTCAGAGGGCTAGGAGGAAGCCAAGAAAGATTAAATTTCTCTTCCTGGTATCAGTAAAGTATCCTGCAATCATTTCAAAATGATAGGAAAGGGGCACAAATGGGCAGGAAATGTAGAGGGCTGTACAGACTTAAAGGTCATAACTTAAAACATACCTTTTGCTTAAGGCCCAGTGTGTGTGGTGGAGATAAGCAAACACAAGAAATTCAACACAGATTTTTGTCGATGTTGGTTTTAACTTGTGCCACAAATGGCTCATCACATTTTATTTTTTTCGAGACAGAGACTTGCTTTGTCACCCAGGCTGGAGTGTTGTGGTGTGCTCTTGGCTCACTGTCATCTCCACCTCCCAGGTTCAAGCAATTCTCCTGCCTGAGACTCCCGAGTAGTTGGGATTACAGGCACCTGCCACCACACCCCGCTAATTTTTGTATTTTTAGCAGAGACAGGGTTTCACCATGTTGTCCAAGCTGGTCTCAAACTCCTGATCTCGTCATCTGCCCACTTCGACCTCCCAAAGTGCTGGAATTATAGGCGTGAGCCACCACACCCAGCCTGCTCATCACGTTTTTGGCAATATTTCCAGGTGAGGTTCATTGGATACATTTTCTTGTTTAATATTGCCACTCATCTATGACTACCATTTTAGAGATGAATAATATGAGGCTTTGAGAGATCAAAGAATTCTCCCAAAGTCACACAGGTCTTAAGTGGTGGAGCCAGTAACCCAAATGTTATTGTTACAAAGTGTACATTTGTTAACACTATAATACTGTTTGCTTTACTGTTAACTTTTCGTTTCAAAACATTATATATTCACAGAACCTTGCAAAAATAGTACATAAGAGTCCCATGTATCCCCCCAGCTTCTTCCACTGGTAACAGTTTATGCAATTTTAATGCAACATCAAAACCAAGAAGCCATATTGGTGTGATATTGTTAACAGGACCATTGAGATCATTCAGTTATTGTTATTTATTAATTTATATTACTATAATTGAAAATAAACTATGTTATATGAGGAGTTAGCTGAGTACAAAAGGAAAATTACAGGTAATTTACATATGAAGTCCTGCTCTAAGAATACACGAAACACTGAAAATGAATTTCCATTATAAGTGCAATTGCAGTCTTAAGAGAAGTAGGTCTTAACAAGTTGTGACTACCTGACATCAAATAAAAATAGTCACATCACGGATTCAATTTTCTCTTAAGAGCAAGTGTTCAGTACATTCTTTAGTATCAAGTGGCCAGTGCCAAACTCATTTCTTCTCCAAGTCGTAAAGTTCAGAGAAGAAATATAAAAATCAATCATAATGAAAATATAGTGAAATAGATGGTGTAGGCCTGACACAATGGCTCACACCTGTAATCCCAACACTTTGGGAGGCCAAGGCGGGCAGATCACCTGAGGTCAGGAGTTCGAGACCAGCCTGACCAATATGGTGAAGCCCTGTCTGTACTAAAAATATAAAATTAATCGGACGTGGTGGCCGGCACCTGTAATCCCAGCTACTCGGGAGGCTGAGGCAGAAGAAGCTCTTGAACCTGGGAGGCGGAGTTTGCAGTGAGCCAAGATTGCGCCATTGCACTTCAACCTGGGTGACAGAGCGAGACTCTGTCTCAAAAAAAGAAAAAAGAAAGAAAGGGAAGGGAAGGGAAGGGAAGGGAAGGGAAGGGGAGGGAAGGGGAGGGAAGGGGAGGGGAGGGAAGAGAAGGGAAGGGAAGGAGAGGGGAGGAGAGGAGAGGGGAGGAAAGGGAAGCAAAGGAAAGGGGAGGAGAGGAGAGGGGAGGGGAGGGGGGAGGAGAGGGGAGGGGTAGGGAAGGGAAGGGAAGGGAATGGAAGGGAAGGGAAGGGGAGGAAAGGGGAGGAGAGGAGAGGGGAGGGGAAGGGAAGGGAAGGGAAGGGAAGGGAAGGGAAGGGAAGGGAAGGGGAGGGGAGGAAAGGGGAGGAGAGGAGAGAGGAGGGGAAGAAGGGAAGGGAAGGGAAGGGAAGGGAAAGGAAGGGAAGGGAAGGGGAGGAAAGGGGAGGGGAGAGGAGGGTAGGGGAGGGGAAAGGGAGGGGAGAGGAAGGGAGGGGAGGGGAAAAGGAGGGGAGGAAAGGGAAAGGAAAGGAAGGGAAGGGGAGGAAAGGGGAGGGGAGGGGAGGGGAGGGGAGGGGAAAGGGAGGGGAGGGAAGGGAAAGGAAGGGAAGGGAAGGGAAGGGAAGGGAAGGGAAGGGAAGGGAAGGGCAGGGAAGGGAAGGGAAGGGAAGGTGTATAAACAGATGTATGTATGTTTCTGAGTAGATTCCTTGAACCATACATGTCTGAATAGCAAACACTTCAGGTCTTCATGCCCCATGGCAGAAGCCTTAGGATGAATTAAAAAGAGAATAGAATTTCTACCTTTCCTATCTCTTTCCATAGCCCCACCCAACAGGATAATCAGTAAAAAAATTTTCCTGAAATGGAAGAATAGAGCTACTTAATTTATCTGACAAAAGAGAAGCAGTCAATATGAATATATGTTGCTATTTTTAAGAAAATAACATTCAGACTAGAAGAGAAAATACAAGTGCATATACATTTTGTATTTGCAGTACTGCTAAATAGTTGCCATAGGATTTCTGCTATTGACAGGCAGATCCCTATTAGTCAATAGGTAATGTTTTTTAGGAAATGCTTTCAAATAAATTGGCTCATAATGATAGCACTCAGAGGAAATGGGAGGTTTATAAAGTACTTCTTACCCATTGAGCATATTTTGAAGGATTGAATGGATGTGTGGAGAGGTGAAGTTTCACTATATCATCATCAATAAGGCTTAACAAACTATTGGCTCTTTATCTTACAAGGCAAAAAGTCAACAGGAATTAGGAAAGGTGGGTTTTCTGTAGAAGTACAATATATCAGGCACCTATTTTTAGTTTTTAGGATTTTCCTTCTACATTATTCTTTCATGTTTCTGAAATCAATTTTCTTCTTTCTTTCTTTCCTTCATTTGTTTTTCCTTCCTTCTTTCCTTCCATTCTCCATTTTGTCATCCCTCCCCCATCAAAATGATTTTACTCATTGCTTTTAGCATACAACTCCCATTGCTTTCATATATTTGTCAATTCATCATAGTTATTTATATGGTTCTATGAGGGCAGAGATTGTACTACATATTCTCAATACGGAGTATACTGCTTGGCACACTGGTTACATGTGGCAAAGCAACTGTTAAGCAGACAATTCTAGAAAAACAATTCTGTAAAGCAAGTGTCTGGGAACCCACAGGTATTTTACATACCCTACCAAAATCTGGATTCTAAGGAGAGTGATGTTAACTCAAGAGGAGGCGCAGAAGGGAGGGATGTGGGCTCCCATCATCAGCTTACTTCAGGGCATTTACATCTCCACGATCAGTTCTTGTCTGTCATTTTCATCCTCATGAATTTCTTTTTTTATAAGTGGAATCTCAGAATTCAACTCTCCTTCTGCCATGGAAAAGTCCACACATTTATTTGTGAATTGTGTGGAATAATACACTCTTATAATAATAGGAAGAACATTGGTCTGATGTCATGAGCTTTGAGTTCTAGTCCCATTAGGTCACTTCATGTTCTCTGTGACTTTGGTCCAGTTTTCTTAGCTGTAAAGTGTATCCATCGATGTCCATATTATAGCATTATTGCAACGATTAAATAATACAATGTATCTTAACAGTTTAGCACAGAACCTGGCACAATGTAGAAACTCTTCATTTTAACAATAATTATTTCTTTCAACTTTGTCTTATTTTCTTTGCTTTTCCAATCTTTAGACACCTACACTGTCTTTGATGTTCTTTTTGTCAGGTTTATATTGAGTAAAAACTGCCTACATTTCTGTAACTTTTTGCAAAGTAGGAATTTTAAATTCACATTATTAAGTATAACAGTATTACAATTTGGAGAAGAAAATAATATTTAACCTTGGAGAAAATAATCTCCATGCAACATTTTAACTGGGATGCCTTCTTTGGGAGGATAAGTGCGGTCTTTGAGATCTGCCTGACTCCATTATATTCTATCTAAGAGACCACTGCCACATCTTGCCCCATAGGTGCCTCTTAGAAACATTTGGGGAACTTTAAAAATGGTCCGATTCTTGAGCCTTCCCTCAGACCAATTAACCAAGAATTTCTGGGCATGGCCATCAGCAATGATAGTTCATTTTTATTAATTTTTCAAATGACTTCTCAGGTAACTCTAATAGGGTGCCATGGCAAAGAACCACTAATATAAATAAATGTTTCTCAATGCGTGGTAAATTGGCAATATTAATTAGAATTACCTGGGGAGACTTAATAAAGAGTATGAATTCTTGGCGCTAGCAAAACTCACTGGATCAGAATTTCTGAGAGGGGATACAGGGACAAATATTTTTACAAGCATTTTAGTTGGTGCATAGGTAGCATGACGTTTGGTAGCTGGTAGTCTAAAGTTTCTGAAATTGCAGCCTCTATCAGACTTGTAGCACTTGCCTTATTAGCACCTGTCTTATTCTGTGCTGCTAAAACAGAATAGCACAGACTGGGTGATTTATCAAGATCAAAAATTGATTTCTCATAGTTCTGGAGGCTGGGAAGTGCAAGATCAAAGTGCTGGCATTTGATGGAGGCATTCTTGCTGCGTTTTCACATGGGGAGAAATGCTCTGACCTCACAAGATGGAAGGTAGAAGGGCAAGCTAGGAAAATGCTATGCGAAGTCTCTTCTTTAGGGGTCTTGATTTCATTCATAGGGTAAAAGCCCTTGTTACCTAATCAGCTTTTAAAGGCTCCAGCTGTTAATCTAATCATATCAGCAACATGTATTTTTTAAAATTATTTCTTTATTTTTTATTTTTACTGAGATGAGGTCTCATTGTGTTACCCAGGCTGATCTTGAACTCCTGGGCTCAAGTAATCCTCCTGCCTCAGCTTCTCAACCTGTGGGATTACAACTGCAAGGCACCACGCCTGGCCTTTTAAAAAATTATCTTCTCTTTTGTTAAATTTTTATTTTTTAATTTGTTGTACAAACAGGGTCTTGCTATGTTCCCCAGGCTGCGAGCATACAGATTTCAGAGGGGACATATTCAATCTATAGCAACACCTCTGATAGGTTCTTTATTAAGCATAGAGCCTCCTTTTATTTCTGGACTCAACTTTTCTGCTCTTTTCATGAGAGAGATCACAAGACAGTTTTTTTCAGGGACATTGGAAGTTTTTGTCCACTATATTAGGAGCCAACTTTCTTAATCTGCCTACTTTGAATCTTATGGGAGACTCTGCAAGTATCAGTCAAGTTTCCTAATGCAGATACTTGTGACTTAACTTTTCTAAAACTCAGTTTTCTTATCTGTAAAGTACTATCCTTTAAGACTTGCAGGGAAGACGGAATAAAATAAATGTTCAAAGGTGTCAGCACATAGAAAACTCTCAAAAAATGTTAATGACAGTCTTCTTTTATAATAATTTCAGTTGTTCTTTAATTCCCTTAGTTAAAAAGCAAAAATAATATTCACCAAAAGAACAAGTCACACACTGTGAACAGAATGTAGTCACTTTACAAAACAGCTAACTCTTATGTATAAATATATACATACATGTATGCTATATTGCCATATGTTTAAAGATAAATGTATTCATAATTTTATGTAAATATGACTATATGTAGTTTATTTTTAAGTAGTATTACTCATATTTGTATCAATGATATCAAGAAGAGTGGAGTTATAAACACACCAATTAAAAATCTCTCCATTACTGGGGTATTTGTAAAACCCAGGTATAGAGATAGATTATCACATAATTACATACATTCAATGATGAGTGAGATAATAAATGAGGAAGAGCTGGCTTGAGTTTTACTGTCTGTGTTAAAATTTCAGCTGAATTACTCTTAACTCTGAGATCTTAGAAAATTTACTTAATTACTCTGTGGCTCTGTTTTCTACTCTAGAGGCAGATTGTAATGATTGATTTACCAAATCATGTTGTGAGATGTAAGTAACATAATGTGTAATGAATTTTGGAGGGGACACATTCAACTCTAGCAACATAAGGCATAATGCAGTACTTGGCTAAGTGTTACGGAAAACGTCGTAAGTGCCAGGCACTCAGTTACTATTAGGAAAGCACTTAGCAGTCTCGATGGTGTAGAGAAAATACTTACTAACAAAGTGTTATCAGCTGAATTGTATCTTCCTCAAATTCATATATGGAAGCCCTACCCCCCTGCACCTCAGAATGTAACTGCATTTAGAGATGAGGTCTTTAAAGGGGAAATTAATTTAAATTAAGGACAGTAGGGTGAGCCCTACTGCAATATGACTGACTTCCTATGAGGAGGTTTGGACATATAGGAGACACCAGGAATGGGAGAACACAGAGGAAAGACCACGTGAAGACACAGTTAGAAGGCATCCATCTGCAAGCCAAGAAGACAGGCCTCAAAAGAAACCAGACATGCCAAAATCTTGATCTTGGACTTCCAGCCCCCAGAAGTGTGAGCAACAAATACATTTATGCGGTTTAAGTCACCTAGTCTGCAGTATCTGTTGTGGTGGGCCTAACAAACTAATACCTAGAGTAACTAAACTAAAAGAACGGATGATGGAGGGATGGATACCAGAAAGAAACACATTTATTCTCTCTCTCTCTTTTGTTTTTTAACCACTGTTCTTCCAAAAAACTTTCCTGTCTCCCTTTCTCAATCATGGACAGAATCAAGCAGATCCCATAGCTTTTTGTTTTTGACACTTTTTGGCATTAAAACATTCTCATACATATTTAAATGTCCAATTCCGTGGCATACAAAAACTTCATTCTTTCACCAGTTTAAAAAATACTTGCTCCCCCAACCCAGCTCAGTCTCCATAATCCTTAGGCCAGCTTTGTGTGGGTGGAGTCTGAGAAGTTCTTTCACTCTTCCTTCTCTTTCCTTTCCGCTCCTTCCCTCTTACTTAATTTAAGGCTTTGAGTCCTATAGAAGTTAGAGCAAAGGAGATGAGTGAAAGGGAAAAGGGTAGGGGGATGATTTTACTTAGAAGTGTTCTACCTTTCTCTTGTGTGTTAAATATGCTGGTGTAAACCCCACAGCTACTCCCCTCCTGCCATGGAGCCTCTGTCAACACCTGAGGCCGGTGCTGCCCTCTCTTGTTAGACTCTTGCAATTCCTTTTCAGCTCCTGCTCCAGTGATGCCCTTGGGTGGAATCATTCAAGGAACTTCAGCTGGGGGTCCCTTCTGTGCTTCCTACTTGCCTCATTCTTGGCATGCTCATCCCTGAAAATGCATCAGCTCCCTCCACTCCACTAGCTGTCCTATGACAATCCTGCAGGTTCCTGAAGCTCAGCTCTCATTCTTCTATGGCTGAGTTTCTAGTTTCCACTGCTGCCAGGCAGCTTCACTCTCCAACAGAAGTTGTTCTCTTTGAGCCCAACTCTCTTGCCTTGATTGGACGTATCCGGGAACACAGAGCACTCTCTTTGGCCTAAAGCTTTACAAAGACATCTCTGATGTCTGCCTATAGTTCTCTAAGCTATTATCACCTACAGTCTGGAGTTTGGCATTGGTCTGAGATTCTGTACTGATGGTATGTTGGTTCTGCATTGGCTAATACGGGTTCTGTACTGATGGTGTAATACCTTTCGTAATTTGGAGTACTTGTCATTCAATGCTTGCAGATGAGGCCAACAAGGAAATGCCCGTTATCATCCTTTTCTACTCTCTATGAACGTGATGAAGAACTGACAGAGTTCTCAGCCTCTAGGTTTGTGTATTTCTCTCTCCTGTCACAGGACTTTGCAATGTGTGGGTTTTAAAAACCCAAGAAGGCCGGGTAATTACAAAAAGCATTTGTAACATATTTCTTTTCTTTATGCCCATAAAGAGGACAGAAGACCTTTTGATTTTAAAGATGCACAGAAAGATTGAGTAAAAATAAGATATTTTTATTAATTCTATTTTGAAAGTGTCCACAGATGCAATACAGATGTGCGCAATGAAGAACACATATTTTTCTTGTACATCTCCAAAATAATCATAGGAATTTAGAATTCCTTTCAAACAACGCTAAAAGTGCTCTATGATTATCTTAGATCAAGATGTATTTGTTTATTTTCTAAAGGTGTCTCACATTTCCTAGGAATATGGGTCTAATTTACATAGTATAAAGAATGCTATTTGAAAAGCTTCTGCTGATTTTGATCACAATGACTTCAAGGCAATGATTCCTCTTGCAGACCCCAGACACTTGCTTAAACGGTAATCTACGAAGAAAACTCAGCTAGTCATACTTTTTATTAGATAGTTCTGGGAAAGTAATTGCTTAGGCACTAGTGCTCTGGGTTACCATAGTACTGTGTCTGGTGACTCACTGGAACTCTCCCTTCACAAAAACTTTAAGCCCTTAGTGTCTTTATCCTCACCCACAGCGTTTTAAGAGAGAAGGATATGGGGTGTCAATCTCATGTTTCATATTTAGTTCCTGGATATAGTTGAACCCCTTATCTGCAGTGCTCAAATTCTGAAATTCTGAGCTCCCCATTGTCAAAAGAGGAATATATATATTCCTCTTCAAATATATATATATGGTGAGTGAGATAGTAAATGAGGAAGAGCTGGCTTGAGTTTTACTGTCTGTGTTAGAATTTCAGCTGAATTACTCAACTCTGAGATCTTAGAAAATTTACTTAATTACTCTGTGGCTCTGTTTTCTACTGTAGAGGCAGAGGCAGATTGTCTCTCTCTCTCTCTCTCTCTCTCTCTCTCTCTCTCTCTCTCTCTCTATATATATATATATATATATATATATATATGGATATATATATATCCTTAGAGAACCTTGCCAACTTTCACATCTCTCGCTTTCTCTCATTTTTTTTTTTTTTTTTCAGAGAGAGAGTCTCTCTCTGTCACTCAAGCTGGGGTGCAGTGGTATAGTCAGAGGGGCTGGAGTTGCAGCCTCCAACTCCTGGGCTCAAAGCATCCTCCTGCTTCAGCCACCCAAGTAAATAGGACCACACACATGTACTATCACACCCAGCAATTTTTCAATTTTTTTGTAGAGATGATGTCCTACTATGTTTCCATGCTGGTCTTGAACTACTGGCCCCAAGTGATCCTCCTGCCACTGCACTCAGCTTCTCTCTCACACCCTTGCTCTCTCCGCTCATGCTCTCTCTCACACTCTTGCTCTAGCTCCCACTTTTTAATGCATGCAATAACACCAGTGCCATACGTACAGTGATTAGAAATCACAGTTAAACAGAGATGTATAACGTGGTAGAAAGACTACACGACTTGAGTCAGAAGAGTTGTCTCAAAGCTACACCATTTATTTGCCGAGTGAATTAGATGAGGTCTTTCACTTCTTGGATTCTGTTTTCTCTCCTGTGAAGTGGACTTGCTAGTACCTCCCAGGAAGGTTGTAAGGATCAAGTAAGTTTGGCGATGAAAAAGGTTCCATGGATTCTAGCTGGACTGCCATTCTTCTACTGAGGATTCTGAAATTTCAAAGCTTGAGATAGATGAAAGGAGTCATAGCAGAGGAGGCTGAGGGATGTTGCATGTCTGCGGGGTGCCTTGGTGGCCACAGGTTGTGTGACAAGACTGCAGTGGCTAGAGATCCTGACGTACATATGGGGACATAAAACGTCAACTAAAGGAGTTAGCACATACGTAATGCTTGCTCTGTGCCAGACACTGCGACTCTTTTGGCAGGCTATAGCTAATTTAAATCTCACAACAAAGATACACGTTGTTATTATTATTTTCCTCTTTACAGAGGGGTTTACTGCACACAAGGAGGTAAATAACTTGCCAAGAGTCACAGAGACAATAAACTAGGCAGCGAATCTTAGATTAAAACCCATATCAGCCTGAATTTAGGTCATCGCTGGAAATACACCTACTTTCCCCTTTACAATTAGTAAGTATTTGACGGGGAGTTACTTTGGATCTATGCCCATCGTTCAATTCTCATATAACTTTCAATCTGTTTATTAATTCAAATGAAAGTGTGGATTTGTTTCTTTTTTTACTCAATGAATAGATTTGTTGCTGTCTTACCTATTTTGATTCTCAAACTTTCCCAGATTTGGCCACTGATAGTCCCTTTGCATGAGCCTTCTGTGTGCTTTTGAAATGCTCTATCGGCCGGGTGTGGTGGCTCACGTTTGTAATCCCAGCACTTTGGGAGGCTGAGGCCGGTGGATCATCTGAGGTCGGGAGTTTGAGACCAGCCTGGCCAACATGGCAAAATCCCCTCTCAACTAAAAATAAAAAAATTAGGTGGGCATGGTGGTGGGGGCTTGTAATCCCAGCTACTCAGGACACTGAGGCAGGAGAATCGCTTGAACATGGGAGGCGGAGGTTGCAGTAAGTTGAGCTTGTGCCACTGCACTCCAGTCTGGGTGACAGGGTGAGACGTGGTCTCAAAAAAAAAAAAAAAAAAAAAAAAAGGAAAAGAAAAAGAAATGCTCTATTGTCTGTTTTGTCTGTTAGTCCCTCCTTACTCTCTGGCATAACAAGGTGCTGCAGGCTCATTTTCTATACTCTCTTCCACTTGCTTGGACTCTCACATCCTGCTCCATACTACACAGCTGCCTTTGACGGGGCACAGATGCCTACCTGACTCAGTCTCATATGAATTATCTGGGAGGAAAAGAGAAGGGAAGGAAAAGAGGAAGAAGACGAGAATGCACAGAGTTTCAGTAGCTCTTACAACTGGAAAAGAAAATTCTGGACAAACGTTTATCACACAAAGATCAGACAGGTCATGGTGTGTTAAAAATCACTATCCTATCACATTAAATACTTGTAAAGTGTAAGTTGGCTCAGTAGCAAGAATTGAGGCTAAAGAGGTAGGCTGGCCCCAATCTGTGAAGGACAAAGAGTTTCTATCATGCAGAGAAGCTGTGTCTGCTGCATTAGATGCTCAGTAAATATTTAATGAATGAATTTTGAATGGATGTTATACATCAACAATTATCAATAAGCAGTGGCCTGGAGAGAGATATAACCAGTGAGTCCTAGAAACATGGTTTGGTTCCAGACTAAATTTCTTCACCTTGGAAACAGGAAAACAAATAAGTCTTTAAGTTTTGCCCCCTACCTCTTGGGAATCATTCCTAATTCCTGCCATCTTTTAAGTTAGATGCTTACCAACCTTTCTTCCTACAACACCTTATGCATATTTGTGTCTCAACACTGAATCATTGAGGTTGGGATTAATTTCTTATGACGGGAAAATCCAAATAACTATAGCTTGGAAAAGACAGAAATTTATTCATTCCTCTTATAAAGAATACTATGAAACATTGTGACCTTCAGGATCCATGTCGTTCTAGGTTGCTACCCTCTAATTCTTGATAAGTCAACCTGTAGTCCGATATGGGCACTTGAGCTCCAGATATTTCTGGAATCCAGGTATTTCTGGACAGTAACAAATTTATCCAGATATTTCTGGATTCCAGAAATCAGTATAAAGAAAAGTGGGCTAATTCTCTATAAAACAATTATTTGAAATTAAAGATAAAACTATGGGTTTTTAAAAATTAATTTAACTGCAAGTAGCTACATGACCCTACCTCATGTCTTAGCCTGTTCCTGCTGCTATAACAAAATACCTTAGACTGGGTAATTTATAAGTAATAAAAATGTATGTCTCACAGCTTTAGAGGCTGGGACATACAAGATCAAGGTGCCAGCAGATTTGGTGTCTGGAAAAGGCTTGCTCTCTGTTTCCAAGATGGTGCCTTGGTGATGTGTCATCTTGTGACAGAAGACAAGAAAGGACAAAGAGGGCAGAAGGCATTAGAGCACTCCTTTTAACCTCTTTTGTAAGAGCACCGATCTCATTCATGAGGGTAGATCCCCTAAGACTGAATCACCTCCCCAGGGGCCCACGTCTCAATAACATCACCTTGGAGGTTGAGTTCCAACATTTGAATTTTGGAGGGACATATGCATCGAAGCCATAGCACCTCACTATATAGAAGAGTAGAGAATGTCATTTCAACTTCTGGTTTCCACTAGCCTATATAAATATCAGGGATTCCTTTACTAAGGAAAAGAAGTGGAATGGATTTTGGGGGACAAATAATAGTCTGTGCTGAAAACGTTTACTGACATAGGTGTCAGCAGCATATGTTTATATATCTGTCACTTCCAGGTTGGCTTGTTTATTAGCTCATGTATTCATTTATACATTTATTCATTGAGCAATCATGTATTCAGCATCAACTCTAACTTACAATTTTTTTTTTGCAGTGTGGTGAGGAAGACACATTTCAGTATATTAAAGACAGTATCAAGAGTTCTTTCAATATATGGATAACTATAAATGTCCCTTGTATTCCCAGCACTTCCCTCAGGCTCTAACAGAGGGTAGGCATTACAAAGACTGTTGTTACTTAAATGATTAAATTCAAGAAAAGATTAGGAGCAACACAGAGTTCTCTACAAAACAACATTCAAGAAGACTGTATGTAGGTAAAAATAAGGTTCCAGTATCTGAAGGCAAAAGTGCCTTAGTTTAACTTCCACTTCTGTCACTTACTGAATGGCCTTCAGAAATTATTTAACTTTCCTTAGAGTGGGAATAATATCAGTTATTCCTTATAGTGTTTCAAGCCATCAGTGACAGGTGCATAAAAGAGTAAATGGTATTTTGCCTTTTTTTTATTTTTTGGAAGGCAATCTGTTTATTGTCAGGATTTTGATAACTCATCACCAATCATTTGTGGTGCTATTTGCAAATGAAATGAAAACTCTCATTTTCTCTGTTCTCATTCTGGTTTTAGGTAACTTAGGTAAAAACGTACATATGAACCAGTAATTTCACCAATAGTAGAGATGTTTGCAACAGCAAAACCTGCCCAGATATGGAGGATGGGCACACAGTGGGTTATTATGGGGATGTTACATTTATTTTTATTTTTTTTAAGATTAAAAAAAATTTCCCATAGCTTTCGGCGTACTAGTGATTTTCGGTTACATGGATGAATTCTATGGCAGTGAACTGAGATTTTAATGCTCCCATCACCTGAGCAGTGTACACTGTCACCAATATATGCAGTCTTTTATTCCTCTCTTTATCCCACAAGTTTCCAAAGTCCATTATCACACCAGAGGAGTGAAGGGCACATTATACACGTTCAATACCTTTCATGTTTTTCTAGGATAAACTATTTTTCTTCCCCTTTCTTATACTGCTCTTTCAAATCAAACTCAGGCTGATTCTATTGAGCCCAGCCTTAACCCTTTAGTGACAAAATATCAAAACCATCTGTAGCCCATTGGTAAAATATATCTGCAGACCTGGTATGGTGGCTCATGCCTGTAATCCCAGCACTTTGGGAGGCCGAGGTGAGCAGATCACAAGGTCAGAAGTTCAAGACCAGCCTGACCAACATGGTGAAACTCCGTCTCTACTAAAAATACAAAGATTAGCCCGGCATGGTGGTGCGCACCTGTAATCCCAGCTACTCGGGAGGCTGAGGCAGGAGAATCACTTGAGCCCAGAAGGCGGAGGTTGCAGGGAGCCGGGATCACACCATTGCACTCCAGCCTGGGTGACAGAGCGAGACTTCATCTTAAAAAGAAAAAAAAAAAAAGTTTGCAGCACGACTAGGAGAGGAATATCACCTTGCTCCTTGCGCTGCCGTCACTACTGCCAGTTGCTTAGTTTAAAATGCTGTGAAAAAGAGGCATCCTTTTCAAAGTCATATTTTCACATTAAAGCTGCTCCCCAGCTTTAATTTAGCTCCCTAAATTAGGTTGTTTGTATCCTATAATGAAAACAAAAACACTAAAAGAGTTTGGAGGGAAAGGGGAAAATCTTGAAAAAGATGATAGAGCAGTATATAATGGGATACTATGGGAGTTTTTATTTCGCTTACATTTGAAATCCAGAAGCCCTAAAATCTTTCACGAAATCACATCCCCTCTTTTCTTCTCTTCTTTGTCTCTTAAATTAAAAGAACTCGCTGTCACTATGTCTCTTTCTTTTTCCTTGCTATATGTTTTTTTTTGAAAAAAGAAAAAAAAAAAAAAGAAGAAGCAGTTGGCTCCTACAAAGCAGGGTTCCAAAAATAATTCATCAGCTCAATAATGTTATTCTGCTAAAGTGCATCCAAGAAAGTAGGAAGAGAAATATACCTTGAAGTCTGAGGAGAAAAGAAAAGAATGAATGCGTGTTGGGCACCTGCTGTTTGTCCTGATTGTTGCCAAATAGTGGACTGGAATGCAGGCTCTGTGTTTGAGATGCCAGCATTTAGACCTAAGTTCCATCACTGAGTGACTTTGAGGAAGTTACTTAATTTATCTGTCTCTGAGCTTCTTCATCTGCAAAATGGGGTTAATATTTACCTAATTCTGAAATGTGATAGGCATGCAAAATAATCATCCCCTGTCAAATACACAACTTGGGCTTAAAAAAAAAAAATAGGTACTGTATTTAAATCCCATTTAACAGGAAAGGGTAGTGGCTGGAAGAAATTCAAAGCCTCAGAGATAAGACAGGATTTGGATTTGAATAAAAGACTACAGAATTCCAGAGCCATCACCCTTAACCCTGAAGCCTTGGTTTTGCTCATTTAATTCATCTAAAAGACAAACAAACAAACAAAAACCACAAGTACTTGGGTTCTATCTCCAGATATTTTCATACAGTTGTCTCTAGTTTCAAACTTTCCCAAATGATTTAAAAATGGCAAAGGCAAATCAGAACCACAATGAGATACCATCTCACGCCAGTTAGAATGGTGATCATTAAAAAGTCAGGAAACAACAGATGCTGGAGAGGATGTGGAGAAATAGGAATGCTTTTACACTGTTGGTGGGAGTGTAAATTAATTCAACCATTGTGAAAGACAGTGTGGTGACTCCTCAAGGATCTAGTGCCAGAAATACTATTCGACCCAGCAATCCCATTACTGGGTATATACCCAAAGGATTATAAATCATTCTACTATAAAGACACATGCACACATATGTTTATTGCAGCACTATTCACAATAGCAAAGACTTGGAACCAACCCAAATGCCCATTTATGATAGACTGGATAAAGAAAATGTGGCACATATATACCATGGAATACCATGCAGTCATGACAGAGAATGAGTTCACATCTTTGCAGGGACATGGATGAAGCTGGAAACCATCATTCTCAGCAAACTAACACAGAAACAGAAAACAAAACACGGGATGTCCTCACTCATAAGTGGGAGCTGAACAATGAGAACACATGGACACCAGGAGGGGAACATCATACACCTGGGCCTGTTGGGGGTGGGGGTCTGGGGAGGGATAGCATTAGGAGAAATACCTAATGTAGATGATGGGTTGATGGGTGCAGCAAACCACCATGGCACGTGTATACCTATGTAACAAACATGCATGTTCTGCACATGTATCCCAGAACTTAAAGCATATATATATATATATATATATATATATATATATAAATACAGAAAAAATATGCAGCCATATTTGAGAAGCACCGCACTTAAATCAAATTTTTAAAATGTAGTGTGCATCAGAAATTACCCAGAGAGCTTGTTAAAGCACAGATTCGAGACCCAGCCCTCAGGGTATCTGATTCGGTAGGTCTTGAATGGAGTCTGAGCTTTTTGTTTGAACAAGTGCACAAGTAATGCTAGTTTTTGGTCTGGGAACCGCTCTTTCAGAGCCACTGCTCTTGACACTTCTGCTTTCACTATTGAATGCTTTTCCAGAAATGCTCCTTGATCCACCATACAATTAGGTCCCAGGTATGACTGGTCCAGTGGTCCCCAGATAAGTCCAAGTAGACAGAAATAAAACCAGTGTTAAGTAGCTGAACTTTCTCTTCACTGTGTCTCATCTACCCACCTGCAAAACTCAGTGCTTTGTAAAAAGAATTCGGTTAAGCAATTACATTTTGGGCATACTTATTTCTGAGCACGAGTGAACTATTTTGTGGTGGTTGGCAAGGTGCTTGGGATATTGTTGGAGTCAAATTATTCACAACAGCGCTTCTATTTGTGTTATGAACAACACCCGCAGGGATTTGTCTAGTGGGGGCCATATGACTGACGCTAAGGCATCCAGTGGAGAGCTTGGGCAGAGAAGTTTCCTCAGTGTGGGTCGTTCCCTACTTGGAGGACTATAATTCTGATACAAATACGAAGCTATCACTGCATGTGATCTCTGGAACAAACAAACAAGTCCATCAAAAACACCTTTGCAAAAATTATAACTGAGGAAATTAGGAAAGTGAAAGAGATCAGACCTAACCGGCTCCACCTTTAAGCTGTCCTTGTTCATTCTGGGACGTAGGCAGAACTCACCTTGGGAAGAAATTTAGTTTATGATTTGACTGAAACAAAATTGATAATAGCCCTTTCTCAAAAAGACCCATTTCTTGCCTGGGGACCAGTCTGCCTTTGTAGGACTAACAAATTAGCGACAAGATTAGAAATTACAGTTTAGGGGCCACGCAGCCTCTGGTTGCGAGAGTCTGAAGCTCCCTAAATTGTTCCTGGGGATAACATCACTATTATAAAATCTAGGATCAGTGTCTGAAATATTTTGTAGAACCTGCACTCAATGGATTAGCTGACAAGACCCAGACTGGTAATCTGGCCACCCAGTTCTGCCATCCCACCCAGGCACAGAAGACAGCAAGGAAACCTCACTTCGACTTCCCTATGCTCCCATTGTCAACATGATCTATCAGCACTTCCCACTTCCCAAGCTTCTATCCACTAAATTAGCTTTAAAAACTCCTACCCCCAAATGCTCGGAGAGACTGATTTGAGTAATAATAAAACTCTAATCTCCAGTTCAGACGGCTCTGCGTGAATTACTCTTTCTCCATTGTAATTCCCCTTTCTTCATAAATCGTCCCTGTCTAGGCAGCGGGCAAGGTGAACCTGCTGGGTGGTTACACATCACAAAGGTCTCAAGACATGGTCAGGATTTTTGTATTTGACTGAAATGACTTAGAAATCAATATAATTAAGTCATATGGAGATAGGTACTTGTACTTACCCAATTTCAAAAATTCTGAATTATCTCCAGGCGTTAGGTAGATGAATTTTAACTTTCTGCCGTTGGTAGTGGCCATGATATAAATATATGTAGATATTCTATATGAAAAATTTAAGGAAGTGATATACCCTTAAGATTAATGCCAAATATCCTTGCAAAATTGAATTTTAACTCTGCCTCAGCCACCCAACAGCACTGTGAAACTGGACAAGTCATCACACCTCTCCAAAGTCCTATTTCTGATCACAAAATGATGATAATGATAATTAACGTATGGAACTGTTGCAAGGATTGAGAGAGATAACATAAAATGAGCACTTAATTATGTAATATGTTGTACATAATATTTGGTACTATTTATTGACCATTTATTGTTATAGATATTATATACATAAGCAAGTAATCTTTGCTTTATACACAAAATGTAATACAGAAAATATTTGTTAATACATTAAGCCAATATGTAAGGGTGTGCTTTTAAATATTGTGGTTTTATCTCTAGTTATTGAGTTTTTATGGAGCAAAATAGCTTTCATCTTAAGCACAGGGTTGGGAAGTGTTGTGCATTGATTTAGTCAATAAGAGGCACAAAGTGGGCAAGCCAGAGGACAGTGGTACAGAGATAGAGACGTCAGGAACCGCTCTCATTCTAAGAGACTCATTTTTCTAATGTGATAATTGCTATTTATTTTATAGTCTTGCACATGACATATCACCACTGAAACGGCTTCTAATTCTGCTTTTATTATTAACCTCACTTTTCAATTCTTCATCGACCTTAGGCAAGACTGCTTTCCTCTTCATAGCATCAATAGAAAAGCTAGTTCAAGTTTGCTTTAAAAGAAATTAATCTCAAAGCTATTTCAACATTTTAAAAGGACCTTCTATGAGAATGTTAATAGCTGCCATTAGGCTTGGAATCAGTCCTTCCCTGAGAGGGAAACGAAAGTGCAGGTTTAGTGTCATTTGATCGGAGAAACTAATAGGAGGGCTATAAAACGTTGCTATAGAGCGGCTTGGTGCAGTAGAAAGATCGGACAGAGAGCAGCATGCCCAGCTATCGCATTTTTTATTTTTTTATTTTTATTTTTATTTTTGAGACGGAGTCTCGCTCTGTCGCCAGGCTGGAGTGCAGTGGCGTGATCGCGGCTCACTGCAAACTCCACCTCCCGGCTTCAAGCAATTCTCCTGCCTCAGCTACCCTAGGAGCTGGGACTACACGCGAGCGCCACTACGCCCAGCTAATTTTTGTACTTTTAGTAGAGACGGGGTTTCATCATGTTGGCCAGGAGGGTCTATCTCTTGACCTCGTGATCTGCCCGCCTCGGCCTCCCAAAGTGCTGAGATTACAGTCGTGAGCCACGGCGCCCGGCCGCTATCGCATTTTTTAGCTGTGTGAACTTAGACAAAATTTCTAAACCTCTCTGTATCTCAGTTTCTTCATCTGCAAAATGTAACTACATTTCACTCTTTTATGTCAGTTTTCTGAACCTATTCTCTGAAGCATATGCAAGGAAGGAAGGGAGGGAGGGAGGAAGGAAGGAAGGGAGGGAGGAAGGAAGGGAGGGAGGGAGGGAGGGAGGGAGGGAGGAAGGATGGAAGGAAGGAAGGAAGGAAGGAAGGAAGGAAGGAAGGAAGGAAGGAAGGCCGGCCAGGGATGGAGGGAGGGAAAAAGAGAGGAAGGGGAAGATTAACAAAAGATAGACTGAGACAGAGAGAATGAATAATGGCATATGCAATGTGACAGGGATGTATATTATGTAGAGATAGAAACAAAATATGCTAAATTAGAACGTGATAGCAATATCCAGGACTCTTCATCACCACACCCTTGACTTGTATTCAAGTTTCATGTTTTGGGCTCCCAAACACACATGTCATTTAAAGTTTTTCTGGAGACAGGCATAAAAGAAGGAAAGAACATTGATTGAGTGCCTGCAGTGTTCAAAGCATGAAGTACAGTTAAGTTTAACCATCACAACAATCTTATGAAGGGCCTTTTCAGTCTCCAGTGTTGCAAAGTGGAAGTCAAGGTTAACAAAGTTGATGTGAAGTACCTGGGGTTACAGAATGGGTAAAAGAGAAATCTATGATTGTAAACCAACTTGGCTTCTAAGACTGCCTAGGAACTACTACAGGATTTTTGTGTTGTATTTCCCCAGAGTCCAGAATATCAAAAAATAATTCAACACACCATGACAATTGGTCATCTCAAAATCCCGTAATAACATGTACTAGACAAGAGTGTAGAAACTGTTTTAAAGTGTCTTATGAAAGAAATCCTCCTCATGCTCACTCAGGCTTCTTTCAGATGGAACCACTTGCAGAAAGTTTATAGATCAAGTGACATTCTAGGCAATTAAGGCCTCATACAGCCTAGGAATGATGCAGTAGTTTTCAAAAATAATTTCCACTGTGGCAGAAATGCAAATTGATTGAAGTTACAATGTCACTCAAAAACTTTGCTAGTCTTTTTAAGAATGACATTAAGCAGTGACAGACAATTGACGAGGACAGACACTTCAACGGAGGCTGACGGAGGGACGGTGATGCTTCAAGAAGAGAAAAAGTGATCTGGTGAGAAATACGCATAATGAGTGATTGTTTTCTTTCCATTCTTTTCCTTTCTCTATTTTTAAGTATAGGTGTCAATATATTCTTTTCTAATTTTTTTTAAAAAAATACAAAAACCTGCTTTTATATTTGTCTTTTAGGAACTCAAATAGTAATTACTGGGCTCTGCATTTAAGCAAAAACACCTTAATTAAATAAAACAGAGTTTATAAAATAAAACATATGGTGCCATCTGCAGAATGGTGCTTAGAATGTGGAGAAAGTGTGGAGATTACTGCATTTTTTGCATCTACAACATGCTCAAAATAAGGAGCTTAGAGTTGTTTTTTTCTTGAAAGCTCTGAAGTCGGAACATTTCTGACTGGCTTCTCATTAGAAAACCGAATGAGCATGGATAAGGTTGTGACCAGAAACTACTAGAATCTGAGGCCTAGAAAGAAAATTCTCCTGGGAAATTTTATCAACAAGAAACCTGGGGCACAGATGAGCAAAGAGGGGTACCATCTTCCTTTAGTGAGTACGTGTCAGGACTTGAACTAAAATTCAAACCCTGCTCCATTCTGCTCCACATCACTGCTACTCATTCAAGAGACTGCTTTCCAGTAGAGATGCAAAGTTCCTCTGATCAGTTTCTGAGCTCCCCTCTGAAGAAAGAGCAGTAGTTAAAATTACTATAATCCATGTCATTCAATTGATTCCATTGTGATACCCTGAATCCACTTCACTTCGATATAGCTGATATTTGCTGCGCACCCACGATGTGCCAATAAATTTCCTGGGATACGTAGATGAACGTAAGTTAAACTCCTGCCTGTATCAGAGTTTCTTATCTAAACAATGCATGCTGTTGTTTTATAATTATGTCTTCTAGAACCTATGCTGTTATAATTAGCTTTAAAAAATGTACTATGACAAAAATAAAACGTTTAAAAGCCAGCAAATGTTCAGCAACAGGATTTCTGTTCTATATACTATAGCAAACTGTACATCAAGAGGTGGTCAAATAAGACAGGGTCTCCTTCACCTCTATATCTGATCATCTATTCTGAAGAGAGAATCCATAAGCTACGAACTTATGAATCATACAAGATGATTCATTTTCCTTCCTCTCTTATGTACCTGGTTGAGAAGTCAGGAGAAGCACAGAGAATCCTGCTCCCCCTTCAAAGGTATTCAAGAAAATGTCAGTATTCCAGTGTACAATAAGATCCAGGCAACAAATAGGCTTTCAAAATATAGGGTCTCGATATTTAATAGTGAGAGTAAGAAGGAAGTAAGGAAGTTGCATGGAAAAGCTTTCAAACTTTTACCTTGGACATGTATTCCCCTGATTAATAAGAAACAAGTGGGAGGAATGTCAGTGTTCATGGAAGATTTTCTTTCCTTGCTGTCCAACACCATTTCGATTGAGAGTATGAAGAAGATCTTTAGTCTTTAATGAAACCACGCAAGAAAAATTACATGCCAATGCGAGCTCCTGTTTTGGTTACTTTTCGCCGCCTACCTCACCTGCCTCACAACCTTATGAGGTAAGTATTTAATAAAAGCGGGCTTTGAAGTCAGATGTCAGGCTCCCAATCCCAGGTTTCCTAGTTACCAGCTGTATGTCCCTGGAAAAGTCATTTCTATGGATCTCCTTCATTAGTAGATAGTAGATAATGCTTCTTAGAGTGGCCATATTTTTTGACTCATAAATAAAGAAATGGAGTCTGGGAACAATGTAAATGATTGAAATTTAAGACTATTTTAGAAAATCTAAAAAGATAAATGTGTACACATTATATACAGCTCTAATATTTGTGAACATAGTAATCATACAGTTATTTATAAAAATATGAACAGTCTCTGATTAGTAAAGAAACAGAAATCATAAAGTACTTTGCCCAAAATCAGAGTTAAAAGCATAATTTCCAGAGCAGGAGTCTAAATCTTGGCCCCATTATTTGTAAACCATGTGGCCTTCGGGGAGTTACCACATCTTAGGCTCAGTATATACGTATATAAAAATATATAGATACATATATATAATTTATTTATAGAAAATCTGTATAGTGTTTACACCTACTTTATAAGGTTATTGTAAATGTTGAGAAAAAAATACAAATGCATTAAGCATAATGCTTGGCACATAGTCAGTGATTGATAAGAGTTATTATTATTATTATTACCAATCTTTTCTCATATTCCAAAGTATAGTAATCAGTGATTTACTGGTGGTCATCAAGTTTGCTATCTTTTAGGGAAAGTATTATTACTATTATTTACATTTTTTAAAATTTTTGATTCAGGGGATACATATTCAGGTTTGTTACATAGATATATTGCATAATAATGGGGTTTGGGGTTCTAGCGTACACATCGCCCAAATAGTGACCATTGTACCAAATAAGTAATTTGTCAATCTTCACCCCATTCCCAACCTCCCCCTTTTGGAGTCTCCAGCATCTATTTTTCCCATCTTTATGTCCATGTGTACCCATTGGCTCCCACATATAAGTGAGAACATGAGTATTTGATTTTATTTCTGTGTTACTTCACTTGAACTTTGCCCCCCACGACCCTTAACAGTGTCCCTAGCAAACAGTAAGACCTAATAAGTATTTGTTTGATAATTAAACAACGAGTTGTCAGCAAAAGGAGCAATATTTAACCTAGCTTTTCTCTCACTAGTAAATTTTCAATTAGTTTGCATTACTATATTTAGAATGTCTGCATATTGAGAGCAGAATGCTAGCTTTATGCCCTTGAGTGAATCATTTTCTCTTCAACCTTCTTAATTTACTGAAGCAAATGAATGGATTGGATAAACACATGAGTTTTTTGAGAAACCTCTGCTGAAAACTCAATTGTAAATCATTGGACTTTTAATTTTATTTACGTGTTTAGATTTTGAATGTTAAACTTATTTGTGAAAATTATTCTCTCTTAAAACCTTTTAAATATAATACCATTTTGCTTAGATGGATTTCACAATTTCATTACAAGTGAAAAACAGTATAATCCATTTATACATATGGTCAAATTTTAGTGCAATAGCTTTTACCAGAGTTATGAAAATTCATTGAATTAACTTTTCTTTAAATTGCAGCATGTCTCCCCAACACTGTCCTGAGGAAAACAGAAGCTCACTTGGGTGTAAAAGAAAGTTATTACTAGGCGATTCTGTTGCATGTTACTTAAATTAGTATACAACTATGTATCTTTTTTCAAGTCCCAACAAACAACAGCACCCAATTAGCGTGACCCATGTTGAGTTGTTTGTCTGGGACTTCCCTGGTTTCATATTGAAATTCTTAAATTCAGAGAAACACCTCAGCCCTGGGAAAATCATAGTAGCCAGTAACCCTAAATGAAATAGAAGAAAATGGAAGTATCTAGAACAGTGACTTTTAATTAGAGAGGTTTTGCCCCAGAGTAGACACTTAACAATACCTAGAGGCATTGTTGGTTGTTATGACTTTTGAGGAGTAGCTGTTACTGGCATCTGTGAGGTAGAGGCCAGGGATAGCACTAAACATCTTACAAGGCACAGGACAGGCTCCACAACAAAGAACCTTGTCTGATCCAAAATGCCAATAATGACACTCTTTTTTTTTTTTTTTTTTTTTTCTGAGACAGAGTCTCGCTCCTCTGTTGCCCAGGCTGGAGTGAAGTGGCTTGAGCTCGACTCACTGCCATCTCTGCCTCCTGGGGTTCAAGCAATTCTCCTGCCTCAGCCTCCCGAGTAGACGGGATTACAGGCGTGCACCACCACGCCTGGCTAATTTTTGTATTTTTAATAGAGACGGGGTTTCACCATGTTGGCCAGGCTGGTCTCGATCTCCTGACCTCATGATCCGCCTACCTCGGCCTCTCAAAGTGCTGGGATTACAGGCCTGAGCCACTGTGCCTGGCCAGTAGTGCCACTCTTAAGAAACCTTGATGGAAACACTTAAAATGCTTATTTGATGCTCTAGAAGGTTTTTGCTTCCTTGATCAAAGTGTAGCTCTATCCAATTTTTTTTCTTTTTAAAATATTTGTAGGTTTAAGACGGGAATTCTTATTTCTGAAAAAAATAAATCTTACTTTTTGGCTTCATTATAAATGAAATCAATTTTTTTGTTTTAGGTATGATATACCTGTTGTTGTTTTTTTTCCTCCAGCTTTGTGCCATTAAACCAACAACCCCTATTTTCCCACTATAGTAACTTCAGGAAACTGACATTTTAACATCTTGCATTAAGGATATCACCCTCTGTAATCAATTGCCTTGTATCATTGGGGCCGGGCGGCGGTGGCTCATGCCTGTAATCCCAGCACTTTGGGAGGCCGAGGCAGGTGGATCACGAGGTCAGGAGATTGAGACAATACTGGCTAACATGGTAAAACCCCGTCTCTACTAAAAATACAAAAATATTAGCCGGGCGTTGTGGCGCTCACCTGTAGTCCCAGCTACTTGGGAGACTGAGGCAGGAGAATGGTGTGAACCTGGGAGGCGGAGCTTGCAGTGAGCCGAGATGGTGCCACTGCACTCCAGCCTGGGTGACAAAGCGAGACTCCGTCTCAAAAAATAAATAAATAAAATAAAAAATAAAAAATCTTCATTGGTACGGTTTCCTTTATTCTAAGACCTTGGTGCTTCACTGTCCCTGCTGGAGGTCTCTCTGAGATCCATCATTCATTCAGAAGTATACAGTCCCACATTTGAAATTCATTGTTCTACACGTATTCTGATTTCACTCAGTCCTTGGCTCAAATTTTCCAGATATAGGCAGAGTATGGTAGATACTGTGGTGCTCTGCCCAAATTCCTCTTCAGGATCCAAGCCTCCATGCCCCATCTCCTGGCAATACTGGCTGTTAGTAGCTCACAGCCTTGTACTTCACTGGGCATTTTCTCAGCCACAAGTGATGCTTGGCTGATGCAGAGGTGCACAGGTCCAGCACCTTGACTCAATGTTAGATGACTCTAAAGGGCCAGTCCAGCGTCAGAGTCCTGCACGATTTTCTGAGGCCTCTACTGTAACTTTATTTTAGGCCAGCGTTTTACTCTGCCCAATTCTGCCTCCCAGATTTTCTTACAGGTGCAATCCCTGAGAGCACTTCCCAGTTAACCCTCTGTATGCACCTCCCCATCACACGGTGTCTTTCCAGGGAACTTATTCTGCATTGCTCAGTGATCCAGCCCCAGGTTCAGAGAATCTCTCCTTATAAAATCCTTTGTGGCCAAGTCCTAACGTTGCTTATTCTTGCCCCATTGTTAAGAAGAGCACATTTCAACTAGCATCTCTGTATGGTATATTCAGGACGAAAAGTAAGACAAAACACCTGAAAGTCTTACATAAAATTGAGTCTGTCTTACCACAAATTCCATTAAATCACTCAATAGTAAAAGTTTAGGATATTAGTCACATAGAACTCCATTTATATTCATCCAAAACAGCAACTACAACAAAACCCGGAATGTAATGTCACATCTATCTCTGTTAGCACATCTGTCAAACTAGATTTCCATGCAGTTTTTTTAAAAAGCTAATAAGAAACATCAGCAAATCAGCATCAGAAAATGCCTAGTGCTATTCAGACTTGGCTCCTCCTATATATTAAATTCTATCTCCTTCCTAAATGAAAAATTAGCAATGAATATTTTTATTAACAAAAAACCCTATAATATTAGCTGTAAGTCTTAGTCACAATGACTTTAAAATATTTTTAATAGTCTTGTACGTGATTGGTCCTTAAAATTCTTACAGTCTCTCTCTGTTTCACCTGCCTCCACATTTTCTTACTTTTTAACACTCATCCAAGCACCTACCACCCTCTGCCATGAATCACAGGGCCCTTCCTGAGTTTCAATGTTCTGATTCTTGGAGCACAAACCTGATTTCTGCCAGGCACATACGAACGGCTCTGTCCTTCCATCAATCATCTGTAAGACTCGATGACTAGGCAGGAGCAACTAACTTCTTGATGTTTTTTATCTTATTTTAAGGTGTCAAAAGTGGAATTAATGGGCCACAGAAAGGTGCTATTAAAAAAAAAAAAAGCAGATATAGGAAATGAAGTTTATGATCCAGAGACTAGGAGTTTGCTCTCGATGCGCCACGTAAAAATATATTGGTTAAAATGACCTAAATGCATGTGCAGAAAGAGACTTCTAGAAACTGATATTGTGTATTACACATAAATAACATGTGCCTATTTCCTATTTTGAAAAGTGGTTTCCTCAAAGGTCAGATCAAGAAGATAATTCATTCCACTTCCAACAGAGAAACTCTATTTTAATATTCTGGTCAAGTCGTGGACAAGTGTTGTATGTATATGATCTAATTCGTCAAAAGACCCCTTCAAATGTACCCCCCGGAACTGGGCATGATTATCCAGAATGATCCCTAAAAATAATTTCTTTTTAAAGATTTAAGCACTGTAGTTCCCTTAAAACATGACAGGGTTGGACAGTAGACTATTGCTCTTCTACTTGACATTGAGATAAATATCTTCTTTCTCTAAATTAATTTGAGAAAGAAGATGGCTTTTGGTTAAAAATGTCAGAGTCCTTACTAGCCAAAGTTTCAGAGCTTTATCTGGGCTTTTTACATCAAAGAAGAAGAGCAATTACATAGTGCTGTAACTGCTTCAGCTTTGCAAGTGTTTTCAATTCTCTGCAGACCCAAGGTAAACTAATAAGGGTGCATAAAGTAGAAACTATGGGGCAGAGGGTTATGCAATTGTGGAGCAGTGAGGACATTTTGCTTCTTTTTTCAGAGGGTTAGCATGTTGTTTAAAATGTATCCTTTTCAGGTATGTGTTTGCGTATTTGAGATTGAGTATGTGTATGAGTGGGTTTGTGTGTGATTTACACAAACACACTGCTCATTGGAAAGTTGAAGACTTAGAGTATTCACACCCATGGTGCAGTTTTCTAAGGAGCATACATTGCTAAAACTCATAATGAACTGTCCTGCAGAGGAATCCCTTTGTGTTTTTAGTTTGCTTCTGGTTTTGCTTTCTTTTGATTTACAACTAAATTTATCCCACCTTAGGGAGGAGCATTACAAGGAAGAAGGACTTGAGACAAGACCAAATCCTGAAGATAATACACGGAACTTTCTATGAAGTAGAATACAGTTAAGAATGTTAAATATCCCATAATTAATCAACTAATTCAATTAATGTATATTGAATTCCACAACATTTAGGAATGATCTAGCCATATTGAAGGTTATAAAAATGAATAAATCAAACCAAATCCGTTGTCCCTGTCTCTTTCTTTAGGTGTAAATTGCATTGAGAAAGAGAAATGCATTATTTCTGTACATTATATATCATCAGTTTGTTCTGTTTTAAATGTGCATTTATTTTATTAACATTTGGTGGTGGTTTGACCATATTTGATTTTTTTTTTTTTTTAATTGAGACAGAAGCTCGCTCTGTGGTCCAGGCTGGAGTGCAGCGGCATGATCTCGGCACACTGCAAGCTCCATCTCCCGGGTTCACACCATTTTCCTGCCTCCACCTCCCAAGTAGCTGGCACTACAGGCGCCTGCCACTATGCCTAATTTTTTTTTGTATTTTTAGTAGAGACGGGGTTTCACCGTGTTAGCCAGGATGGTCTCAATCTCTTGACCTCGTGATCCGCCTGCCTCGGCCTCCCAAAGTGCTGGGATTACAGGCGTGAGCCACCGCGCCAGGCCCATAGTTGATTTTTTTAAGATCATCTTGGCTGTCAGGTAGAGAATTGACAGTAGGAAAGCAACAAGAAGAGTACAAAGAGCAAGAGAAAGGCTGTTACCATAATATAGGTGGAAAGATCATGGTAGTATGAATTAGGTGTTTGGGAATGAGTGTGTTGATCCGTGGATATCTAGAAAATATTTTTGGAAGTTAGTTCTTGCAAGTCTTACACACTAAGGGTTCCCTGAATTCTAAGACACCAGGCAGATTTTTGAAGGCAAAAAAGAAAAAAATGTAGGGAGTAAAACCAATTGTGGCTCTTCCCAACACTTGATTCTCCGCTCAGCACTGGGCAGAAGATGGAGGATTCTGTCATTGTCACAGTTCTATCAGTGCTGAAAACTTACTGACAGTGACAAGCATCACAAGATCACAGTTAGTGGGGAGGGGCGTGATGTTGAAGAGCATCCACAGAGCAGGTGCATCTTGAGGCTTCAAAGACAAACCCTCCTCTTCCTGAACAGATTCTAAAGGGCAGCGACTCTGGAAATGTGGGGATGCCAAGGAGACTGATTCCTAAGAATACATCTGTATAAATGGTCTAGGAAAAGAAAATAGGCTCCCATCATCAGGAGCAGCTCATGTTCTGCCTTGTTCATTCTGTACTTTTCATGTCTTTGTATCCTATCTGATGCGCTGATGAGAATATTTCAGCACCTTCTATAGGCAACCAGGCAGAAGTGAAGAGCTGTCTTGTGACATGGAGCATGAAACAGAGCTCATTAAAACAAAGACAAAGTTACTAACTCAATTGCCCACTTTTTGGAAACTAGGGAAGGATACAGACATAAAGATCCAGGCACATGTTGGTATTTAGAGCTAAGATAACATTATCATGAAATACAGACTTCATGTCATCAGTATTGAGGGACATTTTCCCACAACCAGCTTTTCTTCATATCACTTGTTCTTCAACTTTGTGTTATATGACAAGGTAACATTTTTATGAACAAGTTGAGTGTCTGTGATCGGCTTTCCTATGAAATTAGTTTTGTCCCAAATGCCTGTTATTCCAGTTGTTAAATTACTTCACGTCATGCTCCAAGGCTTATATAGTATACAACAATCAAATGGGAACAACACTTTGCATAGCATTAAATGCCAAATATTCTCTGACACTCCAGTAACTGAATGACAGCCAAAAACAACAACAAAAAAATATGTGTTTGCTAAGGTTCCTTGCTGTCCTGATTGCCAAGTGAGCCCAGCTAGGGAGATATTGACTTGCCAAGTGTCAGAACTGTGTTAATATTGTTATTATTCTCTGTGAGTGAAGATACAATGCCATTTCCTCTAAAGGTATTATTGATAGTGAGGATTACCACTGCAATTTGTATAATTATTACAGCACCAATAACTGTGTCCCCTTCATCAAATATTTATGTAACTATGCTAGCTCTTTCAGCAATGCTGATTATAAAGGTGTTTGATGGACAGTTACATAGGATCCTTGCTATTCAGCTGAATTCTTAATTTACCTGTAGTTTTGCTAGGCATGCAAGAGTGAGGAAAACTAGGGCTTTGATAAGATTTTACTTACAGGTCGATGAGGATGAACCAGAGGGTATTCACCTGAATGAGAAAGCGTCTTGCTCCTTTGGTCAGCTAAATTTCCTGCTTTCTCACAAGGGGAATTGCTTCTGTCCTGCTGGAATCAAGTACATACCAGATTAGAAAGATAGGACTTCCTAGCAAAGTGAAAAGGGAAATACAAGTGAAGACATTACAAAACTACATAGTCGTATGGATGGCCCACCTGGAATACCTTTCTCTCTCTGATATCACAAAAGACATATAAAAATCTACTTGGAACTTTGGAGCTCAATCTCCCAGCCATCTTAGACCATGGGAACTGAACCTTGACTCACTGCTGTTCAAAGATTTGGTACTCTGGGATTTTGTACAGGTTGGGAGGGGAGGTGAAGACTTGTCGGAAGAAGATATATGTGGGGCAGGGTGAAATGTGATAACATGGGAGTTTGAGATAGGGCACAACAGAAATGAGAGAATTCAAACCGGAAAAAATTCCAATTGCCCCTAGGTTCAGTAGAATAACCATATTATTGCCACATAGCATAAAGTAAATGTCTGATGCAAAGCTCTCGTTAGGAAAGTAATGTTTTAAAGCCTACAAGTATTTACTTAAGAAGGGCAACAGAGTTACATGCATTCTTAGCGTTAAATTAAAACAGTGTCTGGTATGGTATTAAAAAAGTCCCCCACCAATGTTGTACCATGAAGGTTATGGGCCATTAGCCTTCATTAGCAAATCAGGGCCTGGGCTAACCCTTCTTTCTATCTGATTATAAAGACTGTGATACAGTCCATGCCACTTAATCTGGACCCAGGTAATGAGCACATCTTAATTAAGGTGCCCTGCTGGGAACCAATTTAATGCAATATATAAAATAGGATTTCAATTCTGCTTTGGCGTCTTTGTGCAATATAATAGGGGTGGCTGGAGAAGCTTTATGTCACTAATTTCACAAACTGAATACAATCTCCGTATCTCAGCATGAGTATTTTGAAAGCTCAGAGGAGAAAAAAAATGAAACCACATCAACTGTTTTAGAATGGTGTAAAGGGAACAGCTTTTAAATGGCTTTTCATCAGTGTCTCATTTTTAGAAGCTATGTTTAAGTGCACTGACGATAGTATCAATTGATTTCTTCTCTTCTTGTAGAGACTTCATAGGCTGTCCAATATTTCTTGTATTTTTTTTTTAGTGTTTTCCCCTAAATTCCTTCTTTGTACATTTTAAGGAGAAAGAAGATCCACCTGCTATAGCAATTTGAAGAACAATAAAGTAGATAATGGGGAAGCAATTAATAAAATTAGCATGCTGTGTGTTTATTTCTAATGCAATATGTTTTTATTTCTATGACAATTAAGTAGTTTAATTTGACCAAAACACCTGCAATCATCTGCTTAGTCATCTATCCATCCATTCATTTGTTCGTCCATCTGTTTGTCTATCATCCATTAATTCCAGTACTCAGTCATTCATTTATTCCACAAATGTTATTGAGCATCTATAAACTTCTTCACATCTCATGTGAATTAGTTAATATCTCAAGATACCAGACTCTCCACAGGCTGCAAGCACTGCAAAAGCCAACTAGATTAGCAATGGCAACAGATGCGAAGAGCATCAGGATGTGGGGTGGGGTGGTGGAGGGATGCCAGAGGAGCTGACCCATGATCCCAGATGTGGACTTGGACGATTGATGATCATAAATGGTTAGGAAGTGACTTCAGTCGGTGGAAAGAGACTAAAAAGTTATTGCAATTTAGAATTTTATGTAAAATATTTTTGAAGTTTTCTTTTCTCAAGTCAGTTTTATTTCAGAATGTTTTCCAGTGATGGAATTTTGTCTGCACAATAAAATATTCCTAAAAGATTTATTGTTGTTAATTATCCTAATACCCTGAGATGTCAACTTATCTATCTATGTATCTATCATCTATCTATCTATCTTTCTATCTATCTACCTACCTACCTACCTATATCCATCCTTCTATCCAGAGAGCTTTCTGCTCTGCTTTTTGTTCTGGCTTTTTTTTCCTTTTCATTTGGATCCTAAGCATTTTGCAAATTATCTTCTTTTAGGGGGAGAAGGTGGAGAAGGATGGCAGGTTTCTTTAACATAACTCACTGAACTGTGATCTTCACATGAGTGAAGGCCTGGTATGCAAACTGAGAAAGTTAACTCCCCAGGGGTTTACATATTGATGAGCTTTAAGGAATAAAAAATAAGGCCCGTGAATGTGTAACCTCCATGCATTTTCTTTGGCAGAGATTTCAAGAAAGCTCACAGTAGTGAAATGTAGCAAATGAAAACCTTGATTTCAATTGCAACACATTCTTGGGATTCATAGTAGGTGAGTTAAATGGCTATACTTAATTTAATTAACTATTTCACAATCAGTGGCATTTGTCTGGCTATCTAACAACATTTAATAGAATATCAATTTTATCATATCTCTAAAACAATTATATACTTTAAAGTGAGTGAGTTCATTTTGATTTTCTTTACGTTAAACTCTGAAATTTGATGTTTTCTTAGGTCAGCTAGCAAATACTTACTTAATAAATATACCTAATTTGTGTTCTAACTTCTATTAATACAGATTATCAGTCATAAACCAAACAATTGCTGAGAACATATTTTGCAAACAAATGTGGAAGAAAGAGATAAAAGTTTGTCAAATGGAACTTCTTTCAAATTCATCACCATGACCATAGGGAGTACAAAATTATAAATAATAATCATACATGTTTATGTAGTATTCAAAACTTTATAAATCATTTAATGTACATTTTATCTGTTCATCCCAATGACTCATCTCTGAGGGCACATGCTGACTTTTCTTTTACATATGAATAACTTAAAATTCAGAAAAGTTAGCAATGAAGAAATCACTTAACAGTTCAAACACGAATAAGTGAAATTTTGAGCTTGGACTTTTCTTCCTAAGTGTATGTGACTTCATGTGTCTTAAGTTGTAAGAATTAAAAAAAGAGGAAAGAAACACAAAAGGTGACTCACCAGTCAAGACACATTCATTTTAGAGAAAACAAACCTGAGAGGAGCTTCTGACCAAGTTAGGTTAGAGGCACACTCTCTTACAGACTAGGAGTTTTTAAGGATTCAGGGTGGGAGGATTTATCAGAGGCTTGGCTTGCTTCTGTGTCTCTTTGTTTTGCTTACCTGGGAGGGAGAGTTGTGTGTCTGTTGCCATACATCTTTCTGCAACTGCAGGCATACTCCTTGAGTCTGCTTTCAGCTTCCCTATCTTAGTGCATCCGAAAGGAAAGGAATGTGCATATTAAGACCCACTGTTTTAGCCGGGCGCGGTGGCTCACGCCTGTAATTCCAGCACTTCGGGAGGCCGAGGTGGGCGGATCAGGAGGTCAGGAGACTGAGATCATCCTGACGAACACAGTGAAACCCCGTCTCTACTAAAAACACAAAAAATTAGTGGGGCGTGGTGGCGGGCGCCTGTAGTCCCAGCTACTCGGGAGGCTGAGGCAGGAGAATGGCGTGAATCCGGGAGGCGGAGCTTGCAGTGAGCCGAGATCGCGCCACTGCACTCCAGCCTGGGAGACAGCGAGACTCTGTCTCAAAAAAAAAAAAAAAAAAAAAAAGACCCACTGTTTTACTGGGGCCCATTGTATGAGGGTGAAGTTTGGCTGTTACCCAAGAGACTTTCCCTCCACCTCCCTCTGTGCTTGAGCTGTCTTATTTATATTTTACTGTCTGCTCTCTTCAGCTGCTTATAGTTAAAAGGGAAGTAATTTCCTTAGAATACATAAGGCTAAAAAGGGAGCTGAAACTTAAAGTGGCGGTGTTTGTCCAAGATGATGGTGCTTCTGCTCTGTCACAAGTGACATAGCAAAATCTCATACATTTGTACATACGTTTGGAAAATTTTAACAAATGCCACTTTAATGTCTCCATAGATAGACCTTTTCTAAAACACATGACAGACAACAAAAATTAAAACACTCAAGTTCTTTCAGTTAGAGTGCTATGCTTTACTGGTAATCGTTAGAGCGGTCCTGTGGCTACTGATACTATCTGCATTGAACTAATGAAAGGTCGGAGAGGTTAAGTGACTTGCCCAAGGTGATTTAGTCTTAGAGCTTGTGCACAGTCCTAATCAGTGAGTCTTATGCACATACATCTCCCAGTGTTGCTCATGTCCATAAAGCACTGGTTTTTATTGCCTCATCTATGCCATCTCAGTGTTCTACATTTTATCCTAAATCAGAAAGTCATGTACGTTTGCCTCTTGATCTTGCCCGAGAGATTGCTGTTCTGTCATTCTCTGCACAAAAACATAAAGGCTGTTTGTAAAAACCTCAAGTTCTCAATAAAGTTCTGTTTGTGATTATACCTGAACTATTGAGTTTGCTAAATAGTTCCTAAGTTGCATATCTGTCTTTGTAAATGACTGCTAGTTGCCTGGATGACAGCAACAACAATAACACTTTTTCCAATTAGCTCAAGGATAAAATGGGTTAATTGGAAAGAATAGGGAGTTCCTTCCCAGCTGGAACTCATAGATGTGAAAAATCAATCACGTTCTCTCTCTCTCTCTCTCCCTAGCCTCTTATAGTCTCTGATCTATCCTTTTAGCTTTCAGGGACTCTGGTTTTTTTTTTCCAGAATGTGAATGACACAGTTGCTCCATTCTGACTTTTTTTTCTCAGGTAACACCATCATATAATTGATTCAGGAGCATTTTTCTTTTAATTCAAATTATTGAGAGAGTGTGCACTGATTTCTGGATCTTTTGTTCTACTCCATTGATCTATGTGGTTATCCCTCTACCAATTCCCCAGTCTTGCCTAATGCATGTATATAATAATTTTTAAAATTGAGTAGACTTATTTCCTCCTGCTGTATTTTTCTTTTTCACAATTGTTTGATATGTTCTAGATTCTCTGCCTTTCCATATAAATTTTAGAATAATCTTGTTCATACCCACAACAAAAGTTGCTAGGATTTTGATATAATTTTTGTTACATCTGCGTATCAGTATTGAGGGAATTGACAGCTTTACTATGTTGTTTCCTCCAATTGATGAACGTAGCGTGTCTCTTTACTTGTTTAGTTCTTCTTTGACTTCTTCCATCAATATTGTGTAGTTTTCACTAAAAATAGTGAAATATGAAATATATTAACATGTTTCCCAAGGACCATCTTTCTATTCCTGGAATAACTTCCACTTTGTCAGAAAGAAAACTTAAGGAAATACATGTTTTTTCCCTAGCCTTGTCTATGTGTTAGTCTTCATGGTCCCATGAGCTATGACTAATGCTCATAGAGGTGGTGTGAAGAGTATTAGGTGGTCAATAGGGCATCTTAGGATCACCCCTGTAGTAGATGTTGTATTTTGCTGACTATTTCAAAGCAGAATGAGTGAGACCAGTGTCCCTCCAAAAAAATTGTTTACAAGCTGTCTCCGTTTATGAGGTATACATTATATGAAAAGAAGTAGCTAGAATCTCATACGTGCGTTAATTTTCAGAATAGCAAATGAGATCATTGTCCCTTATGATATTTCATATGTTTTAGAAACCTTGGCCTTCACTTCCAAAGTTTACAGCCTATTACAATATTTTAGGGAGCTATAAAGTTGTATCGGTTTTCTGGGAACTGATGCTCATTGAGTCGATCTTGACATTTCAAAATATTCTTCCAAAGTTTCTTTAGTAATCATTCTAAATGGGAAAGATTGAGCTATTCAGATCAAATATTAGTCAGCTTATCAGTGAAAGCAAGTTCTTAGCAAGGCTTGAACAATGGATGATGTCATTGCTGCCACACTATTTCAGACCTTAAGTAGCTAGATAATTTGCTTGTGTGCTTACTACTCAGCAATTCTTAGGTAAACAGACAAAATAACTTCTAAAGTCTCTGGACTTCTGGGGATGGTCACTTGCCTTCCACTCTCCAGTCTCCTCACTCGCTAATAACCATTCTTAATAAATGCCTATTTCCCTCCACCAAGTGTTTTCATGATAAAGTTTGATTCAATTTTGTATATTCACCTTTTTCAGACTAGAAGGGGGCTTGCTGAAGAGGCCCTTTCCTGGGAGAAGGGAGGGTAGCTGCTCATGAATTAAAAGGAATCAAAGAGAAATACTGCAGATGGAAATGAGTTCAGTTAATGGACACACATAAGCAATGTTGGCTCAAGATGATTGGACAGAGGCCGTAAGCTTTTGGGTTGAGGTAAGAAAAACAGAAGACAGCACCATTATGTCTAAGATTTTTGTCTTGAGGAGACTGAAATTCCACAGTTCATTAGATAGCTCTAACTGTGAGAATTTCACAACATGTGGATATAACTAGTAGAGGAACAAATACATTTTTATTTCAATATTTAACTAAAAAAATGCAGATAAGGTTACTTCCTACCCTAAAATTACAACTATTGTGTTCCAGATTTTGTTGTTGTTTTTGTTGTTACAGATCAGGAAACTGATGCCCAAAGAGATTGAATGGTTTGTCTAAAATCCCAGAATTAAATACTTCAAAACTACAACTGAGTTTTATTAATTTTCTTCCCAGTGCTTTTTCTTTTAGGCACGTCACCCAAAAATTAAAAAGAAAATTCAAACGAAGAGAAAACAAACTTCTAATCTGGAAAAAATACAATAGGGAGTTCATAGACAATAATCTAAACGTGGCCAATTGACGGTCTCTTGAAAATTTAATCACACAAGGCTCAAAACAGTTTATATAATATTTTATTACATTTCCCACTGTGTCAATATTCAGTTGTTTCAAAATTGAGTGTGGAAAGAAGAATTTTCATTTTTGCACCTCTTTTTAAAAAATTCCCTCTGTAACAATAGAACACTGATACTTTCATGATTTTTTTAAAAAAATTGGTTGGAACAGGCTGAATCACTCATTTTCTTACAGGCAACATGAGACTTGAAATTTCACTATCCCAGCATTACTTTGGGAAAGAGGAAAATAGTGCCTCTGTGATGGTAATTGAGCCAATTATCAAAACTTTAACCAGAATTGATAAGGGTTGGTTGGGGGGAGAGTGACAGTTTGACATTTGAAGGTGAGAGGCTGCAGGTATTCCGTAACTATATGAGGGTACTATCCAAAATCTGCTTGAATAAAGGGTATTTTTTATTGGTTTTACCATAGAATCAACTCATATTGCTTTTTGATTCCAGAGATACCAGAGTATTCATGTATTGAAAAGTAATTCCAAGTTTCCATTTATAGGAAACTTATGGATTATGAAGAATTGAATGAAAAAGGAAGCAAGACTGTCCCAAGGGGCACAGAAATTCTTCTTGTCTGGCCCCAAGCTATCTTTAAAATGTCTTGATCTTCCATAAGCCACACCTCCATTTCTCCTGTTCCCATATGTATCCTTATTTCTTTCAAATGAAATTTTAGCCAGCTGCATATCAACACTTCTTGAAATGTATATCAAAACCTTTTGCAGTGTCTCCCTCTGAATAATTTCCCTCACGCTGAAATTACTCCTAATTCTATGCTTCTAAACCCCTGCAATTCTTTGGTGTTGTCTCTTTGTTCTGGAAAGTTTGCTTGAGCCGACTTGCCTCTCCTCCTAGTAAGCTTGCCATGACGAGTTCTCGTCTCTTCTGATGCTTTCTTTTCTCTGTGTACACACGTAGAGTCTCATCTTTAATTTTTATCAATTTCACTTTTGAAACATTTGCATTTTTATGTATTATGTGTTGGCACCCTGAACTCCCCTTCTTATGCCAGACTGTGGCTTTTGCTCATCAGCTCACATTTCATTTTCTCACATACTGTCTCTACCTGCTGGCAGCATCTACAACAGCATTGCCAATTTGTGCAACTACTTGAATCTTTTATTGCTCTTTCCTGCATGGCTTTATAAAAACAGTTTACAACAGGGAGAAGTACCTATAGCAGTGATAAAGAGAGTGTTAAAAAAGTGCAATGGCATTAAATACATGATAGAAATCCTTAAAATGCATATCAAAAGCAGTACATGTTGAGGGTTGGTTGGACACTTGTTGAACCTGTGCCAGCCATCAACATATTTGATTGTGAAGCAAAGGAACAAAATTAAAGGAATGATAAATTTGAAAGCTAGTATCATGTTGCTGAAAATTGAGTTTGAAATAAAAAGCAAAAATCAGCGATAGTATGTTATGTTTTAGCTCTCCGGAAATAGAATTACCATAATAATTTGTAAGTCTAATATGTACAATTTGCATTTTTGAATTTTGGGTGCATTTTTAGAGAGGTATTGTTTACAAAGTGGGCAACTTTCTGCATTCCTTTGCTGAATATTAATCATCATCATCATGGCTTCTCCTTGCCAGATTTTCTTATGTTGCTAGTCTTTGTGATATAGAAAAAAGATAGTATTCCTCTTCTATCTTTTCTTTTTATGCTAAAATTAAGGCCCTGACATTAACATATCTTTTCTATCATCACATAAAGAAAACACAGTAGAATTTAAATTAAAATTCAAGCTTTTGCTTATAGATCTAGTGTGGTTTTTTTCACTTCTTTATTCTGTCATGTGAATCTAGTTAATACACTCCACCAAATATGTGGACATCTTTCCGTAAGGTGCCAATAAAAGAAACATTTGTCCATCATTAAAAATGTTTAAAGGAAAATCAAACAGTATAGGGTAACCTCTGATTCCAAAAACTTATTCAGATTTTTCCCCTCTTCCCACAATACTTCCCCAAACTGAAATGTTTCTTTTTCCTTACTCCAGACATCTAAATGTTACTAAACCCAACTCACAGAGTTCTTGACTCTCTTCCTTCCCTCGTTGGCTCAGCACCTTTTATGTGGATTACTTTAGTGGTTATGTTTATTTCAACTTTCTTGCCCCCATTTATACATCAATATCTGAATTCTATACAATCACAAAAGAAAAGGTAGTTAATATGTGATGAGAGGATCATTCTTCCTTGACATGGTGAAGGGAGATATTGGAAACACTTACAAGTTATCTTTAAATATCATCTGCAAATATTGAGACTTTCACTAAGGAGCCAGGACAACGGACAATGTGAATACAGCCACCATATTTCCCCCAGCAAGAGAAAATGATCCTTTTAGAGTATATTAGTAAAAACAACTTGGAACAACAAATATTTGTCCTAAAGTGACTGCTTCATCTTAGCAATTTCTTTTTCTGGTAAGATCTAACACTTCTTGGAGGTTGTGGAATAACTGAAAACTGACAGCAGAAACTTTTAGTGATTCTCAGCATCTTCCCAATGGGAAGCAACTAGATGCAGCAGTATTTTTTCTCCTTGCAAAACTGAATTCAATCTCAGTCAGTTGTGGCATGTTGAGCAGATATTTAACCTTCTTATACATGATAACCTACTTCAAAACATGTGGATGCTACCATCGACCTCATATTGTTAGTTGGGAGAGTACTTGATGTCTTCGAAGCACAGTACCTGGCTTAGAATGGATTCTCAATAGTTTATACATTTGATTTTTTTCTTCAATCTCAAATGAAGCCTGTGTTTTCTACTTACAACCTTCTCCACAAGGTTTATCTGGGTAAAGAACAAGTGAAATGTATTTTAAATAGCTAATATGTCACTCAATAAATACAGTATCTGCCAGTATGGAGGCTATGCTTAATAAACTCAGAAAGTTATTGTACAAGATTTTTGTGGCAGAGAGATGACATAAATTAACATAAATAGAGCCAGGAACAAAACTGCGGTAGCTAACAGAAGGATATCAGGGATGAAAACAGAGATTCCTCAGTAAAGCAGGCTGATATGGTTTGTCTCTTGTGTCCCCACCCAAAACTCATCTTGAATTGTAATCCCCACGTGTCAAGGGAGGGACCCAGGGGGAGGTGACCAGATCACGGGGGCAGTTTCCCCCATACTATTCTTGTGATAGCGAGTGAGTTCTCACAAGATCTTACGGTTTAAAAGTGTTTGGAAGTTTACCCTTCACTCTCTTTCTCCTGCCACCTTGCAAAGAAGGTACTTGCTTCCCTTTTGCCTTAGGCCATAATTGTAAGTTTCCTGAGGCCTTCTCAATCATGTGGAACTATGAGTCAGTTAAACCTCTTTCCATTGTAAATTACCCAATCTCAGGCAGTTCTTTATAGGAGTGCGAAAGCGGACTAATACAGAACCCATGGTGAGGAAGGCAAGTCATTCACCAATAAGGTCCAGGTGCTAAGAGAAGGAACAATGTGCTCCCAGGATATTCATTGTTTTGGCAACTTTCTAGATTTATTTTAGGCCCCTCAAACTACTGAATAGAAGGCAGGATGTGGATAAACTGTACTTTATCGATTATAGTTCAAAAATGTGTGGGTTTGCTAAACTGTAGTGCTTCAAAAAGAACAGTGAGGCGTCAACTCACTGTTCATTAGAAAATGGATTAAAAGACTTCATTTTTTATTCTAGTGAAATAACTCCATATTTTGATATAACTAAGGGTCAGACATAAGTAAAGTGTACTCATCATTCTACTTCCACCATCCCCCTACCTTGCACCAACACTCAAGCCCCTTTCTCACCTAATCACCTAAATTAGAAATGTGAAGTCTCATCAATCCTTCTTTTCTTCATTGGCCCACATTTGACCAGGTATTCCTTAATCTTGCCTGATCTTTCCACTCTATTGCCTCTACCTCAGTTCATCATTTTCTCCTGGACACTTTCAATTTTCTTTTTTTTTTGGGAAGATGGTCATTTTCCCTCTGATCCCTCCATCATTCTGAAGAGTAATCTTTCTGGATTCCAAATCAGCCATGCAACTCTTTGGTTTGAATCTCTTCCATGGCACCCCATGACCATTTATAATCTAAAATCCTTAGCTGTGATGGCAGACTACCTTTTCAGAATCACATAAGGTCATCTGCTCCTTTTTCAGTCTCTTCCCAGCCATACTGGATTGTATATCTTCTTTCAGCCATGATTTCCCAGGCTTTTCCATCTTTGCATGTGCTTTATCCTCCTCTTGAAATTCCCCAAGTTCATCAGGTTGAACTGAAAAACATACAATCATTTATTTTTATTTTATCTTATCTTATTTTATTTTTTTATTTTTGAGATGGAGTTTCCCTCTTGTTGCCCAGGCTGGAGTGCAATTGTGCAATCTGGGCTCAGTGCAACCTCCGCCTCCCGGGTTCAAGCGATTCTCCTGCCTCAGCCTCCTGAGTAGCTGGGATTACAGGCATGTACCTGGCTAATTTTGTATTTTTTATAGAAACGGGGTTTCTCCATATTGGTCAGGCTGGTCTCGAACTCCTGACCTCAGGTGATCCGCCTGCCTTGGCCCCCAAAAGTGCTAGGATGACAGGCATGAGCCACCATGACTGGCCTTATTTTTATTTTATTTTTCAACTTTCATTTTAAGTTCTGGGGTACATGTACAGGATGTGCAGTTTTGTTACATAGGTAAACGTGTGTCATGGTGGTTTGTTGCACAGATCAACACATCACCTATGTATCAAGCCTAGCATCCATTAGCAGCTCTCCCAGATGCTCTCCCTTCCTGACACTCCCCAACAGGCCCCAGTATGTGTTGTTCCCCCTGATGTGTCCATGTGTTTTCATTGTTCAGCTCCGACTTATAAGTGAGAACATGCAGTGTTTGCTTTTCTGTTCCTGCATTAGTTTGCTGAGGATAACAACCTCCAGCTCTATCCATGTCCCTGCGAAGGATATGACAGGCTTGTCTTGATCTCCTGGCCTCAAGCAATTGTCCTGCCTTGGCCTCTCAAAGCATTGGGATTACAGGCATGAGCCACTGTGCCTGGTCTCTTTTGTGAATTCTTGAATGTCATCCTCTGACATCACTCCTTCCTTACTTCCTCCCCACAAAAGAAATAAACTCACCCTCTTTTGAGCTACATAGCACAGTGATGACACATTCTGACTCCGTAGACAGATAGGCTCAGCTCCTGACTGTGCCACCTTCTATCCATGTCAGGTCAGTCTAACCTTAGTTAGCCTTCTAGAAAATGGGATGATCACAGTACATCTACCACATTAAGTTGTTGTGAGCATCAGATGAGATTATGTCTGCAAGTATTAAGTTCAGCATGTGGCACAGATGATGTGCTTATGGAAATTGCTCTCTTTTTTTTCGGTCAGAGATGAGGTCTCACTCTATGGCCCAGGCTGGAGTAAAGCAGCAGGATCATGGCTCACTGCATTCTCAACCTCCTGGGCTCAAATGATCCTCCCATCTCAGCCCTCAAGTAGCTGGGACTATAGGTGTATACCACTATGCTCAGCTAATTTTTAAATTTTTCGTAGAGATGGAGTCTTGCTATGTTGCCCAGGCTAGTCAACTCCTGGCCTTAAGTGATACTATTGCCTTGGTCTCCCAAAGTGCTGGGATTACAGGCATGAACCATGATTTTGGACTAAAGGTTGCTCTTTTTAGTAATGATTACTAAACTGGACAGATGACTGGGATCGAAGTAGTATATTGTAACATAATGATTTGTTTACTGCTATATTTTTTTGTAAGACTACAAGTTCCTTTAGTGAAGGAACCACATTTTATTTATTTCCTCATTTCCGTACCTCTTGTCTCAGCACCTAGGGCACAATGTTTTTCAAATGTCTGAATAAATTTCTCTAGACTCGTTTTCTTTTGCTTATGACATTCTCATTTATCGACAACATTAACATCCCTTGTGAAAAGAAATTTTAGGCAGTGGCATTTTAGGGAATAACAACAGTGCTGTAGTTCAAAAAGACATTTCTTGGATGCCCACTTAAGGGGAATTACCTCTGGAAACAGTTTCTACACAGCAGGTTGTTAGATTAAACAGGGGACACTGTTGGTTGGAAGGCCCAGGCAGAAGCCAGTTTATTGCCTGTTAATTCAGGTAAAGTATACCGTCCTAACCATTACACACAGGTACCTCCAAGTACAATAAAAGATGTTGTTACCTTGACAACATCTCCTAATAAAAGGAGAATGACTAGAGTAACGAACTTTTTTTCTTCAAATCAAATACTTTGAAAAAGACCTCATGCTATCTAGAAGTAAATCAATATTACCTAACAGGGATTTTACAAGAAATAAAACTTTGAAATGAAGAACACTGGGTAACCTAATTCACATTAGAAATACTTCTTTGGCCAGGCACGGTGGCTCACGCCTATAATCCCAGCACTCTGGCCAGAGGCCGAGGTGGGCGGATCATGAGGTCAGGATATCGAGACCATCCTGGCTAACACAGGGAATCTCTGTCTCTACTAAAAATACAAAAAACTAGCCGGGCGTGGTGGCGGGTGCCTGTAGTACCAGCTACTGGGGAGGCTGAGGCGGGAGAATGGCGTGAACCCGAGAGGCGGAGGTTGCAGTGAGCCGGGATCACGCCACTGCACTCCAGCCTGGGCGACAGGGCAAGACTCCGTCTCAAAAAAAAAAAAAAGAAAAAGAAAAAAATAAATACTTCTTTAGTGTTTTATATATGGAAGTTACTAAAAATGTTCATTTTCTTTGATCCAATAAGCCTAGTATGAAAATTATTAATATAACCATATAAATGAGTATGGTATTTACAGCAGAGTTTGGGCAGGAATATTAAATGAAGAGATACATGTAATTTCATCTGAAAGCACCTCCTGTACTCTGTAGCATATATCAGGAACCTATATGTGTTTCCATGTTTTCTTTTGTCTTCTCTCTCCACAGGATGGTTTATTGTCTATCTGAACACAGTTTATTTTGTTGAACATCTATACATATTAAACATTTATAAATGTTTGATATCGTTCACCTAAAATAAAATAATAAAAAATATATAGACATACACATAGCGAATTTCCCTATAGTTCCTTTCCTCAAGGAACTTGTGGTCTTGTAAAAGAAATAACTTGTAAACAAGTCATTGTCTTGTATCACTTACCAATATTTATCATATTGATCTATGATATTTGACAATCATAATAAAAAATCATTTATTAGGCATACTCACATATGATAAATATTTATCTATACCATAACTAATTGTATATATTTTTATATTTTATGTATTTCCTACATGCATACAACTTAGGTTTACTATATCATATATATGTAATTACTGATTTAATGCTTTTATGTATATATGGTTCTCTCTATATGGATAACTTATATACCTTTACTAATTATTTATATATATATGTGCATGTGTGTGTGTTACACATAGTTATACACACACACAAACCACAAACACAGACACAGACACTGATAGTTAGGTTCATTGAAGTACTGTAGTAAACATGTCTCCCAAATTGTAAAATATTTGCACAGACCTAACCAGGTAACCAGTTTTTTTTTTCCTTTCATTGTGCTTGTTTTAGGGTTCATCATTGTAATTATTTCTTGAATTACATTTCTAGATTAAAAACTATGCCTGTTTAACAAGCAAAATTCTAATACAGTACACTCATTATCATTGTCAAATATCAAATTACACTAAATCTCAGCTAGTCTTCCATGACCTTGGCTACCACACTATTAGGGATCACAGAGAACACAGATACAGAATATTCATTTTAAAATATAGGTAACACATATTAATGAATAGCAGGACAAACCACAGCCTTTCAGATGTCACCACTGAAATACTTAAGGGTGATCGCATTCTCACAAAACCACAAGAGGTGAATTCCTTGCAGTAATGCCTCAGATATTGGGACTATATTTAGCTAGCTGCACATCTTCCAAACATGATTGTATTTTAATCATTCTTATTACAGTAAGTAGAACACAAATATTACTTAACAGATGACCTGAGAGATGAAAATGTGTCAATCAAAAGATTTGGATATGCTTTAACATTTTGCATGCTTTTGAAAAGGGAAGTCAGTAAGCATCTAGTCACGGACTTTCTGATTTTTGTTTGTTTGTTTATTTTGAGACAGAGTTTCACTCTTATCGCCTAGGCTGGAGTGCAGTGGCGAGATCTCGGCTCACTGCAATATCTGCCTCCCAGGTTCAAGCAATTCTCCTGCCTCAGCCTCTGGAGTATCTGAGGTTACAGGCGTCCGCCACCACACCTGCTGATTTTTGTATTTTTAGTAGAGACGGGGTTTCGCCATGCTGACCAGGTCAGTCTCGAACTCCTGCCATCAGGTGATCCACTGGCCTCAGCCTCCCAAAGTGCTGGCATTACAGGCGTGAGCCCCATGCCTGGCCTCTAATTTACCAATATTCTTTTGAGGTAAGACTAATTATCACCATTTTACAGACTAGGAAAATGAAGCCCCATTATGAAAACTGAGCAAAAAGTAACATTTTCTTTGGCTTGATTTCAAAACCTGTGTTTGGAATGAGGAGAAGGAGGTAGAAATCTATATTTACTGGGCACTTATTATTTAGAAGACATCATAGCACTTTCCTTATCCTTTCAAAATAACTTATTGAGGTTAAAAATATATATTATATATGTATAACTATATATATAACTATGTACATATAAAATTATGTATATATAAATTTATCATCTTTTCCACTTTTAAGTGTACAGTTTAAATATTTTTACATACATATTTTCACCCTTCATCACACCTCCTACCCTCTCCCTTTCCCAGCCTCTAGTAACCACAAATCTACTTTCTATCTTCATGAGATCCACATTTTTCACTTCTTCATATGGGTAAAAACATGAAATATTTGTCTTTCTGTGCTTGACTTATTTCATTTAACATAATGACTTCTAATTACACCCATGTTGCTACAAATGACAGAATTTCATTCTTTTTATGACTGACTAATATTCTATTGTGTATATGTACCACATTTTCTTTATGCATTAATCTATTGATGGGCACTGATGTTGATTCCATATTTTGGCTATTGCGAATAGTGCTGCAATAAACATGGGAGTGCAAATATTTCTTTTATATATTGCTTCCTCCTTGTTTATTTTGATATATGCCCTGTAGTGGAACTGCAGGATCATACAGAAGTTCTATTTTTAGTTTTTCGAGGAACATCCAAACTCTTCTCTGTAGTGTCTGTACTGATTTACATTCCCACCAACAGCATACAAGGGTTTCCCATTCTCCACATTCTCGCCAGCATCTGTTATTGTTTGTCTTTTTATATAAGCCATTTTAAGTGAGGTGAGATAATATCACATTGTGGTATTGATTTGCATTCTCTGATGATTAAAGATATTGAATATATTTTCATATAAATGTAGGCCATTTGTATGCCTTATTTTGGAAAATGTCTGCTCAGACCTTTTGCCCATTTCTAAATAGAATTATTTTCTGGGCCAGGCGCGGTGGCTCACGCCTGTAATCCCAGCACTTTGGGAGGCCGAGACAGGTGGATCACGAGGTCAGGAGATCGAGACCATACTGGCTAACATGGTGAAACCCCGTCTCTACTAAAAATACAAAAAATTAGCTGGGTGCGATGGCGGGCGCCTGTAGTCCCAGCTACACGGGAGGCTGAGGCAGGAGAATGGTGTGAACCCGGGAGGCGGAGCTTGCAGTGAGCCAAGATCATGCCACTGCACTCCAGCCTGGGCAACAGAGAGAGACTCCGTCTCAAAAAAAAAAAAAAAAAAAAAAAAAAAAGAATTATTTTCTTTTTGTTTTTGAGTTGTTTGAGCTTCTTATATTTTCTGTTCGTTAATTCATTGTCAGAGGCATATTTTGCGAATATTTTCTCTCATTTTGTGTGTTGTCTCTACATTTTGTTGATTGTTTTTTTGCTATGCAGAATCCTTTTAGCTTGACATAATCCCCTCGCCTGTTTTTGCTTTGGTTGCCCATGCTTTTTAGGTCTTATGCAAAATATCTTGACTTAGATTAATGTCTCAGAGCATTTCTCCAATGTTTTCTTCTAGTAGTTTCACAGCTTTCAGTCTTGGATTCAAGTCTTTACTTTGATTTGATGTTTGTGTATGTTGAGAGATAGGGATCTATTTTTATTCTTTTGCATATAGTTACCCAGTGTTCCTAGCACACCATTTATTGAAAAAAACTGCCCTTTTTTCACTGTAAGTTCTTGGTGCAAGTTCTTGTTGAAGATTAGTCACTTGTAAATGCACAGGTTTATATCTGGGTTCTCTATTCTGTTTCACTGGTCCATGTATCTGGTTTTTGTTTTTTGTTTGTTTTTTTTTTTAATGCCAGTACCATGCTGTTTTGGTTATGACAGCTCTGTAATAACTTTTGAAGTTAGGTAGTAGTGTGATGCTTGCAGCTTGGTTCTTTTTGCTCAGGATGGCTTTTTCTCTTCAGGGTCTTTTGTAGTTCCATTTTGATTTTAAGATTAAAAAAAAAGTTGTGAAGAACATCATTGGAATTTTGGGATTTTGCTAGGGATTGCATTAAATCTATAAATCACTTTGGGTAGTATTGTCATATTAACAATACTGATTCTTTCAATCCATGAACATGAAATATCATTCTGGGTTTTTTTGTGTCCTATTTCTTTCATCAGAGGTTTATAGTCTTCCGTGCATAGATCTTTCACTTCTTCGGTTAGATTGATTCCTAGACATTTTATATTTTTTGTAGCTATTGTAAATGGGATTGCTTTCTTAACTTCTTTTTCAGATTGTTTGTTGTTAGTACTTATGCATACTTCTGATTTTTGTATGTTGATTATGTGTCTTACAAGTTTACTGAACTTGTTTATCAGTTCTAACAGTTTTTTGGTAGAGCTGTTGGGTTTTCCTAGGAATAAGATTATATCTATGAACAAAGCTAATTTGATTTTTTCGTTTCAAATTTGGATGTTCCTTATTTATTTCTCTTGCCTAATTTTTTTTTTTTTTAAGTGATAGTAAGTATTGCTATCCCTGTTTCATAGTTGAAAACTCCTAGGGCTAAGAGCTGGGCGTGGTGGCTCACGCTTGTAATCCCAGCACTTTGGAGGTGGAGGCAGGCGGATCATGAGGTCAGGTGAATCACCTGGGGTTGTATGGCAAATAAGTGAAAAAGCCTAATTCTGCAGCCTTCCTTATGTACTGAAGAACTTTTTTCTTTTTTTTTTTGAGACGGAGTCTTGCTCTGTCACCCAGGCTGGAGTGCAGTGGCACGATGTAGGCTCACTGCAAGTTCCTCCTCCCGGGTTCAAGTGATTCTCCTGCCTCAGCGTCTTGGCTAATTTCTTTTGTGTTTTTAGTAGAGACGGGGTTTCACCGTGTTAGCCAGGATGGTCTCGATCTCCTGACCTCGTGATCCACCTACCTCGGCCTCCTAAAGTGCTGGGGTTACAGGTGTGAGCCACGTGCCCAGCCATTTTTTTTTTTAAGAACTTCACAAATGACATATCTGAGTTTAGATGTCTAAAATAAGAGCTTTACTCAATATTTGATGTGCATTGACAACTCTAATCATCCCAATGATTTTGGTCTGTACATATGCCCTCAAAAATTGAGTCACCATGGCCTGATGCAGTGGCTCACACCTGTAATCCCAACACTTTGGGAGGCCAAGGCAGGTGGATCATGAGGTCAGGAGTTCGAGACCAGCCTGACCAACATGGCGAAACTCAGTCTGCACTAAAAATACAAAATTAGCCGTGTGTGGTGGTGCATGCCTGTAATCCCAGATACTCGGGAGACTGCAGGAGGAGAATCACTTGAACTCGTTAGGCAGAGGTTATAGCGAGCTGAGATCACACCATTGCACCCCAGCCTGGGTGACAAAGCGAGACTCTGTCTCAAAAAAAATTTTTTTAATCACTGTTTTCCAGTCCTGGGAGGGCAAGGCAAATATTCCCAAACATCAGACTTTCTATTGATTAATAAGTTATTATTAGCTTATTTACTAGAGATTTTATGGTGTATCAGCCACTATACAAAGTGCTTTATCAATATAGTCATGTGCCACATATTGACATTTTTATTAATGACAGACAGCATATAAGTGATCCCATAAGATTATAATACAAAATTTTTACTATACCTTTTCTATGTTCCCATATGTTTAGATACACAAATACCATTGTGTTACAATTTGCTACTGTATTCAGCACAGTAACATCTTGTACGGGTTTGTAGCCTAGGATCAATAGGCTACACGCTAAGCCTAGGTACTTAGCAGGCTATGTCATCATCTAGATTTGTTTGTGTAAACACATTCTATAATGTTTGCACAATAATGAAATCACCGAACAACACATTTCTCAGAAAGTATTCCCTTCGTTAAGCAACACGTGACTGTATTATCTCATTTAATCCCCCCAAATCCCTATGAGGTAATGTGATAGGCAGAATCTAAATACCCTTTTCTTCTCTCTAAAAAAATTCATTATTTTTCTTTCTTTCTTTTTCTTTAGAGACAGGATCTCACTGTTACTCAGGCTGGAGTGCAACAGCACAGTCATAGCTCACTGCAGTCTTGAGCTCCTGGACTCAAGTGATCCTCTCCCCTCAGTCTCCCAAAGTGCTAAGAGCCACAGCACCTGGCCCTAAAAAAGTACCTTCTTATACATTAATCTAGCTGTTGCTATGAAGGAAGTTAGTACATGGAATTAAGATTATTCATTGTAGATGAAATTAAGATTACTAATTAGCTGGCTTTAAAGTAGAGAAATTCTTTTGGATAATCTGAGTTGGTCCAATGTAATTATATAAACCCTTAAAAGTAGAAGAGGAAGGCAGAAGAGATGAAGAAAAAGTGAGACAAGGGAAATTCAAGACATGAAAAAGAGTTGACCTACTGCTGCTGACTTTGATAATAAAGGACACCAGAAGCCTAGCTCTTAATCACTACAATGGACTCTCCCCTAGCTAATTTTTCTCAAGACTTTATTATTTATTTATTTATTTTTATCATACTTTAAGTTCTGGAGTACATGTGCAGAATGTGCAGGTTAGTTACATAGGTATACATGTGCCATGGTGGTTTGCTGCACCCATCAACCCGTCATCTACATTAGGTATTTCTCCTAATGCTATCCCTCCCTCCGCCCCTCACCCCCTGACAGGCCCTGATATGTGATGTTCCCCTCCATGTGTCCATGTATTCTCATTGTTCAACTCCCACTTATGAGTGAGAACATGCGGTGTTTGGTTGTCTGTCCTTGTGATAGTTTGCTGAGAATGATGGTTTCCAGCTTCATCCATGTCCCTGCAAAGACATGAACTCATCCCTTTTTATGGCTGATTAGTATTCCATAGTGTATATGTGCCACATTTTCTTTATCCAGTCTATCATTGATGGGCATTTGGGTTGGTTCCAAGTCTTTGCTATTGTGAACAGTGCCGCAATAAGCATACATGTGCATGTGTCTTTATAGTAGAATGATTTATAATCCTTTGGGTATATACCCAGTAATGGGATTGTTGGGTCAGATGGTATTTCTAGTTCTAGATCCTTGAGGAATCACTGCAGTGAAATATTGGCAAACTGAATCCAGCAGCACATCAAAAAGCTTGTCCACCACGATCAAGTCGGCTTCATCCCTGGGATGCAACGCTGGTTCAACATAAGCAAATCAATAAATGTAATCCATCACATAAGAAGAACTAATGACAAAAACCACATGATTATCTCAATAGATGCAGAAAAGGCCTTTGACAAAATTCAACCACCCTCATGCTAAAAACTCTCAATAAACTAGGTATTGATGGACTGTATCTCAAAATAATAAGAGCTATTTATGACAAACTTACAGCCAATATCATACTAAATGGGCAAAAACTGGAAGCATTCCTTTTGAAAACTGGCACAAGACAACGATGCCCTCTCTCACCACTCCTATTCAACATAGTATTGGAAGTTCCAGCCAAGGCAATCAGGCAAGAGAAAGAAATAAAGGGTATTCAATTAGGAAAAGAGGAAGTCAAATTGTCTCTGTTTGCAAATGACATGATTGTATATTTAGAAAACTCCATCGTCTCAGCCCAAAAATCTCCTTAAGCTGATAAGCAACTTCGGCAAAGTCTCAGGATACAAAATCAACGTGCAAAAATCACAGGCATTCCTATACACCAATAATAGACAGAGAGCCAAATCATGAGTGAGCTCCCATTCACAAGTGCCATAAAGAGAATAAAATACCTAGGAATAGAACTTACAATGGATGTGAAGGACCTCTTCGAGGAGAACTACAAACCATTGCTCAAGGGGATGAAGACTTTATATAAAAGTCATATAATCATATGACTAAAAAATATGATAGCAGTCTCCAAATATAACATATTTCAAGGTCTCCAAATATAAGGATTTTAAATTATTTTTTTGAACCAACAGCCTCTGGAACTATAGCAATGCATTATTCTACTGTTAGCATTACCTTGCTTTGAAAACAAATATTTTGATGTAGATACAATTAAAAAGAAACTCATGCAAGGTAATGTTTATTCTTCAAACCACAGATTCAAATAGTTACTATTTTTTCCCTTCATGTTCACAGTACTGTTAATAAAATTTTCTCCATGGGTAGGTACACTTGAATTTGCATTTTGAGAGATACAGAGGGAGAGATATTGGTGAAAATTGGAAATGGAATGAAACAGGATATTTATACTGGTTTTAAACATTTTAACATTCATCATGTGTCATTTTTAACTGACTGATGAAAGGTAAAGATGTCAGAATTTTTCATTTCATGAAACAGCGTGCAGTGTTTGCTATCCTGGAAATTGCTAGTTCTCTAAAGTATAAATATTCTGTTTCATTCTGTTTCCAGTTTACGTTCATGTCTTCCCCACGGCACCTCACATGGTACAAATCGATATGCAGCATTTTTTTCAATAATAATAATTTCAATGCTAACTAGGATGTGGTAAGGACTTACCATCATCTGCAAACTTAAAATACACTCCTGCTTTTTGCAAACTAAATTGATGAATAAGACCTATTTGTAATTGTGGGTAAGAGATGACAGGCAATAAACTTTTCAAAAAGTTTGACCATTAAACAAACATTAAATCAAAAGGAAATTAAATGTTTATTTTTGGGAAAAAAGAGTTCAGATTCTATCCGTATCTTTTGCCGGTGTCCCCTTGTCCTGATCCAAACTAAAGGAACTATTCTCGGTTCCCTAAAACTTCATATATGACATTTTCTTTTCATATACAATTTTTGTATAAAATTAATATATTTTTATATGATATTATATAAAATATATTGAAAAGGATATATATTACATATTTTTAATAACTATGGCTATTACTTTAGCTACAAGTATACTTGTAGAATGAATCACTTATTCCCAATTCTTCATTTCTTCCCTGCATTAGTATTACACATTCTCTCTTTTTGCCATGGACTTTTAATAACATCCAACAGAATAGGATGAATTTAGCATATGATCCTATGGATATTGGATTGTCCAAGTGACTCTGGACAATAAAATCTGGGTGCAATTGGCACTGACATTTCTGGGCTCAGGCCTTAAGAGATACAATGGTACTCTGCTCATTCTTTTGCCTTTTTATTGCTGTTAAGAGAAGCACTTCCTTTGTGCAGCTGCTGCCCCTCTGCATGGGTTCCAGAGTAAATATATGGATTAGGTTTAAACATAAAACAACAGTAATGAGGCAAGCCCAGCTTTCCCTGTAGCTTGAAGCAGAGCCAACCATCTAGGCTTAGCCAGGATCAGACCACTGCAAAACAACCTGAAGATGGATAGGTGGTTCCAGCAGAGATCATGAGAGTTGGTCCAGCTTAACTACATACAAGGGAAATAATCAACGCTTATTCTTGTATGCCTTTGGGATGTTATGACTGTATACTATGCAGCATTGCTGCAGAAATAGCTAACAGATACAAATACCTTTTACCATGTGTATATTTGAGTAAAATATGTTTTAATCTGCCCACGTCACACCTGAAGATTTCTCCTTATTTGATCCTTCTCAATCTCAAATGTAGTTTTTTTGTGTGCCCATGTCCATAATAATATTCATTATATTTTACTGAAATTTGTTGCGCATGCATTTATCTCTCTCAGTAGATGATAAGTTACTGGAAGGCAAGGAATGTGTCTTATATATCTTTGGAGATACAACCTATCAGACCACCTCACATGTAGCTGGTGTTTAAATAGACTTTTCTAAATGATGGAGTGGATAGATCAATGCATTTTCCAGTTATTTGATGTCACATGACATTTGGGTATTTAATGTGCTACATATTTATCTGGAAAAGCTTCTAGCTGGAAGGAAGGTGAGACTATCTAAACTGTTCAAACATGGGTAGTAATGTCTGTTTCTTGTCATCAGTGGAAGCACCCTTTGGAGTAAACCCCTAGATTCCAGAAAAATCTGCCTTCTCTGTTTTCTTTGTTTGTTTGTTTGGTTGGTTGGTTTTTTTGCTCCAACACAATGGAGTGAGCTGAGCTGAAGAGTTTTCCTTCCTAATGGTGTGTAATTTCATGGTGTTTCACAAATTACAAATTCTGTGATTTCACTCATTATGCATTTTTAGCATTAGGAGTTTGGATCTCAGGGTAGGATTGGAAAAACAATGATTGGGCTGCTATTTGCTATGCATGTTAGGAATATAAGGGAACCAACTGAAAGAGGTGGAATCATTTGAGTTTTAACCAGCAAACTTGTGAAGAAAAACTAGTAGAATAGGGGCTTTCTCTTAACTGAGTACATGACCAAAAATTTGGGGCTGAACTTAAGCCAAAGTAGATCAAATTGTAAGTAGAGACTGTAAAGAGTAACCGGTAAAATGTCAGACAGTTCATAGAACCTCTAGGAAAATCAGTAATTTATTTGATTTCCAGGGTTTTTATTTTCAAACATTTCTAGTTTTGGTAAATTATGATCAGAGTGACATTTGTAATTGTATTAGTCCATTTTCATACTGTTATGAAGAAATACCTGAGACAGGGTAATTTACAAACAAAAAGAGGTTTAATGGACTCACAGTTGCACATGGCTTAGGAAGCCTCACAATCATGGCAGAAGGTGAAGGAGGAGCAAGTCATGTCTTACATGGTGGCAAGTGAGAGAGTGTGCAGGGGAACTGCCCTTCATAAAACCATCAGATCGCATGAGACTTACTCACTATCAGAAGAACAGCACAGCAATAACCTGCCCCCATGATTCAATTACCTCCCACAAGGTCCCTCCCAGGAAATGTGGGAATTATAAGAGCTACAATTCAACATGAGATTTGGGTGGGAGATTTAATGCTTTTTTTGTGCATTTTAAATTATATTAAATGTTTGTGTGCTTGAGAAAAAGGTGTATTCTTTATCGGCAAAGTGTATAGATTAATACATATACAGATTGTGTTGAATAGGTTATATTCTTGTTTTATTTATATATATTTTTGTTTACTCAATGTCTTGTACTGATAGAAGTTCAAGTCTCCTATTACTAATGTTTTAGCATCTATGATTCTGTGAGTGTCTTGTTTTTTATTTATATAGGTGGTTGCTATGTTATGTGGTGCATAGATGTTTATAATTATTGATTGTGAATTGTCATATTTGCATTAAATATGCTTTTCTTTGCATGTATAATGTGGTTAGGTATGAATTCTACTTTTATTATCAGTGTCATTACCCCTGCTTTATTATTCTTTTTTTTATTTTTTTATTTTTTCTAATATATCTATACAGTTACTCTTTAGGCTTTTTCAATGCAAGTATTCATTGTATTTTGTGTGCCTTTTATAAACAGCATATAGTTGAGTCTTTGTAAGTCTTTCTTTCTCTTTCTTTCTTTCTTTCTTTTTCTTTCTTTTCTTTCTTTCTTTCCTTCTTTCTTTCTTTTTGAGACAGAGAGTCTCACTCTGTCACCAAAGCTGGAGGATAGTGTTGTGATCACTGCTCGCTGCAGCCTCAAACTCCTGGACTCAAGTAATCCTCCCTCTACCTCCCAAGTAGCTGGAACTACAGGTGTGCACTACCACGCCTGGATACTTTTTTGATCTTTTGTTTTGTTTTGTTTTGTTTTGTTTTGAGATGGGGTCTCCCTTTGTTGCCCAGGCTGGTCTCAAACTCCTGAGCTCAAGCAATTCTCCTGCCTTGGCTTCCCAAAGTGCTGGAATTACAGGCATGAGCCACCATGTCAGGCAAAATCTTTTCTTTTGTAAATAGGTGAGTTAACATTCACAACAGCAAAGACATGGAATCAACTCAAATGCCCATCAATGATAGACTGGATAAAGAAAATGTAGTATGTATATACCATGGAATGCTATGCAGCCATAAAAAGGAATGAGATCATGTCCTTTGCAGGGACATGGATGGAACTGGAAGCCATTATCCTCAGCAAACTAATGCAGGAACAGAAAACCAAACACCACATGTTCTCACTTATAAGCAGGAACTGAACAATGAGACCACATGGACACAGGGAGGGGAACAATGCACACTGGAGCCTGACAGGGGTTGGCGTGTGGGGAGGGAGAACATTAGGAAAAAGTAGGTAGTGCATTCTGGGCTTAATACCTAGGTGATGTGTTGATCTGTACAAAATACCACCATGGAACACATTTACCTATGTAACAAACATGCACATCCTGCACATGTATCCCGGAATTAAACTAAAAATAAAAAATAAATAAATAAAATAAATTGGTGAGTTAAATCCATTAGCATTTGTTGAAAAGATTAATGTGTTTGGCCTCAACTCTGCCATATTATCTTAGCTTATAATTAATACTTAGACAAATAGTTTATGTTTTTTCTCTATATGATATATTTTCTTTAATTTAAAAATGTATAATATATTATAGTATTTAGGAAGCTTTGTGGTTTTGTTTTATTGAATATCTTTTACTTATGCTTTTTAAAATGCCCTTTATCCCCTATTTTCATGTTCAAAATATTTCCATTTGGTTTGTCATTTATCTGTGGCATCCTTTTACTCACATTTATTACCTATAAAATAGCCAAATCATTTACTCTACTTTCCATTCTTCTTTACTTTTCTCTTTCCATTTTTCAGTGGCATGATTTCTACTTGGTCAGAATATAAAATAGATAAACTATATATCATATAGCATATTATTATTTTACTCCCAGCCCACCTTAGTCTCTTACAAATGGGATAAGTAAGATCAAATGTGAATATCAATTTCTATATTAACAAACTATGCTCTTTGTTAATCCTTTGCTCAGTTTCCCCAGGCATCTTTCGGTTGGATACAGTTTGTGTTCTAGTAGATTTTTCAGGAAGGGCTCATGGTTTCAGAATTCTTTGAGTTCTTGTGTCTAACATTTTTGTAAATGGACTTGATACTTGAAGGACATTTCTGCTGATAACAAACTGAAGGAAAAAAAAATGTAATGCCCGCTTTATTTCAGGCTTTATGCAAATCAAAACCACAATGAGATACCATCTCACACCAGTTAGAATGGCGATCATTAAAAAGTCAGGAAACAACAGGTGCTGGAGAGGATGTGGAGAAATAGGAACACTTTTACACTGTTGGTGGGATTGTAAACTAGTTCAACCATTATGGAAAACAGTATGGCGATTCCTCAAGGATCTAGAACTAGATGTACCATATGACCCAGCCATCCCATTACTGGGGATATACCCAAAGGATTATAAATTATGCTGCTATAAAGACACATGCACACGGATGTTTCTTGCGGCACTATTCACAATAGCAAAGACTTGGAATCAACCCAAATGTCCATCAGTGACAGATTGGATTAAGAAAATGTGGCACATATACACCATGGAATACTATGCAGCCATCAAAAAGGATGAGTTTGTGTCCTTTGTAGGGACATGGATGCAGCTGGAAACCATCATTCTTAGCAAACTATCACAAGAACAGAAAACCAAACACCGCATGTTCTCACTCATAGGTGGGAACTGAACAATGAGATCACTCGGACTCAGGAAGGGGAACATCACACACCGGGGCCTATCATGGGGAGGGGGGAGGGGGGAGGGGGGAGGGGGGAGGGATTGCATTGGGAGTTATACCTGATGTAAATGACGAGTTGATGGGTGCAGCACACCAACAAGGCACAAGTATACATATGTAACAAACCTGCACGTTATGCACATGTACCCTACAACTTAAAGTATAATAATAATAATTAATTAAAAAAAAAAAAAAAAAAAGAAAATGCTTCTCCTTTTTGTCTCGTTTTGTATTTTGGTCTAAGGCCAATCACTCTTTTTCCCTTGTGAAATATTTTATGTTTTTGCTGAAGGTCCTACGGATGGTCTAAAAATCTTTACAGACTATCATCTTTACTTGTATATATTATAGAGTTTATCATTGCAGGTCAGTTTTTACAGGCACCCCACAGACCCTTTAGATATGTTGATACAAATTTTCTTTTATTTCTGGAAAGTGTTCTCGTGTAATCATTTTAATCGTTTTGTTTCATTATCTTAGCTTCCTCAGGGACTCTAATTATACAGATGTTATTTTTCCTTTGTCTTCAATTTCAAACATTTTTTCTCACATCGTTTTTATTTATTTACCGCATTTTCAATGCATTGTTTTCCTGTTTACTTCAGCGCCTTTTTAATGTTTTCATTCGAATTTCTTTTTACCTTGAGTGCTGCATAAGTTAGTCATAATTTCTAATATGACTTTGTCTTTTTTTTTTCTATTTTCTTCCAGGAATCAATCAATTTATATTTTATTTCTTCCTTTTTTTGGCCATTTCTATTTTTGCCTTTTGAATTTCTGATGCAAATTGTCTTCTCAGTCCATGCGTGGTGGCTCACACCTGTAACCCCAGCACTCTGGGAGGCCAAGGCAGGAGGATTGCTTGGGACCAGGAGTTTGAGAGCAACCTGAGCAACATAGTTGAATCCTGTTTCTACAAATAATAATAAGAAGAAAAATATCCAAGCATGATGGCGGGCACCTGTGGTCCCAGCTACTCGACAGCCTGCTGTGGGTGGATCGCCTGAGCTTGGGGACTTCGACGCTCCTGTGAGCTGTGATGGTGCCACTGCATTCTAGCCTGGGTGGCAGAGTGAGACCCCGTCTCAAACACACACACACACACACACACACACACACACACACACACCCCTCAAATTATCTTCTCATATCTCCCAATACTTATTTGAATATATTTATTTCAGGTTTGAATGTTATATTGCAGGTATTTAAATATATAGACTACCTCTATATATATCTTCAGAATTGATATATAGATAAAGATATAGATATAGATATAGATATAGATATAGATATAGCACGAACCCCCTCCAGTAGACAGACTGTTCACTCTGCATTTCTATGGTCAGACTGACAGTTTTGGAATAGTTTAAAAGATTCCTAGTTCAACAGTGCCCTCTACTGTCAGAGTAACAATGTACGTTTCCTTCCAGTTTGGGAGGAGGGGGAGGGGCTGGGGAGAGGTGTTTTCTTTGATACGTTTTACTCTATTTTATCTTGCAACATCCTGAACTTTCTCTTCTTGCTTTTCTCTCTTTCCCATGCAGTTTTCTTTTCTTTTTTTTTTTTTTTTTTTGAGACGGAGTCTTGCTCTGTAGCCCAGGCTGGAGTGCAGTGGCCGGATCTCAGCTCACTGCAAGCTCCGCCTCCCGGGTTCACGCCATTCTCCTGCCTCAGCCTCCAGAGTAGCTGGGACTACAGGCGCCCGCCACCTCGCCCGGCTAGTTTTTTGTATTTTTTAGTAGAGACTGGGTTTCACCGTGTTAGCCAGGATGGTCTCGATCTCCTGGCCTCGTGATCCGCCCGTCTCGGCCTCCCAAAGTGCTGGAATTACAGGCTTGAGCCACCGCGCCCGGCCCCCATGCAGTTTTCAAACGGCGACTCTCCTTTTCTTTTCACTCACTTCTGCCCAGAAAACCCTTTTTAGCCTTTTCCCTATAATCAGCGCTTTGATCTACTTACATGCTTTTTCATCATTTTCACACGGAAGGTCGACTTTCTCTATATAATATGGCTTTAGGAGAAAATAAAAGACCCAAAGGTACCTCTTTTCTTTTCTCTTCAACAGTGGTTTTTTTTTTTTTTGTTTTTGATTGTTTGTTTTTTGTTTTGTTTTTTTCCCAAAACTTTACTTGCGTTTTCAAATTCTTCTGGCCGGAAACACGGAGAGAGCTGGCAGGAATTGGGCATTATTTTTCTACCTACAGGCAATTTCATTTTAGTTGTTCACTCTCTTAATGTTATGCGGGCAGCTTGGATTTCTGTAGTTTTATTTATTCTTGTAGTTCTTTACTGCTTCTGTTACTGCCCTGGTTGGGTACATTAAATTTACAAGCCTGATATTGCCTTGGCAATATCTTAGTCAGTTTCGGCTGCCATAACAAATTACCATAAACTGGCTAGCTTAGGCAAAAACCATTTATTTTTCACAGTTTTGGAGGCTGGAAGTCTCAGTTCAGGATGTCCACATGGTTCATGCTGGTGAAGGTCCTCTTCCAGTTGCAGACAGCTGACTTCTTGTATCTGTACATGACACAAAGAGGGCAAGCAAACTTGTTCTGACATCTTCTTATAGGGGCAATAATCCCATCTCTGAGGACTCCACCCTCATGACCTAATTACATCCCAAAGGCTCCAACTCTGAATGCCATCTCATTGGGGATTAGAGTCCAACATATAAATTTGGGGAAAACACAAACAGTCATAACAGCTACCTAGAATTACCTGCCTAATAATTTTTTAGTGGGCATTGGGCATAGTGACTCACATTGATGAGGCTCTGAATTGTGTTGTCTTCCTTTAAACATGTTGAATTTTGTTTTGTGGAGCAGTTTGAGACTTCCTAGGTTTGCTTGTGTTTAAATATCGTTAGCGTTCGTCTACCGTGTTTCTTACTCTGGAGACAGTTTTGCCCTGCTACTAAGTTGTGACTCATCTGATGCCAACTGGATAACCTGGATGAACAAGGAATCATCTCTACTCTGACTAGTCAGAACTTAAAAGACTCGCAGCCTTATGTGAGCTCTGGAAATTGTTTATTTTTTAGCTTTCTGATAGTGTACCTTTGCCTGGGTTTACGAAATTATCCCCTACACGTGTGCACCTTTGTATTGAATAACATACTCAGGAAACATTTTGCAAATTTCTGTAGCTCTCTTTCTGCAGAGCTCTATCCTTTCCAGTATTCTGCATTAAAAATCTACCTTGGCCTCCCTTAAATCTGATGTTTGCCTCCAAATCTCAAGAATATTGACTATCGATGCTGGGGTTCTGCCTCCCTGTACTGAATCTGAAAAGTTTTTCCAGGCTGAAAGCTGGGGAAACTGTAAGTTTCACTTCATTTATTTCCTGTCTCTCAGGTATAATAATCCTATGCTGTGTGTTCTACAATGTTTGACAAAATTTGTTTCATGAATTTTGTCTAGTTTCCTTGTTTCAATTAAAGACCTGAATCAGTTACCCCATTATATTAGAAGTGGAAAATTTGGACTGCATTAATTTTTAAAAGCTTTATAGGTGACATTAATGTGAAACTAGTTTTAGGAACCACTACTTCAGCTTCATAAGGAGTGATAAGATAAAAGAACATAATGATTATCTTGATAATTAGGAATGCTATAAATAGCTCATAGCCATTGAGTGTTTATTGCACTGTAACTGTTCCAAGAACTTTGAAGATGAATTAATCAATATGTATCTTTCAAGTTTCCTTTAATAATTCTATCAAGTCCAAGTAGAATTGAAAGCTGGGTGATGTATTGGGAAAATATGTGCAGGGACCAGACCTAGGGAATCAAGGTGGATGCCAGGACACATATTCTCTCTCCTTTCATTTCTCCCATTCCCTCCTCCTCCTGCTGCTTCTCCTCATCCTCCTCCTCCTCCTGCTCCACCTCCTCTCCTCCCTCTCCCTTTTTTTCCTTCTTCTTCTCTCCTCTCCACCTCCCTACACATACACACACACTGTATATATGTTGGTTTGCTTTTGACTGCAAGCAAAACCTTGAATCAACTCAATACACAATGTTGACATATGTAACTAACATAATAGCAAGTCCAGAAGTAGAGAAGACACCAGAATGTGTGAATTGGGCAATCAAATGTGTCATCAAGAATCTTAGTTTAGTTTTGTTTTGTTTTGCTTTATGGGTGCTCTGGCAACTTCATGTTGTTCAGTATGATTTGTTGATGACTGCAGTTGTTTCATAAAATACATGGAAACACAGCAACATAGAGAGAATGGAAAAGATTGTCTCTTCTTTCTGAGAAAAATATTCTCCATTTCGTGGTAGAACACTTTTCATTTTCCTAATTCTTTGGTCAGAATTAGGACACATGCTCACCTCAGAATCAATTGCTGGCCTGAGTTGAGGGTACATAACCTCCCAGGCACTTCAGGGGTACCTCATCAGCCAAGGTAAATTCTTTGGTGAACCATGCATGTGTGTACCGGGGCAAGTCAGAACCCAGAGCGGGGGGAGGGGTTTGCTGTTATAGAAGAGAGGACTGGGCAGAACACCAACAACAGTGCTACCTATTATAACCCCGCTTTGACAAATGGTGTATCGAAGGCTCACCGTGTTTAACCAACCTGCTCAGAATAACACAGGCAAGGGTTGGAGGAGGTAAAATTGGAAGCCACACTGTTTGACTCCAATGTTGAAGCTGTTAATCAACATTCAATAAAATGGCTTTGAACCTATGAACTAAGTAAAATGGCTTATTACTATGAACTTATAGTAATATCAGTGATAATGTATCTTACCTCAGTTCTCAGATATCTTTAATTAGCAATGATTATTTAATGATTTGCATTTTCCTTCTACTGATTTGTACACAGGGGTGCCAAGAACCTGTGAGACATTGCCTGTGCTTTGCCCTGTATTTGGAAGCCCATTGGGAAATTTGAAAAGGTCTGAGAAGAATCATCCCGTCTGTTAAGTGATAATTTGAGAAGAAAGAAACATCCTCCTTGAAGTGCAGAGAGTTGCTTCTCTCTTGACACCTTAGAGGCAAGTCCAGGGAGCAGAATTAAGTGACAGTAAAAGGAAAAGATCACATATATCACAGGAACGAGAAATCCTTATGGCTAAGTCAGCTCTCCACAGTTAGGCTACACTTTGATGTTGGCAAAAGTTCCCCTAGTGGGAGAGATATAGGAAAAAGAGCAGAGGAATAAAGAGATGGCTTCACTTACCCAGTCTAAGTAAAGAGGTGAACAGCACATCCATCTAATATTTAATATGGGCTTCTCTTGCGAGGAGTTGGAAATGCGCTTATTAAAGTCTGCATAAGCAGCTGAGTTATAGCCTCTAAAATAAACTGGAAGGAATGCAGGAAAAGAAGCTGACTTACTGAAAAGTTTATAAGCCCTCACAGAAAGCCAAGTTGCAAACAAGAATTCTTGCAGAGCTGAAGGTATGTCTCCAGGGGATTACTTGTAGAATTGTTTCCTCCAGTGGATGCTGTAGTATATGGCCTGGTTCCCCCACTGATGGCCAAGCTGCGCATTCCCCAACCTGCTGAGAATCAGAGTGTGGACGGCTGATGACTCATGACTGAGTTTCTTACCAGGAATTTTTTTTTTTTTTTTTTTTTTTTTTTTGAGATGGAGTCTCACTCTGTCCCCCTTGCTGGAGTGCAGTGGCCGGATCTCAGCTCATTGCAAGCTCCGCCTCCCGGGTTCAGGCCATTCTCCTGCCTCAGCCTCCCGAGTAGCTGGGACTACAGGCGCCCGCCACCTCGCCCGGCTAGTTTTTTTCTATTTTTTAGTAGAGACGGGGTTTCACTGTGTTAGCCAGGATGGTCTCGATCTCCTGACCTCGTGATCCACCCGTCTCGGCCTCCCAAAGTGCTGGGATTACAGGCTTGAGCCACCGCGCCCGGCCTCTTACCAGGAATTAACCTCGACCGTGCCCAAGTGTATGCTCCCTGTCTGGGTTCAAATTAACATCCAAAACGTAGTCTATGTGGGAGTACAGATACCTAGCCATCATGTCTGAGTTTGGGGCAGCTGTGATGGGTCCTCCAGTTCTAGAACCAGTTGTAGTCTTTATTGTAATGGCATGATAGTTCAGCTTGCCCCTTGCCTAATTCTGCTGCCTTCATTTCTTCACCGATGTTCTTTCCCAAATAACTCGTGAATAAATTCCCTGCATGTACATATTTGCCTCCAAGTCTGTTTTCTCTGAAACTAGACCTCAGAAACTTAAACATAGTGAAACTCATAGTGAAACCTAACCCTTTGTCTGGGACTGATGGTTTCTCTGGCATGTGGGACATTCAGTCCCTAAAGTGGAAGAGACCCAAGCAAACCAGCATGGTTATTCATTGAACCTCAATGATATAGTTAAAATAGACTGAAAATTCCACTCACAGATGGGCCAAAAATGTCATGAAAATTCTATCATCACCATGTGCATGGAAGTCTTTTCTTTCTTTTCTTTTCTTTTCTTTTATTTCTTTTTTTTTTTTTTTTTTTTTTTTTTTATATAGAGTCTCACTCTGTCGCCTAGGCTGGAGTGTAGTGGTGCAATTGCAGCTGACTGCAACCTCTGCCTCCCAAGTTGAAGTGATTCTCCTGCCTCAGCCTCCTGAGTAGCTGGGATTACAGGCCCCTGTCACCACGCCCAGCTAATTTCTGTATTTTTTTTTTAGTAGAGACGGGGTTTCACCATGTTGGCCAGGCTAGTCTTGAACTCTTGACCTCAGGTGATCCTTCCCACTTGGCCTCCCAAAGTGCTAAAATTACAGGCATGAGCCACTGCACCTGGCTGGAAGTCTGTATCTTTTGCTGGTATATAAAAATATCTTTGTCTTATCTTTCCATGCCTCTGGTAACCAGCCTTCGTACCTTTTTCTGCTATAAATCCCACCCTACCCTATATACTGCTGATAGGGTGAACTTCCTGGCTTGAAACTCGAATAGGGAGTCACCCTCTCACCTCATCAGAGAACCTTGCCATGGTTCTCCAATTCTTCCATTTTGTTCTCTAAGTTGCTTCCAGTGAGATCTTTCTGAAGTGGAGTTGTGATCCTGTCCCTGCTGCTTAACACCCTGCCACAGCTCTGATTTACCTTTGGCGTAGAGTCTGAATTCCTACCCTAGATGTTTATTGAAGACATGGCCTCTTAACTCTCCAGCTCTTGTGCTTCCACTCCCCTTTTCTCTCTAGCTATCCGTGACTACCAAGTTACAGTGCTAGTGATAGTGCTTCCCCCTCTAAGTCAGAGGCTTTGTTAGAAAACCCCTTCCTCTCTCCTTTGCCTGACAATCTCCAGTGTGATTCATTTTCCCACTCTGTTTAGTTGTGTCTTCTGTTAGGAAACCTTACATGGTGCCCCGGCCACCCTGGTTTGGATTAGATAGCCCTTTTTGGGTACCATAGACTCCCACCTGGACTTCCACAGCTGTCTGTCACATCTCCCCACTTTTAGTGCACACCTTCTCTGGCTTCTGTACTGAGGGCAGAAAGTTCTATTCATGATGTGAATCTTGCCCAAATTCACACAACTGTGTTAACAAAAAATCAGTAGCTGCCTCACTGATCTTAGAACAAAGATTGTTTCTCTCTCTCTCTCTCTCTCTCTCTCTCTCTCTCTCTCTCTCTCTCTCACTCACAGAGTCTTCTTTGTTGCCCAGGCTGGAGTGCAATGGTGTGATCTCGGCTCACTGCAACATCTGCCTCCCGGGTTCCAGTGATTCTCCTGCACCAGACTCCTGAGTAGCTGGGATTACAGGCACCCACCACCATGCCCAGCTGATTTTTATATTTTTAGTAGAGACGGGGTTTCACCAGGTTGGCCAGGGTAGTCTCAAACTCCTGACCTCGTGATCCACCTGCCTCGGCCTCCCAAAGTACTGGGATTACAGGCGTGAGCCACTGCTCCTGGCCTGGATTGTTATTTTTATAATGATCTCTGTGAGATGCTATCTCTACAGTCTCAGTTTACTTTGCTTCAGCTATTCTGGCCTTTTACTCCCCCAGACATTTCATGCTTCTCTTGTCACTGTGCTTCAGATGAGCAGGTGCTTCTAGAGAGGTTCTCTCCTCCTGCTCCCTACCCTTCTCCAAAGGCTATTCAAGTACTACCTTTATTTACATCCTTCTGATATTCACTTTACATATGTGGCTTTCAGCATCCTAGTGAAACCTACTCTTATATCCCATACTTCATAGAAACATGTACTTCCTATGCATAGCTTATATGATAGATGTAATTGTCTTAGTTCTATTTTCTTTTCCTAAATAGACTCTGAGATGGAGATTTACGTGTAAGACTTTTATGGGTGAATATGCTTTCAAGCAGAACCTGTGGGTGAGTAAAAGAGGTAAGAGTAGACAGTGGGAATTATTGAACTATACCTAGGCACTACAATCCAAGGGTAATGCTGGAGTTGGGATGGCTTTTTCTAATTGTTGTCTTTTGATACTGTTTTAGTCCATTTTTACGTTGCTATAAAGGAATGTCAGATACTGAGTTATTTATCAGTAAAAAATATTTATTTCAACTTACAGTTCTGCAGGTTGTACAGGAAGCATAGCTCTAGCATCTGCTTCTGGTGAGGGCCTCATGAAGCTTACAATCATAGCAGAAGGTGAAGGGGAGCCAGTGTGTCACACGGTGACAGAGGGAGCAAGAAAGAGAGGGGGAAGTGCCATGCTTTTTAAAACAACCAGATCTTGTGTGAATGAAGAAAGAGATCTCACTCCTTTCCACAGGGAGGGCACAAATCCTGAGGGATCTGCCGCCATGATCCAAATATCTCCCACGAGGCCCCACCTCCAACACCAGGAATCACATTTCAGCATGACATGTGGAGGGGAAAAAGCACCCAAACTATATCATCTTGCCCCTGGACTCCCAAATCTCATGTCCTCACATTGCAAAATACAGTTATCCCATCCCAATAGTTCTCAGAATTCTTAATTCATTCCAGCATCACTCAAAAGTACAAAATCCAAAGTCTCATCTGAGACAAAGCAAGTCCCTTCCACTTATGAGCCTTAAAATGAAAACTAAGTTATTTACTTTCAAGATTCAATGGTGGCACAGGCATTCGGTAACTATTTCCATTCTAATAGGGAGAAATCAGCCTAAAGGAAGGGGCAACAGGCCCCACACAAGTCTGAAACCCAACAGGGCAGTCATTAAATCTTAAAGTTCCAAAATAATCTCTTTTGACTTCAAGTCCCACATCCAGGGCATACTGACATAAAGAGTGGGCTCTCAAGGCCTTGGGTACCCCTGCTCCTGGGACTTTTTGGGGTATAGCCCTCGTGGTTGTTTTCACAAGTTGGATTTGAGTGCCTGCAGCTTTTCCAGGCTGGGATTGCAAGCTGCCAGTGGTTCTACCATTCTCAGGTCTGGAGGGCAGCAGGCGCCTTCCCACAGCTCCACTAGGCAGTGCTCTGGTGGGGACTCTGTGTAGGGGCTCTGCCTCTGCAGCAGGTTTCTGCCTGGGCATGCAGGCTTTCCTGTACATTCTCTGAAATCTAGGTGGAAGCTACCAAGCCTCTTTAAAGCGCACATTCTGTGCTCCTGCAGGCTTAACACCACATAGAAACTGCCAAGGCTTATTATGGCTTGTACCTTCTGGAGCTGTGGTCTGAGCTATGCCTGGAGCCCTTTGAACTCTGACCAGAGTCAGAGGGGCCAGGATGTGAGGAGCAGTATCCTGAGGTGGTACATGGAAGTGGCACCATGGGCCTGGCCCCTAAAACCATTATTTGCTCCTAGTCCTCTAGGCCTGTGATGGGATGGGCTGCTTCAAAGACTTCTGAAACGCCTTTAAGGCCATTTTTTTCATCGTCTTGGATATCGGCACTTGTCTCCCTTTCAGTCACGCTAATCGTTCTAACAAGCGGTTTTTCCAAAGCCTGCTTGCATTCCTCTCCCGAAAATGCTTTTTCTTTCTCTACCACATGGCCAGGGCACAAATTTTCCAAACTTTTGCACTGTTTCCCTTTCAATTATAAGTTTCAACTTTATGTCATTTTTTTGCCCGCATATCAGATTATAGATAGTTAGAAGCAGCCGGGCTACATCTTGAATCCTTGCTGCTTAGAAATTTCTTTTGCCAGATACCCCAGGTCATCACTTCTAAGTTCAGTCTTCCATAAATCCCTAGCACATGTTCATAATGTGGTTAAGTTCTTTGCTAGGGTATAACAAGGATGGCATCTGCTCTAATTCCCAATAAATTACACATTTCCCTCTGAGACTTCATCAGCCTGGCTTTCACTGTCCAATTTTTATCAGCATTTTGGTCACAACTACGTAACCAGTCTCTAAGAAGTTCCAAAAGGTTTATTTTGGCTCACAGTTCTGCAGGCTGTATAGGAAGCATGGCACCAGCATCTGCACCTGCTGAGGGCTTCAGGAAGCTTCCAGTCATGGCAGAAGGTGAAGGGGGAGCAGGTGCATCACATGGTGATAAGGAGCAAGAGAGACAGGGAGTAAGTGCCACACACTTTTAAACAACCAGCTCTCATGTAAACGCATTACCATGAGAACACCAAGATATTCATGAGGGATCCACCCCACGACCCAAATACCTCCCACCAGGCCCCACTTCCAACACTGGGGATTAGATTTCAACATGAGATTTGGATGGGAGAAACATCCAAACTATTCCAGAGACACCTGTTAGAATTAGAACGGCGATGTCTTTGTGGGGAGAGGGAGATCACTGTTTTGACGATCAATAAGGTGGATGGATTTTCTTGGGTGTTAACATATGATACAAGAATATTTATATTTCTGCTTATGAGCATAAGTTTATTTATGTGTATACATCTTTGATCTCTTTATCCCTATTATTCCAGTTGTTTTCTTTCCAGGCCCTTGACCACTGAGCCAAGCTATTACCCAATGGTTATTAGTTCATATTTATATTCTTTATTTTGAGCCACTTATATTTCCACAAAACATGTGTGACCAGGTGCTTTATCTGAAGGTTATTTCATTAGCAGGATTCACTTTTACAGCTCTTTTTTGAGGAGAGCTTGGTGTTTCAGGGCAGCACACGCATATTGAGCCAAGTCATCTGTGGCCTAACCCGAATTAGTGGCCTGGTGGTCAGAGGAGAAGTGTAAGAGGATCCTTATGGGCATCCATATTTTATTGCAAGGCAAAGTTTCTGAATCATCCTAAAGAAAAAAGAAAGTCATATCCTCTAACAAGGAGTGGGCCACTTCTCTGAGCCCAGATATTTCAGAGAGATCTGGAGATTTAAGATTTTATATGTATGGACTCATATACTCCCATCTCCTGTCTCTGGTTTTGCTCCTTCTTAGTTAGGGCCAGACCATAGTATGGCTAAACTGAAGAATTAAACTTCCACTGGAATTAAAATACTCTTACATAAGCTCTGGGCCTGAACTTAACCTTTTTATATCCTTAGACTTTGAAAAAATGAGTCACTTCATGATGGTCCATTGACTTTTACACTTAGATTTTAATTGTTGATTACTCATCCTCAGCTTTAAGCCAAAAAAAGATGGGAATTTATACCCCTCCCCCCTCCCATTCCCCCTCCATTGATCAGTATTGAATGTGGGTTACTCCCATGAATGGGGCATGACCTTGACTAAAGGGGCCCTTTTAGCCTGAGAGCAATTTGTGGAGAATGTCAAAGCTGAAAGCTACAGTAACTACCAGTACCCCCAGCAGAAGGAAAAATGAGTGCCTCCGATTTTTGCAAGAGGTATGTGGCACACCACACCACAGAATTTACTCTTTGTGTGTATTTACTGAGCCATGAAACTCAAATACCTAGTATAGTTTTGGCATGCTGTGAGTGTTTATGAAGGGGTGAGGGTTGGGGAGTATATAGATGCATCAGCATTTCACTTTTATCTTATTAATTATTACACTAAACTTCAATGTTCTTTTGTTGACCTCCCTTCTCCTGGGCAGCTAAAACTCCTTTTGGGTAGAAATATGCCATGCTTGTCTCAGATTGTTAGGTACAATAGGTACGAAGCATGGTTCTTACCATAGCGTAGATAAGAAATGTCAATTCCTCAACTGATATATTAAATGGGCTAATGAATGAAGGAGCTTAATGTTTCATTAATTCATTCACCTAAAGTCATACATGATAGCCTTTCTACCAATAATACAAGTCTGCTTTGGGTAGCACCTACTGATGCTGTGTCCATGAGTTTAAATTCTATATTTTGCTTCTTATAAGGAGGGCCTAGAATCCATCACAATACATGGGGGGAACGTGAAGTTTGGGATATGACCAGGACCACACATGACAAGTGAAATCTTAATCTTTCAGTCTCCTGATCAAAACTTAAAGGACTCTAGGCTAGCCAGAGTTGTGAAACAGGCAAAATGGCAGACAAGATCAATATCACTTTTCTTTCCTACCCTTTCCAACCCCCTTGCAGTAAGTCAAGACCAGGTAACTAATCTAAACAATGCAATGTAAGTGTAATTTATTTATATCGCTTTTTGAGAGATGTCTGGATCGACTTTTGCACAAGTCGTCACTCTTTCCCTTCCCCTGTGTTACATACTGAGAAGGGGCAGGTGTCACAGATAGTGCCACTATAACATGGGCTAGCCTGTGTTAGCCAGGCTCCCGGGGTGACAGTGTTGAGCAGAACCCCACACTGGCATGCATGGAACATACAGAGTAAGTGAGAAGTAGATTTATTGTTCTTTGCAAATGAGATTTGGGGTTGTCAGGAATATAACCTAGATTACCCAGTTGATTATAGAATAGGTAGAAATAAGCATGGACAGCAGAATCAACATGTGGAAAAGAGCTTATAAAGTAATATTTTGGTAAGACCAGCTTAGTAGGACTAAGTTTTTCTAAAACTGTGAGCAAGAGCCATGTTAGCTGCAAACCTACAAAGGTGGGTGATATCGGAGGGAAGTCTAAAGAAAAAGGACCTGCTAGATAAAATCACAACAGTGTGTAAATAATTGAGTCAGTCTATCTATCTATCTATCTATCTATCTATCTATCTATCTATCTATCTATCTATCTATCTATCTACCTGTCTGTCTGTCATCTATCTTTCTATCTTTTGTCATCTATCTCTTGAAGCCAAGCGTTATAGGGCCAATGGTGCACTTGTTCTTAATTTGTACTCATTATCTTTCTAGTTCTCCTTTACTGCTTCTTAAAAGAGTTTTAATATGCTCTTAGGAAATTTCACAGCTGCAGAGGGTCAAATCCACCCCCCAAATGTAAAGCAAGTCATGATTGTCACGGCTTCAAGAAAATCACATTGCAAAAAATATGCTACACTTATTCCCGTAGCAGCCATACCTTTCCAAAACAAGGAATATATGCAGAGTTTGTACAAGGGAGTGAAAATGAGAAGTACCACAGTGACTATCCAACCCAGACACCATTATTGATGTTGCAGAATTAAAGTCGTCAAGCTATCGTTGCCACCAGCAGTATAATTTTTCAAGGACGTCTAAAAACCTTTTAACTCCTGTCATGGTTCAAGTAGTTGGCAGGGCCTAAATTTGACTTTGAGCTTCAGATTTGGAAAATCAAGGAATTCAAAGTGAATCTCAGCCAGCTTCCCTTAGCCTCCTGTGACTTTCCCCTCAGACTATAAATGGATCCTGTTTTTGAAAGCAAGCCCAGATTTCCTTAAAACATGTTCCAGTCTCTTGAAATTCACTAAGAGTATATTTCAAATGAAGGCTGCGCTTTTCTCTGCCCCCTGTTTTTGGAGCATCCTCTTTGTAAGCATTCCAATTCCCTTGTATGGGTTAGTGCCACTCTTGCTGAGTACATGTCATGCCCATCATTGCACATTTCAACCAGACTCCCCAGATGAATTACAGTCTGACTTTCCATTGGCTACATGTCAAAAGCAAGCTATTCAGGGTCAACTTCCTTGAAACGATCTGCCAACTGGTCTACTGGCCTCCTTAACACAAGTGGAATTACAGGAATCAAAAGAGAGGATGAAGGTCAACATCGTGGGCTCCATTTCCTTTCAGGGCATTGCTTTTCATATCCTTCAGAGAGTCTTTCACACCTTCCATTCTAAATGGAAACTAACTAGAGATAGATTTACACTGTTAATATACTGACCACTTCAGTCATTAGTTCCAAAGATGCAATCCTTTGAACAATTTATACACACCAACCATTTTCTGTTACTATGATAAGTTTCTTTGGTCTTATTGAAGTGAGATAATTACTTCCTCATATGGGATACGTACCTCTCTGAATGCTACTGAAAACCATTGCATTTGCTTTTTAAGCAAATACATCCCATTCTTATCTCATATTGGGCTTGCATTCACCCAAAAAAATGCCCTTTGATATTTTGTATGAATGGCTGTTCACTCACATCTGGTTCATCTCAAATAGATACTTTTTTTCCCCCTAAATGTGCGTTTTGGACTATACATTTATCGGTGTTAAATTGAATCACTTCAGCTTATTAAGATTTGATTTTTGTCATGCGGTGTATTCACTATCCATTTCAACTTCAGTAATCTAAAATATCTAATCTGTGTACCATTCAAGACATTCATCAAAAATGGAAAAGTTTTGAAAACAGAGTCTTTTAGTTTACCACTGGAAATTAGCTTAGAGGGGCATTGGTGCACTAATATGTATCCTTTAGATGGTTGGCTACATACCTGATGTTTTTAAAACTTACTTTGTACCAGGTTCTATGATAAAGTATTATTTCTTGTTACCCTCACAATATTGCAATGAAATAGGTGTTGTTGCTTTTTTTTAGTAGATTAGGAAACTGAGGCTAATGGATGTAAATTTACTTTTAGCAAGATCACATAAGATAATTAAGGTAAGAATATATTTATCCAGGTTTTTCTCCTACTGCTCCTTGCACTTTACACTCCAGCTGCATCTGATTGCTTATAGCCACTCTCCACTCCAGGATTTTTTTTATAACAGTGTTTTGCACATGCTATTCCCATTTTCTGAAGTGCCTTGCACACTTCATTGTGATTTTTTCAACAACAATCTCCTATTCTGCCTTCAACACTAAGTTCAAGTGTTTTTTCTCTATCCTTATAGCAGGAATAAAGCTTGTCACTCTGAAGATTAAGAGATATTATTATAATGCATGCAATGTGCTAACTACAATTTTATTAAATAACGCTTATTATTAGCATCACCACATTTTATGTATACCTCACATTACTTGAGACATTTGCTGTTACCCACTTTACAGTTTTGTTTTGTTTTGTTTTGTTTTGTTTGAGGTGGAGTCTTGTTCTCTTTCCCAGGCTGGAGTGCAGTGAGGCGATCTCGGCTCACTGCAAGCTCCGCCTCCCAGGTTCACGCCATTCTCCTGCCTCAGCCTCTTAAGCAGCTGGGATTACAGGTGCCCGCCACCACGCCCGGCTAGATTTTTGTATTTTTAGTAGAGACGGGGTTTCACCGTGTTAGCTAGGATGGTCTCCATCTCTTGACCTCGTGATCTGCCCGCCTCGGCCTCCCAAAGTGCTGGGATTACAGGCGTGAGCCACCGTGCCCGGCCTTACAGATTTTTTTTTTTACAACACATTGAAGGAATTGCGAAAGGCCATATGGATAATAAGGGAAGGAGAGCAATGGTTTTGACAATTAGAGATAGTGCCTTAAGTACTATAAAGATCACTGAAAAAATAATCCAACTCTTTACCATGGTTTACTGGGCTTTGTATCAACTGGGCCATGCCCACCTCTTCTAGTTCAATTCAGACTTGCCTTCAACCCCTGACTTACAACACTTGGACACTGCCTTTCCTATAATTCTGCAAATAAGCCTAGTTGGTTTTCACATTAGGGTTCTCATCCTTGATGCCTCTTCATTCTGGTTGTATTAGTTTCTTCCTTTCCTTTCATCTGTGTCTGCTCAATTGCTAGCTTTCATGAACATTTTAGTTATTTTGTTAATTCCCAAGTAGTATTGCATCACTCTATTTAATTTGCATCACAGCAACCACACATACCTCATTTACTTATGGTTGTGCACTTTATGGTCTGTTTCCTCTCCAAATATGAAAGCTCTATAAAGACAGGAACCTTGTCAATTTTATTTGCTACTGTATGTCAGGGACAATATATAGTAAGTAGCAGGTGTTTACTACATTTACATTGAATAAACAAAGAATAAGGTGTTAAAGAAGCATGGTGGGGCAGGCATCTAAATCTTACATAGAGTGAGGGAAAGTTTGCTGGGAGAGAGGCCATGTCTTAGCTCTATCTGCCGTAACAAAATACAATACACTGGGAGGTTTAAAGGCAATTTTCTCACTATTCTGGAGGCTAGATATTTGAGATCAGGGTGCTAGCATGGTTGGGTTCTGGGAAGGTCTCTTCCTAGCTTGCTGATGGCTGTCTTCTCACTATGTCTTCACACGACAGAAAGAGTAAGACCTCTAGTGTCTCTTCTTATAAGGACACAAATCCCATCAAGGGATCCGGGTCAGATGCAGTGGCTGATGCCTATAATCCCAGCACGTTGGGAGGCTGAGATGGGTAGACTGCTTGAGCCCAGGAGTTTGGAGATCAGCCTAGGCAACTTGGCAAAACTCCATCTCTACAAAATATACAAAAATGAGCCAGGTGTGGTGGCATGCACCTGTAGTCCCACCTACCCAAGAGGCTGAGGCAGGGCGATCACTTGCACCTGTGGGGTTGAGGCTGCAGTGAGCTGTGATTGTGCCACTGCACTCCAGCCTGGGAGACACAGCGAGACCTTGTCTCAAAAAAAAAAAAAACAATAAAAAGAAATAAAATAAAGTAAAATAAAATAATATAAAATAGAACCCTACTCTCATGACTTCATCTAAACCTAATTATCTCCCAAAGGCCTCCTGTCCAAATATCATTTTATTAGAGGTTGGGGCTTCAATATATGAACTTTGAAGGGCAAAATTCAGTTCATAGCAGGGCGTGATTATGCAAATAAGGAGTTAACCCAAATCTTGGAGGTGGGAATGCATAAATCACTGGTTCGAAACCATGGGAGATTTTGCTGCCCTTTCTTCTATCCCACATCGTGGAACATGTGACAATGTCTGGAGACATTTTTGATGTTTGAAACTTGGAAGGAGTGCTACTAGCATCTACTAGGTATAGTCCAATGATACTGAGAACCCTGAGCAACGACTGGTGACCTTTCCTCAGCAGTACTCTACCTCCCCAGCCTTTAATGTACATCTCTTCTCTGTGTTTTCTCCTCACTGCCCTCAGTTCTCTCTTGTTGGCCCAGGTGGCTACTTATACCCCGCGACAAACTGGAGTCTTCCGTAGAGTTTCTGAACTCCAAAGCTTCACATCTTTCTTGGAAAAGCTACAATCAACAGTCAGCCTTGCTCTTGCCCAGACTAGCAGATCTCAGAGTCGGAGAGGGCTGAGGTCACACATTATATTATCGTATTAGTCAGGGTTCTCTAGAGGGACACAACTAACAGGATAAATGTATATAGGAAGGGGAGTTTATTAAGCAAATTGACTCACACGGTCACAAAGTTAAGTCCCACAATGGGCCTTCTGCAAATCTAGGAGTCAGGAAGCCAGTCCAAGTCCTAAAACCTCAAAAGTAGGGAAGCTAATGGTGCAGCCTTCAGTTTGCAGCCAAAGGCCTGAGAGGCCCTTGCAAACTACTGGTGTAAGTCCAAGAGTCCAATAGCTGAAGAACGTGGAGACTGATGTTTGAGGAAGCATCCAGCATGGGAGAAAGATGAAGGCCAGAAGACTCAGGCAGTCTAGTCTTTCCAAATTATTTTGCTTGCTTTTTATGCTGGCCGTGCCGGCAGCTGATTGGATTGTGCTCACCTAGATTGAGGGTGAGTCTGCCTTTCCCAGTCCACTGACTCAAATGGTAATCTCCTTAGGCAACCCCCTGACAAACACACTCAGGAACAATACTTGACATCCTTCAATCCAATCAAGTTGACACTCAATATTAACCATCACAAGGATCAAGGAAGTAGGGCTGCCTGAGCAAGGCACCATGGGTACTAACTAAAGAGTGCTAAAGAGCACTCAGATCCAGGATGCAGGGATTTGGAAGTGCAGGCTGAGAAATCACTTGGATTCTGCTGAAGCTGGTGCATAGAGTATCCTCTGTACTTCATCTGTCTGCTCATGTCCTCCCTGGTCAGTTCAACCACCCTGAAAAATTAGAATTGGCTCGATTTGACCAACTCAGCAGTGCACAAGTCCCAAGAGGTTTTTTTTTTTTTTTGGTCTCATTTTTATTTAACTTTCAGGAAACCAACTTCAATGAGATTTTATAGTATCTTGAAGCCTGGGGACTCTCCTCCCCCCAATACTTCTGTCTTATAAAACCCTAATAAAAGTATAAAACAAAAATTGATGAATTCTAACCAATTTGAGCTTCCTCATTAATAGCAGCCTGGTAGAAGATGCTGAGCACAATTCATTTCTAATGATTTAATTCTAATTAGTATTTATAGCTATAGTTTAATTCCAATAATGCACTATTCAATGAGTTCAGAAATGTATTTGTTGATTCATTCATGATAGGACAACATCATATATTCAGATGCTTTTGAGATAGCTAGATAGATATATACCCACACATTTTCTACATTTTTCTCAATTCTTTGATTATGATCCTTCTTTTTTATGTTTCATACTGTAATAATGAGTCTTTTAAATTGCTATTTGCAATAAATTTTGGGTAAGATTATTCACTTTTCTTTGTATTTTTTATTTTATGCTCTGAGTGCGGGAACCTACAGAGAGCTACAAATTGAAAGAAACAAACATTTCAGAGAAAACAGACCTCCAGAGCTTGGAAAGAGCAAGGAATTGACAATTTGAAGGGCTTCAAGTATGCCAAGTAGCCGTCATAACTCACTCCACATTTCAAAAGGGAAAAAGTAAATCAAGATTTGAAAACTTTACAGAATCTTTTGTTTAGTGAGAATGTGTTCATTGCATGTTGGCTATAATTATTGTTAACATTCATTTTAAGAGCAATTTACTGATCTCTCACTGAAATTTCTCATCTATAATGAGAAAAAATATTTGAACTCATCTCAGCTTAATGAATGAGGATTGGCAGAATTAAGTGAGCTATCCAATATCTTAGCTTGTCAGTGGCAGAGCTGGGATGGGATCACGATTGTGCTTCAACACTTCTACCCAGACTTTTTGCACTATGCTCTACACTCTTGAAGGACATATGTTAAGAATAAAGAACTATTGATGTTCAAAAGCAAAATTATGCCCTCATTCTTTGGGACAGTTTATTTGAGAGTCTGGTTTTATATAGAATCTGGGAATGTCAAAATCGAAAGGATACTTAGAGTTCCCATATTCATAGCTCTCAATTTCCTGAATTAGAAAAAAATGTCTGGAGTGGAAAAAGCATTCAAATGCCACAGGGATTCTCTTTTTTCATCTCAAAATTACATGATTAGTATTGTACCTTTTAAATTAAGAAGAAAGTTATTATACATGGTGAGCAGAAATGAAATTTATATGATGAACAAGCATAGATTCCACCAGTTCATGAATAAGGTGTGAGCCATCTGATCCAAGAGTTCTTTCTCTCTTCTTAGTTAGCGTACTTTCAACACAAAAGCATTCATTCTGCTTGTTGCTTTTTTAATACTAGATTTTACCTACAATCTCATGATTATATTTTTTAAGTGTAGTGCAGCTGTAACTTATTTAATTTTCTTTAAGCAAATAAACATAGTTTAAGATGGCTTACAGACATTCATATATCTTATAAAGGTATCTTAAATAATCCAGAGTGGTAAGAAATACAAGGCAAAAGGAAAATCAAAGGTTTTTTTGTAAAATCATTCTTCTGAGTGTTGTACTTTGTTACTTTTCTATGCCTTTTATAATGCAGTTACACTTCTTATATAAGCTATTGGATGTATATTTTAAGTTACTGTATAATCATTCAACTTGTCCAACATTATATTCTGAAATTTCACCATTTTAAACAAAAAGACGATTCATGCTATTATTTATAAATTTTACTGCATTTCATCTTTAAAAAAATAAAAACACACAATGGTAATAATACCATTCTTGAAGCAAATGATTGAATGTGCTAATTATAGTAATAATAAAAAGAATAGGTGTCAGAGACTCAATTTTCTAGAACTAGTGATGAAGATTATTAATCATGGTTAAGCAAAGAATACTCACAATAATGCATAATTTAGAGTTCTGGTCTTTGTGATTTTAAATTGCTCAAAAGTGCTCAAGAACATAGGTAAAATTCCTGGAAACAGAATTCCTGAAAATAAACATAATATCCATCAAGCCATCCTTCCTTCCTGAAAACGAAATTTTTCATAAAACATATAAACTAGGTGTTGTCCTTCTGTAAATATTTTAACAACATGTATGTGTGTTAAATTGGAAAATAGAGTTCCATTTGCTGAGCGAGGACCTCAGAAAGAAAAGGAAAGCATGATCAGTGGATATTTACTGACCTAAAAAAAGAGTGATCATTTGCTTCAGGAAAATAAAGAATACTCTTATATTTTCTCCATGTTCTTTTCATGGTAGCTTGGTGTAGTATCAAGAGTGTAGATTTGGCATCAGGCAGAACTGAGTATGCTAAGTGACACACTAGCATTCTTCCTGTTCCAGGAACATGCCGAGCTTGTCCCTGCCTCCGGGTCTTGCGCTCGGCAGTGGCTCTATTTTGAATGTGATTCCCTGTGACCTTTGCAAGCTTGACTCATTTCTATGAAAAATTCTGCTTAAATATCCTCCCTTTGTAGGGCTCTTATTGAACCAACCTCTCTGAAGTAGACTTCTGTGATCGTTGATATTAAGTGTCAACTTGATTGTATTGAAGGAGACAAAGTATTGTTTCTGGGTGCGTCTGCGAGGGTGTTGCCAGAGGAGATTAACATTTGAGTCAGTGGACTGGGAGAGGAAGACCCATCCTCAATGAGGGTGGACACGGTCCAATTGGCTGCCAGCATAGCTACAAAACCCGGCAGAAGAAGGTGGAATAAACTGGCTTGCTGAGTCTTCCGGTTTTCACCGTTCTCCGTGCTGAATACTTCCTGCCCTTGAATATCAGACTCCAGGTTCTTTGGCCTTTGGACTCTTGGACTTAAACCAATGTTTGCCAGGGACACTCGGGCTTTGGGGCACAGGCTGAAGGCTGCAATGTTGGCTTCCCTACTTTTGAAGCATTGGGACTTGGACTGAGCCACTATTGGCTTTCTTGCCTTCGGCTTGCAGGGATCACCGTGTGATTGTGTGAGACAATTCAACTTAACAAACTCCTTTTCACATATACGTATTTCTTATTAGGTCTGTCCCGCCGGAGAGCCCTGACTAATTAATACAACTTCCTACATACTTTGTATCAGTTGACCCTGTAAATTTCCATTGCCTCCATAACATAAAATTAGAGAAATACAGGCGAATAGTTTGTAAAACACACTTTGAATAACTATATAAACATCAGCAATTTTCTCTGTGACATAAATGTATTAACACTGCTTCCAGTCGTGTCTAACTTACCTTCATAAAGTAGCCTAGGTACTTAAATAATCTGCCTCATTATGTCTTAAAACACCTGAAAATTCTTTTAATTGTATTTGAAAAAAAGAAAGGTTTAATGCAACTAACAGCAAGTCATTTTATGCAGCACCTGAACACCTAAGGTGGATCTAACAATGTACACATTAATCCATATCACATAAGTAAAATGAAGCGGTGCATTTGCTATTTCTGCTGAAAATCTGTGCGTAAACAATTCAATGTAAGTGCAGGTGATTGATGAATAAAACATCACTGATCAAGCTGGCTGCATCTACATTTTTGCTTAATCCTGCTGGTTTAATTTGGTTTGGTGGTTTTATTTTTCCCCCTTTCTGATGTTGTTTTCACCTGAGGTAGATAAATATATATCATGCACGGGAAAAATGAGCAACGTAATTTTAAATACGTGAAACAGGTGAGAAAGTTGTTCAGCTGCTTTCAAATATTATGCTGCTAGTCCCGAGAAACATAAAAATAACTTTCCAACCACAACCCCTGAGAAAAAGTGTCTTTGCCGCTTTCAAACACAGTCCATCTCTAAAGAAGTTTGAGCCAATAGATTAATGTATTCTCTATTTTTATTTATTTTTATTTTTTGACCTGGAGTTTTTCTCTGTCACCTAGGCTGAAGTGCAGTGGCGTGATCTCCTCTCACCGCAACCTCCGCATCCCAGGTTCAAGCGATTCTCCTGCCTCAGCCTCCTGAGTAGCTGGGATTACAGGCTCCCACCACCACGCCTGGCTAATTTTTGTATTTTTAGTAGAGACAGTGTTTCACCATGTTGGACAGGCTGGTCTTGAACTCTTGACCTCAGGCGATCAGCCTGCTTCAGCCTCCCAAAGTGCTGGGATGACAGGCATGAGCCACCACATGTTCTTATTCATTGTCATGATGCTTGGAAAAATTACACATAAAGTATTATTTAAATATATGCAAGTACCAGAGTTTGTACAACATTCTTGTAGGTAGAATAATACTGAACAATAATCTTTTGTGTAGGGGAGAAAACTGTAAAATTTTAGTAAGTCAGGTGGCATCGACAGCTGAAGAAACCATCAAATTAGTCATATATCTCATGGCATGTGTCTGCCACAAGAGACCGGTTTGGATTTTTCCTTTCCATAATTAATAATTTGCATCTAAATATGACATCTCTTTTTTTAATGTTGATGCCTTTTAAGGTTCAAAGTTGTTCCATGGTGCAGCAGGGAAACATTACTCAAAGCAAGAAAGTTAAGGGAGGATGGCTGTCTTCTACACACTAGGATCCCTGTGTGTGTCAACACGTTTAATTTACTAATAACAAATATCAATACCTTTCTCTTTTATTTTTGAAAAGAAGTTTCCATAATTTAAAATTGAGAGGAAACAGGTAATTTGCAGACTTTTCTGTCTCTTGTCTGTCCTAGTGCTGCCCAACAGAGTATTATGCTTCTATAAACCCAGGACCTAGTAAAATACTCTGAAAGCACAAACGCAAATTGATTAAATGTAACAACAAATAAAATAAACACTATTCTTTTACTTAATGCATCATAGCAAGTGATGCATAAAAATGTATGAATTCAGAAGTTTTAAAGCCTATATAAGGAAATTCTTATAAGAATTTAACTTTTAGCCTAACTGCTTATTATATGTGAAATGTGATCTTTATCTGCTGTGCAAAGCTTCTAGAATTAGCCATTACTTCGGTTACTTGTTCTGCACTTAAGCAGTACTTTTTCCCTAAGTATTCACTTAGTTTTTCATCAAATTCTTCAGTTAATTTTAAAAACACAACAGTTTTATTTTTGCTAATGTGTAGGATATTTTAACATTAACAAAACAATCAAATTGAAACCAAGCACAGTGTTTAAAATATTGTAAAAGCTAAATAAGTTTTAATAAGAACATTCAATGGAATATTACAAAATCCTAACAATTATGTTTCCACAGGATTATAGAAACTTGAAAAATGCTTATGTATAATATTACATGTACTATAGATTTCAATATAATAAAAATAATATAATTGTACAAGTATATAAATATATGGAATATATAAATAGATACTGAGAGAAAGAAAAAGAGAGGAAGAAAGCAGGACAGAAGAGAGAGACATAGTGGGAGATAGAGACAGTTAAGACTGTAAATAAACTAAAAAAAATTAAAAATTTTATGCTTGACATTATGGTGCAATTATTAATTTAATAATAAAAATTAATAAATTTAATTTTTGTACATTTAAACTTGTATGTAATATGGACTAAATATATTTTTACGGGTAAAGTCAAGGCTGTTTCCATTAATCTGATATTCTGTACAATGTCAATTATGTGTAACAATTCAAATAATGTTTGTAATAATGAAACAATTTAAAATATTTTTAGGATAATTGATAATTTTAATAGCCAAGATTTATTGATCATTTCTCATGCCAGGCATTGTGCTTTTGCATATGTCATCTCATTTAATTTCCATTTCCCTCTGAGGTAGGTCTTGTTATGATTCCTATTTTGCACATGGCACCTGAAAAACAGGAATGTTAAACAGCTTGGACAAAGTTACCAAGTTATGAAGACCAACCAGCCTTCCAGCCAAGGCATTGTTGTTCCAGAATCCAAGCTTTAAACACTCCTCAATATTGTCTTTCCAAATACATTTTGTTCTACATCCCATTCCTTGTTGATTGCAAGTTGGAATTCTGAATTTTTTATTGAGTATTCTGAAGCTCTGTATAGGAATATTGTGGGTTGAAATGTACCTCCTTGCCCCTCACCCCCCCAAAGAAAGCCATATTGAAATACTAATCCTTGGTACCTAGGAATGTGATGGTATTTGGAAATAGGGTCTTTGCAGATACAATTACGTTCAGATGAAGTGTTACTGCATTAGGGTGGGCCACCAATCCAGTGACTGGTATCCTTATAAGAAGAGAGAGATTTAAAGACCTAGAGGAAACATGGGGAAGAAGGCCAAGTGATGACAAAGACAGGAGTGATGCACTGACAAACCAAGAAATGCCAATTGTTGGCAAACACCAGAAGCTAATTCCCCAAAAGCTATCAGAGACAGCATGCCTTGCTGACACTCGAATTTCAGACTCTAACTGTGATAGAATACATGTCTGTTATTGTTAGCTGCCCAATAAATGGAAATTTGTTACGGCATCATGGAGAAGCTGAAACAATGAATTGTTGACCTGATAACAATAAATGACACTTGCATATTTGATAGGGGTATGATGGTGAAAAATGTGCCATGCATTTGTTATTCGATAAAGGTTCAGAAAGCATTTGGACAGCTTTGAGATTCTCATATGACATACGAATTATAAAGAATAAGTTGGTTTTACTACTTAAATGATATGTCCCATCTTTTATCCAAAGTATATGTTATTAAATGTTTTAATTTATCCTCAGTGATATCACTCAAAAGGATACAAAGATATATAACTACAAATTAAAGAAACTATAGTAGGGTCAAGATGGAGCAAGAGGAAAATAAGAAAGAAATAGCAGGTGAAATATTTGCAATTTTAAGAAGAGAATGAAAAGGGCTTTGAGAAATCAGTGAAGGGACTTAGGAAGAAATGGAAAGATCTGACAATGTCTTATAACTTGGCAAAGAAACTTTATCTTAAAATGAACATTAAGAAACTTTGGAGTGATCGGGTGCACAGCCTATGGCTGACTTCAAGAGACATTTCCAAAGTGAAGTTGCAGATAACCAATCCACTCTGGAACCTAAACTAATGATGGAGAAGAAAAATAAAAACGAGCCATTGTTGAAAAACAAAGTACTGGGAAGGAAAGGCTTTGAAATCAGTGATTTAAAATGTTGCTGAAAGTAGAAAAGACTGGATATGTACATAGAAATGTATGTACTCATAATTTTATTGCTGGATCCTTTTGGCAGGGGCTGGCAGACTAAGACCTTACTTTATATGACTGAGTCATGCACAGATTGTGCTGATGGTGTTTAATATTTTGAGTAACAACAGGCTTTCCTTTTATAGCACTTTTAGTAATAAGCCTGGAAGCACTTTGACTGATTTTTATATATTTTTAGAGTAGTTACTGTATTAGTGTTCTATTACCCCTGCAACAAATTACCAAAAACTTAATGGCTTAAAATATCACACCTTATTGTCTTATTGTTTAAGAGGTGAGAATTTGACCACAGGTCTCACTGGGCTAAAACCAAGGAATCTGCAGGAACGTGTTCCTTTGTAAAGGCTATAGGAGACAATGTTTCTCCCTGCCTTTTTAGCTTCTAGAAACTTTATTCATTCCTTAGCTCTTGAACCTCTTTCAAAGCCAGAACAATTGCACCTCTCTGATTATTCTTCTGTAGTCATCTTCCTCTGGCAAAAGCTGGGAAAGATTGTCTGATTTTAAAGATTCATTTGATTATATTATCACCGTTTGGATAATCCATGATACTCTTCCCATCTCAAGATCTTTTAACTTTCATCACATCTACAAAGTCCCTTCAGCCACATCAGGTAACAATTTGCAGGTTTCAGGCATTAGATCGTAGGCATCTTTTGTGGGCCAGTGTTCTGCCTCCCACAGTTGCTAAAACAAGACAATGTTTTGGGCAACCATTTTTTTTTTTTCACATATGTCAGTTTGGATCCCATTTCTCTGTCTTTTTGTTGTTGTTGTTGTTGCTGTTGTTGTTGTTTTGAGACAGGGTTTCGCTCTGCCTGTCACCCAGGCTGGAGTGCAATGGTGCAATTATGGCTCACTGCAACCTCGACCTCTCCAGCTCAAGCGATCCTCCCACTTCAACCTCCCAAGTACTTGGGATTACAGGCATGCGCCACCATGTCAGGCTAACTTTTAAATTTAAAATTTTTTTAATTTAAATTTTTAAATTAAATTTTGTAGAGACAGTTTCACTATGTTGCCCAGGTTGGTCTTGAACTCCTGAGTTCAAGTGATCTTCCCTTCAAGTCTCCCAAAGTGCTAGGATTACAGGCATGAGCCACCACGCTTGGCCTTTTTGTTTGTTTGTTTGTTTGTGTGTTTGTTTTTAAAGCTTTTTGGAGGTATATTGATATACAGGAAACTGTATATATTTAAAGTATATAATTTTATGACTTTTGACATGTGTATACATCTGTGAAACTATCACCATAATCAAGGTAATGACTCCACTCATTATCTCCACTATTTTCTTCATTGTCCTCCTACTTCCCCTCCATTTTCTTTGTAGTAAGAACACTTAACACGAGATCTACCCTATTAGCTCATTTTAAAGTACATATTATAGGATCGTTAATTATAGGCACAACGCTGTACAGCAGATCTCTAGAACTGGTTCACCTTGCCTAACTGAAACCTGATACCCATCATATAGCAACTCCTCATTTCTTCCTCCCAGTCCCCACTCCCCGCCCCCGGTTCCTGGCCACCACCATTCTACTCTGTATGAGTTTCTATGCTTTTGGCTTTTGAGTACCTCATATAAGTGGAATTGTGCAGTATTTGTAGTTCTGTGACTGATTATATCACTTGGCATGATGTCCTCCACATTCATCTACATTTGCAACATAGGGCAAGATTTCTTCCTTTTTCCTCTTTTTTCCTTTCTTTCCTCTCCCTTTCTCCCTCCCTCCCTCCCTTCCTCCCTCCCTTCCTTCTTTTCTTCCTTCCATCTATTAGACCAGTTCTTGTTATGTTGCCCAGGGTTGTCTTCAGCTCCTGGTCTCAAGCTATCCTCCCGCCTCAGCCTTCTGAGTAGCTGGAATTACAGGCAAATACCACTGTGCCTAGCTTCTTCCTTTTTAAAGGCTGAGCAATATTCTATTGTATGTATACACAGAATTTGCCTTATCCATTCATCCACTGATGGATATATAGGTTGTTTCTATATCTTGAATACTGTGAATAATGCTGCAATGAACATGGGAGTGCTGATATCTCTTCAAGATTCTGATATTAATTCTTTTGAATATATACCCAGAAGTGGGATTGCTGGATCATATGATAGGTCTGCTTTTAATATTTTGAGGAGTCTCTATATGGTTCTGTTAGTGACTAGACCATTTTACATTCCTCCTAACAGTGCACAGGGTACACCAATTTCTCCACGTGTTTGCCAACAGTGTTATCTTTTGTTTTTGTTTTGTGTTGGTAATAGCTATCTTAACATGTGAGGTGATATCTCATTGTGGTTTTGATTTGTTTCCCTGGTGATTAGTGATATTGAGAACCTTTTCCTATTCCTGTTGGCTGTTTGTATGTCTTCTTTAGTGAAGTGCTTATTCAAGCATTAACCCATTTTAATTAGATTATTATTATCAATATTATTATTAATTTTTATTGAGTTGTATGAATTTTTCATATAGTTTGGACATTTTTCAGATATATGGTTTGCGAATATTTTCTACCATTTTGTAGGCTGCCATTTCACTCTGCTAATTTTTTTTCTGTACAAATGCTTCTTAGTTTGATATAGGCACCCCCGCCGAATTTTGCATTTGTTGCCTGTGCTTTTGGTGTCATATTCAAGATATAATTGTCAAGATCAATGCCAAGATTTCCCTGTGTTTTCTTCTCAGTGTTTTATGGTTTCAGCTCTTATATTTAAAACTTTAGTTCCTTTTGAGTTTACTTTTTTTGTGCATGGTGTAAGATAAGTTCTAATTGTATTCTCTTTCATGTAGATATCCAGTTTTTCCAGCAGCATTTGCCCAATTGTATATCCTTGGCATCCTGTTCTAAGACCAGACAACCATGTATATGTGGGTTTATTTCTGGTCTTTCCATTCCATTCCACTTGTCTATTTGTCTGTCTTTATATTGGTACTATACTGTTGAATTTATGCAGCTTTGGAATATATTTTGAAATCAGGAAGAGTGATGCCTCCAGGTTTGTCCTTCATTCTCATGATTGATTTGGCTATTCTAGGTCTTTTATGGTTCCATATACATTTTAGAATTTATTTTTCATTTATGTAAAAAATGCCATGGCGATTTTGATGAGGATTGCATTGAATCTATATATTGATTTGATTTGTGTGGACCTTTTAACAATATTAACTTTGTCAATCCATGAAGGCATAATATTGTTTCATTTATTTGTGTCTTTATTTCATCTATGCTTTGTACTTTTCAGTGTACAAATTTTTCTCCTTTTGGTTAAGTTTATTCTTAAGTTTTCTGTGATATTATTGTGATTGGGATTCTTTAAAATTTCCTTTTTGAATAGTTTGCTGTTAGTATGTGGAAACATAACTGATTTTTGTATAGTAATTTTGTATCCTGCAACTGTACTAAATTAGTTTTTTAATTCTAACTTTTTTGTGTGTGTGGAGTCCTTTGGGTTTTCTACATATAAGATCATGTCATCTGCAAATGGATAACTTTTCTTCTTCTTTCCTAATTTGTATACCATTTATTTATTCTTCTTGCCCAATTTCTCTGGCTAGGACTTCTAGTACTATATTGCATAGAAACAGCAAGAGTGAGCATCCTTGTCTTATTCCTGACCTTAGAGGAAAAGCTTTCGTTTTTTTACTACTATGTATTAGCTATGGACTTTTCATATGTGGCCTTTATTATGTTGAGGTATATTCCTTCCAAATCTAGTTTCTTGAGGGCTTTTGTTACCATGAAACAGTGTTGAATCTTATAAAATACTTTTTCTTCATCTATTAAGGGATTATGTTCTGCTTATGCTTTATTCTGTGAATATGGTGTAACATTGAATATATATATAACCAAAAGAGAGTAGCGGTGGACATATATATTGAACATATATATACGTTCAATGTATATATATTCAATGTATATATTCAAAGTGTGCGCATATATGTATTCTCTCTCTATATATATATATGTCCACCACTACTCTCTTTTGTGTATATATATTTGTCCACCACTACTCTCCTTGGTTATAATATATATATTTGGTTTTATACATATACATATATACACACACACACACACACACACATATTTATATGTTGACCACTACTCTCTTTTGGTTCCCATTTGCATGGAATATCTTTTTACATCCCTCCAATTTGACCTTATGTGTATCTTTAATTCTAAAGTGACTCTCTTGTAGGCAAACTATAATTGGATCTTATCTTTTCCTCCATCCAGCCACAATATGTATTTGATTGGGGAGTTTAATCCATTTGTGTTTAAATTATTTATTGATAGACACGAACTTACTATTTCCATTTTGTTAATTGTTTTGTTTCCCTGTCTTTTAGCTCTTCCCCCACCCCCACCTTTTTTTTCTTTCTTGCTATCTTTCTTTGATAATCTCTGATTTCTTTCTCTTTTTCTTTCATGTATCTCTTATAGGTATTTCCTTTGTGGTTACCATACAGCTTCTGTAAACCATCTTAAAACACTCTATTTTTAGCTCTGTACAACTTACCTTTAATCCCATGTGAAAACCAGATGCTTTTATTTTCCCTCATCCCATGTTTTATGTTTTTGATGTCACAATTTATGTCTTTTTATATTGTGTCCATTAACAAATTATTGTAACTACAATTATTTTTAATACTTTTGTTTTTTAATGTTTATGAGTGACTTACACAGCACCATTACACTGTTAGAATATGCCCCCAGGCGTTCAAACTATGCCAGTTTCATCAGCACTGCAAATGAGGCAAGATAGAAACTGGTCCCTTGGGCAGCACTCCAAAAGGCCAAGGGATGTTGGACACAAACTCCACTCGTTCTCTCCAAGGAAGAAGTTTTGGGCTAAGATAATCTCTCAGAACTGAGCTGTGCCAACTTACAGAAGAGGTTGACTTGAGTAAAGAGACGTTGCTCTTCTTGTCTGTTTCAGTACTGCTGTTATTAGCTCTGTGCGCACTGGGGGCACTTCAACCTCTCAACACGGTTCTTGACTCCTTGTAAATGTATTCTGGTGGTCTGTGTTTCACTATTAAATTGTTATTTCTGTGGAAGGGACAAGGACTTTGACTTTCTATTCCACCATCTTGCTCTACCATTTCACCATTCATGTTTCCATATTTTAATATTCTCATTACAAAACAATCATCAGAAAACATAGTCATTAATTTATAATTTTTTTTGTTTGGATCTTTCAGGTACTATCATCTGCTTATACATTTCTTATAAGTAAGCAACAGATTTGATCTTCTGAAGATAATTAAATAAATTTTGTTGATGCATTTAATTTAGTGTAGACGAAACAATGGGTTTGCTTTACTCTGACTATGCTATATTTGTAGTTCTTGACTTTTCCCCCTCTTGGGGCTAACCATCCACTTACAGTATTAAATCTGGGTCAAGCTCCTTTGTGGCTCTATACATGTACACATTTTATACCCACTACTTTGGAAGTCACTCTTTTCTTTCTCACTGCCTCCTCTCTCAAAATCTTCTACTCATCAACTTCTGAATAGTCCTATCACAAGTAAAGAAACTGAATTGACAATTAAATATCTTCCTACAGAGAAAAACTCCAAGTCAGATGACTTCACTGGTGAGCTCTTTCAAATAAATAATAAATAATAATAATCCTTTACAAAATCTTTCAGGAAAAACACTTCCCTATTAGTACTATGAGGTCAGTATTACCCTGATACCAAATCCAGACAAAACCATCACCACTAAATTAAAAACCAATAATTCTAATGATGTAAATGCAAAAATCTTTAACAAATGTGTAGAAACAATAACATCTATGGTAGAGGATGTGAAGAAACAGAAACTTACATGCATTGCCGTTGGGGTTGTAAAATAATGCACATTTAAAAAAAATAGTTTGGGCAGTTTTTCCAAAAATAAGTTGAGTTCACCATGTGACTCAACAATCCTGCTCTTAGAATGTAACAAAAAGAATTAAAAATATATGTCCACACAAAGACTTGTATGCAAGTATTCACAGCAGCAATATTCATAAGAGCCAAAAAGTGAAAACAACTCAAACATCAACTGATGATTGGATCGACAAAATATCATATGTTTATTCAATGAAATATGATCCGAAAATATAAATGGATAAACTACCTATACATGCTACATGTACTAGTCAGGGTTCTCTAGAGGGACAGAGCTAATATGATATGTGTATTTATATACAAAGGGGAGTTTATTAAGGAGTATTAACTCACGCGATCGCAAGGTCCTACAGTAGACTGCCTCCAAGCTGAGGAGCAAGGAAGCCAGTCCGAGTCCCAAAGCTGAAGAATTTGGAGTCCCATGTTCGAAGGCAGGAAGCAGGCAGCATGGAAAAATGATGTAGGCCAGAAGACAAAACCAGTCTAGCCTTTCCACACTCTTCTGCCTGTTTTTATTCCGGCCATGCTGGCAGCTGATTAGATGGTGCCCACTCAGATTGTGGGTGGGTCTGCCTTTCCCCGTCCACTAACAAATGGTAATCTTGTTGGCAACACCGTCATAGCCACACCCAAGAACAATACTTTGCATCCTTCAATCCAATCAAGTTGACACTCAATATTAATCATCACACTACAATATGAGTGATTTCAAAACCACGCTAAGTGAAAAATCCGGACATTAAAGACTACATATGTTATAATTTAATTTACAAGAAATATCCAGAAAGCAAATAAGTGTTTGTCCGAGCCTGAGGGAGAGAAAGGAGATTGCAAAGATCATCGGAAGAATAAAAGTATTATAAAACTTGATAGTTATAATTGCTCAACTCTATAAATATACTAAATTTCAATGAATTATATACTTATATAACTCTATAAGTATACTAAATTTCAGTGATTATATACTTATATAACTCTATAAGTATACTAAATTTCAATGAATTATATACTTATATAACTCTATAAATGTACTAAATTTCAATGAATTATATACTTACATAAGTTAATTTTATGATAACTTAAATTATACCCCAATAAAATGTATAAAACAATCTGCAAGAGATGAGGTCAGAAGGTGTAGATGAAAGAATTTTAAAAATGGGCTGACAATTATTAAATCTAAGTGATGCCTACTATAGATTTGTTATACTATTCTGTCTACTGTTGTGTATGTTTGAAAATTTAACAAAATGTTAAAATAGGAAAATGATGTCAGTAACCTTATGGCTCAGAAATACTCAGGACAAGATTAGTAGTTCTTGTGAAACTTTCTTTAACAGCTATAAGAAGAACATAATTTTTCCAAATCTTTATTTTATTCTTCCAAAGCTGTGTTTTATATAACATAATTAAGGTTAAGTATTCAGACTCATGCAGAAAGCAAAATTTCATTGATATATTACATCATAAGCAAGTTACTTGTGGTTTTCCTGAAGCAAATATTTATATAGAACTTAGACAAATATTTTAAGAAAAGTCAAAAAAGAGAATAAAAGCATTTGTGTCTGCTGGAAGTCCAGGAATTAGAAAGGTTTCAATTATTTTTTAGAATCTTTCTATCAATTATATATTGTTCTCATTCTCTTTGTTTTCTCTCCTCTCTTTTCTTCTCTTTTCATTCTTTTTTCCTTCCCTTCCATCCCTCCCTACCTCCCATTCCTCCCTCCCTCCGTCCGTCCCTCTCTTCCCTCCCTCCCTCCCTCCCTTCCTTCCTTCCTTCCTTTCTTCCTTCCTTCCTTCCTTCCTTCTTTCCTTCCTTCCCTCCTTCCTTCCTTCCCACCTCAAAAGAGAAGCTAGGAATGTTTTTCCTCTTATCAAAAGCATGTTATGAATAACAGCGCACATACACAAATACATTCTCGCCTGGGGAAAATCCCTACCTTTTAATAAAATTTTGTATTGGAACATATTTTTGAACCAAATAGAATTTACTAAAAATAGAATGGATACATGCTCTCCATCTTTCTATCAGCTGATTTTTGTTTGTAATCTGTTCCTGGATTATCTCAAGTTGCTATTTCTTTGTGTACCTTCAGTGATGGGAGTAGACATAGTTAGAATTGTGACTTACTTTAATAAAACAGTTTTACTAGGAGAAGCAGGTGACAGTCAGATTGTAATGGATGTGTGCACTTTCTGATCATGGCACATCACACTCTTTCCTGTTAGAAAGTGGTTCCACGCTAATGTACTAAACTTGATGATTTGAAAAGACATGTTTCTCAAGCTGCCATTATGTATAAATCTCATATTTAGAGGTATAGTGGAAAAACTACGTGTATTCTGACACAATAGGTCTAATCCTAGGTGGCATCACAGTTATTAGATGCATTTTTGGCCAAAATGTTTATCCTCCCTGATACTCAATTGATATGTTTGTCAATGGAAATGTTAATTCATTCCCAAGCTGACTATAGGAGATTAAATAAATTAATACATGTCCAATGCCTATCATACAGCAGAAATTCAGTAAGTGGTTGTGCTTTTCCACTGTCTAAGTACTTTTCTATATTCTATACTATCCTATTATATGTATTTGTTTAATATTATGATGATGATCAGAAAGTACTAAATATTGTTGTGGAAGAACATAGTCATTGCTTTTGGGAAATGTATTCTTTTTAACATGGTTAGGTTAAGCAATTGGTAGAAATAATATTTACTGAATGCTTACTCTATGGCACTCTTCTAAACTCTTTATAATCAGTATTTTATTTCAGAAATAGATGCTATTCTGATCTACATTTTATAAATTAGCAAAGGCCCAGAGTGGTTACTAGTGTTGTTTCAATAACAAAGTGGCATAGCTTAGAAATGAACACAGGCAGTCTTGTAATGGTTAAAAATGAGGTTCCTCTGTCAATTTCCTGGTTCAAGGAACTTCAGAGTATTAAATGAGTGAGTCCACAGAAAGCACACATCTGCCAGGTTCTATGCTGAAAATTGGGTTTGAATAGTCTCATTTAATCTTCATAACTACTTTTTGAGGCAGGTTCTATTATTATCTTCATTTGAAAGATTCAGAAACTGAAACTTAGCAATATAAAGGTTGTTTGCTGAGCATAAAATCACACACACGAAAAGATTATTTGACAAATTGCCTAGATGATAGATAAGTCCCTATTTGTATTAATTAAAAAGCAGAGTGTTGCACAATGTTGTGTGCAAAAAGGGAACTTGTGGCCGTTAAAAATTTTTTTTTCTTTGTGGAATATCTTTTCTTACCAATTCGTGAAATGCTGATTTCTCAACGGGTCCTTAAAGTTTTAGAGTGAAGAATTGTATCAAACATTGTTTTTACCAAGAGTTCTGAAAACATTTTGGCTATGGAATTTCTTGATTTTTGTTGTTGTTGTTATTTTTTGGCATGCTGTAGAATAAGCATTTCATGGAACATGCTTCAAAATATATCGTTTTCATAGCAGTAGGTGTCCTTAAAGCCATGCTTACAGGTAGCATTGTGATATTTAGGTGATGGATACCCTGAATGATAATGCTATGCTCCATATTCACAGGGATAAAATAAGAATAAGAAGCCCCAATGAATTCCTGAATATTCCATGATGAATTGCTAGCTTTTAAAAATTATCAAACCAGTTTGTTTTTTCTACACTCATGTTAATCAATACCATGAATATGTGGCTAGTTTATGGATTAAGTAAACCAGTCCTAGATGCATAGCGTTTATCCTCTGGATGGCGTTGCTAAAGGAAATGTACTCAAATCTATTGTATAATCGTTGAACACTTCTTGAGTGGGCACTGATAATTTCAACCACTGTGTCATTTTTTATCTACTTTATTTAGATATGTTACATGTTTGATTTTATCACAGTAAAATTATGTATATCCTCACTCCCTGAGAAACGTTATTTGGGTTTACAAGATTCTGTTTAAATACATCACATGTACATTTTACAGTTTCATTGTTAGAAAACTTTAATTCAATAATTGTTATTGTTTTTATTGTCACGTATAGGCTCCCAGTGGTATTTCAACTTACCTATAAGTCCTAAGGTTTTCAAAAGCTATTTAAAGCTGTTGGGAACTGCACATATAAGCTAAGTGAACTCACAAGCTAAGTGGAAGGAAAGCATGCTAAAAATTATACAAATGTAAAATTTGAGATTATTACAGAAATTAAATATGTAAATAATCAAAGGTGATTTATTTTGAAATTTACCTACATGCTAATAGAATTTGTTTATTTATTTATTCATTTAGTTATCTATGTATTGTATTTGTCAACTTTGCTGGAGTAATAGCGGACTTCACAAATCTAAATGGCTTATCACAACAAATATTTATTTTCTGCTCATGGTATTTGTCTGTGATGGATATGGGCCAAATAGCAGTCCCTATTTGAGACATGCCATTGTAGTGGTAGAAGAAAAAGTACAAGAGTTGGAATAAACATATGTGGCATTTTAGACCCTGGTTAAGTATGGCGTAGATAGTTTCTGCTTACATTTTATTATGCAAAGCAAGTTCAGATGGACAAGGCAGTATTGTCCTCCCACAGAGGATACTGAAAGCCCATTGCAATGAGAGGAAGAAGCACGTGCTCTCACGGAAACCAGAATTGAATGGTTAGAATACTTGGCAACAGTATTGTAATTTACCATATTCACTGTCGTCTTTTATTATTATTATATTTACCACTTTTGTTACTTTTATGGGTTTTTTTCTTTTTCTTTTTTGAGACCGAGTCTCACTCTGTCTCCCAGGATGGAGTGCAGTGGCGGGATCTCAGCTCAATGCAACCTCTGCCATCTGGGTTCAAGCAATTCTCATGCCTCAGCCTCCAGAGTAGCTGGGACTACAGGCGACTATAGGTGCACGCCATCACACCCAGCTAATTTTTGTATTTTTAATAGATATGGGATTTCATCATGTTGGCCAGGCTGGTCTCGAACTCCTGAGCTCAAGTGATCTACCTGCCTCAGCCTCCCAAAGTGCTGGGATTACAGGCGTGAGTCACCACGCCCGGCCTTTCATTGCTCTTATATTATATTTGGTACTGCTGTAAGCACTTTCAAATATTAACTTATTTAGACTTAATAACAGTCCTAAAAGGTAAGTGCTATTATTAACCCCAGTTTACAGGTGGGAAAATGCTGACATAGTGAAATTAAGTAAAGTTACCAGAGGTTAGTAAGTTTGCAAGTGGCTTAACTTTTGCTCCAGCCTAGGGAATCTGGTTCCAAGGTCTATGCTGTTCAGGTTCTCACCCAGAGACAGCCAGAGAGGCAGCATATTATAATAGCAATAGATGATTTCTGTTTTCTTCTTTATAATTTTTAATAGTTTCAGAATTCTTAAAAAAAAAAAAAAAAAAAGACAGTCTCGCTCTGTCACCCAGGCTGGAGTGCGGTGGCGTGATCTCAGCTCACCCCAAGCTTCACCTCTCAGATCCAAGAGATTCTCGTGCCTCAGCCTCCTGAGTAGCTGGGGTTACAGGCACGCACCACCATGCCCAGCACATTTCACCATGTTGGCCAGGCTGGTCTCAAACTCCTGATCTCAGGTGATCCACCTGCCTCAGCCTCCCAAAGTGTTGAGATTACAGGCGTGAGCCACTGCACCCAGCCCAGAAATCTTTATAGGCTTTTTATTTCTTTGCTATTCTAAATTAAATGAAATCACCAAAATGGTGAGAAGACATAACCTGTTAAAATGTTTTATTTCTTGTGTCTCAGGGGAAAACATTTTCAAAAGCATTTGATTCAACCTTCTGATAGTATCTCATTATATCTCTTTTTCCCCACAACCCTGAAATATAAAAGAGAGCTTTGCCATTTTCCCCTCCCTCAGCATCATGGAAAGTAATAAAGTTCTGATTTTCAGTGTCCTAAACTGAATCATTTAACCTAAGTCCTTAATCCCAAGATTTTAATAGATCTGTTATTATATTGTCACCAGCCAAGGACTTACAAAAAGTTGATGAGGATTCACTAAATATGAATATGTCCTTTCTGTCAGGCATGGTGCATGTTAAGTGAATAACGTGGGACTACCATGCTATGTAACATGTCACATTGTAGGTTTCCTTTTTGTTCTTTTTTTTTTTTTTTTAGAACAGAAAGAAAACTGTTTCGTTACACAATCAAACTTGAATGTGACATGCATCATAGTCAATCTGCTTAAGAGACTGCAGAGACAGAAAGACGGTCACCAAAATTAGTCCACAAGTAGAAGAATTTACAGCACCATGTCATATATAGTTCATCCTAAATTTACCTGGAGATTGAAGAGGCTGTGTATGCTAATTGTTTATATTCAATGCCAAATAAACTTTTCACATCTTCATAACAGGAGGTAGTTTAGCAGCTTGAAACCAGGTACTTGCTGAAGGTAGGCTTTCATTCTGCTACAAAAATGGTTGAAAAGAGTTCTATCCTTTTGGCTATTTACATTTTAGAGCAGTGGTTCTGTGCTCTATGGCACTGGCGTTTTTGTTGCTGTTGTTGTTGTTGTTGTTTTCTTAAACAATAGAAATATATTGCTACATGGTTCAGAAGGCTAGAAGTCCCAAATCAAGATGTCACAGAGATTGGTTTCTCCTGAGGGATATGAAGGAAGGCTCTGTTCTAGACTCCCCTCTTTGGCTTGTAGATAGCCATTTTGTGCTTCTCTTTTCACATCATATTCCTGGACACTCTGCCTATCTAAATCCAAATTTTCCCTTTCATAAGGGCACTAATCATATTGGATTAGAAAACTGCTGCTCTAGGATGACCTTTTCTTAACTAATTACATCTTCAATTACTCTATTTCAAATACGATTACATTCTGAGGTACTGGGAGTTAGGACTTGAACATATGAATTTTTGAGAAACACCATTCGATCTCTAACACCTGGTCTTTTTCTCTTTTGAGAAGTTTCGTTGTGTTCTATGTATAATGTATTTTTTGTCTCCACTTGCTTTTAAGATTTTCTTTTTGTATTTGGTATTTTTGCAGTTTATTGCAATATTCACAGGTGTGGATTTATTCTTATTTATCCTGCTTGAGACCCAGATAATTGTTGCTTTTAATATAAAAGTGTTCATGTATTTTATCACTTCTGAGAAATTCCCTTCATATATTGGTTCTACCACACTGGTAAACAAATATTGAGTAATTTCGTTACTTAACTAACAAGTTAACAATGTTGTTACTTAATTAACAAATTATTAGTTCATGTTTGTATTTAGTGATGTCACTCTTTTCAAGTGTCTGATCTCTCTTCCGCGTTTTTAAAACCTTTTTCTGTCTACGTGCTGGCATTCTGGGTAATTTCTAAAATCCATATTCTAGTTTACAGATTCTTCTTTTAGCTGCACCTAGTCTGCCTCTAACTGGTCTTTTAAAAAAATCACATTGTTTTCCCTGTGGTTTTATTTAGCTATTTTTCAAACATGTTTATTCTTGACTAGGCACAGTGGCTCATGTCTGTAGACCCAGCACTTTGGGAGGCAGAGGTGGGAGGATCACCTGAGGTCAGAAGTTCAAGACCAGCCTGGTCAACATGGTGAAACCACGTCTTTATTTAAAACAAACACAAAAATGAGCTGGGCATGGTGGTGTACGCCTGTAATCCCAGCTGTTTAGGTGGCTGAGGCTGGAGAATCGCTTGACCCCAGGAGGCGGAGGTTGCAGTGAGCAGAGACCTGCCACTGCACTACAGCCTAGGCGACAGAGCAAGACTCTGTTTAAAAAAAAGAAAAAGAAAAAAAAAAAAAAAAAAAAGCTGTTCTTTAAAATTACTTACTGTATGGTTTAGCTCATTTTGTGCTGATACGATCAATTTAAACATATTTTCTCTACAATCCTTAACCATAATTCTTTAATTCTAACTTTATTTTAGATTTAGAGGCTACATATGTAAGTGTATTACATGGGCACGTTATGTAATGGTAAGGTTTGGGCTTCTAGTGAACTCATCACCTAAATAGTGAATTTGTACCTAGTAGGTAATTTTTAACCCTCATCTCCCTCCCACCATTCCCTTTTGGGGTCTCCAGCATTTATTATTTTTGGACTTTTTTTCCATGCTTACTCTCTATTTAGATCCCATTTATAAGTAAGAACATGCCATATTTGATTTTCTGTTCCTGAGTTACTTCACTCAGGATAATGAACCCCAGCTCCATCCATGTTGCTGCAAATGACATAATTTCATTCTTCATTATGGCTGCATAGTATTCTGTGGTGTATATATACCACATTTTCTTTATCCAGTCAAATGTTGACTATCAAACACTGAGTTTGATTTCATGACTTTGCTATTGTGAATAATGCTGCAATAAACACACAAGTGCAGATATCTTTCTGAAGAAGAAATTTCTTTTCTTTAGGTAGACACTCAGGAGTGGAATTTCTGCATCAAATAGTAGTTCTATTTTTAGTGCTTTAAGAAATATCCATACTGATTTCCATGAATTTTTGAATTATTTTTCCTAATTCTATCAAAAATAACATTGGTAACTTGATAGGAATTGCATTAAATCTTTAGACTGCTTTGGGAAGTATAGTCATTTTAACTATATTGCTTCTTCCCAACCATGAGCATAGAATGTTTTACCATTGGTTTGTGTCATCTAAGAAGATTTCTTTCATCAGTGCTTTGTAGTTCTTCTTGTAAAGATCTTTCACCTTCCTGGTTAAATATATTCCTGGGTATTTTATTTTTTGTTTATTATAAATTATATTGAGTTCTTGATGTGGTTCTCAGCTTGAGCACGGTTGATGTGCAAAAATGCAACTGATTTTTGTGTGTTAATTTTGTATCCTGAAACTTTACTGAAATTGTTTGTCAGGTTCAAGAGTCTTTTGAAGAAATCTTTAGGATTCTTTTGCATATAAGATAATGTCATCAGTGAACAGAGATAATTTTGAACTCTTCCAATTTGGATGACTTTATTTCTTTCTCTTGACTAATTGCTCCAATTAGGACTTCCAGTACTGTGTTGAATAAAAGTGGTGAGAGTGAAAACCCTCGTCTTGAATTCTTAGGAAAAATGCTTTCAATGTTTCCCCATTCCATATGATGATGGCTGTGTGTTTGTGGTATATAACTCTAAAAATTGAGGTATGTTCCTTCAATACCTGGTTTCTTGAAGGTTTATATCATGAAAGGATGTTGGATTTTATTAAATTATTTTTCTGCATCTATTGAAATGCTCATTTAGGTTTTATTTATACTTTTTGATTATGTGGTGAAGCATATTTATTGATTTGCATATTTTGAAATAGTATTACACTCCTGAAATAAAATCTACTTTATTATGATGAGTTATCTTTTTTGATGTGCTGCTGGATTCTGTTTGCTAGTGTTTTGCTGAGGTTTTTGTATTTATGTTCATCAGGTATATTGGCCTGTAGTTTTCCTTGTCTGTTGTGTCCTTGCCAGATTTTGATATCAGGATGATACTGGTTTCATGGAATAAGTTAGGGAGGAATCCCTCTTCCTTGATTTTTGGAATAGTGTCAGTTATACTGGTGCTAGCACTTCTCTGTACTTCTGATAGAATTGACTGTGGATGCATCTGATCCTGGGCTTTTATTGGATGGCAGATTTTTTTATTGGATGGCAGATTTTTTAAAATATTGATTCTATTTCTTAACTCCTTATTAGTGTCTTTAGGACTTCAATTTCTTTTTTGTTCAATCTTGGGAGATTGTGTTTTCAAGAATTTATACATTTTCCCTCAGTTTTCTAGGTTGTGTGCATAGAGGAATTGATAGTAATCTCTGATGATTCTTTCTGTGGTATCAGTTGTTATGTCACCTTTATCATCTCTGATTGTGCTTATTTGAATCTTCTCTCTCTCTCTTTCTGTTTTGTTAATCTAGTTAGTGGTCTTTCAACCTTGTTTATCCTTTCAAAGAACAAATTTTGTTTTGTTGACCTTTTTATGATTTTTGTTATCAATATCATTTAGTTCTCCTCTGTTCTTTGTTATTTATTTTATTCTACTAGCTTTCGATTTGGCTTGTTCTTGTTTTCTAGTTTTCTAGTTTCTTTGTCTTTAATCTTGAGGTCTGATATTACATTGTTGATTTGTGAACTTTCTATCTTTTTGATGTAAGTATTTAGCACTATAAACTTTCCTCTCAGTGCTATTTTTGGTATGCTGTGTTTCTATTTTTGTTTATTTCAAAAAATGTTCTTGCATTTTGCCTTAATTTTGTTGTTTACCCAAAGTCATTCAGGAGGAGGTTGTTTAATTTCCATGTATTTGTGTAATTTTGAGAATTCCTCTTGATATCGATTTCTAATATTATTCCATTGTGGTCTGAGATGATACTTGATATGATTATTATTGTTTTTTGAATTTATTGAGACTTGTTTTATGGCCAACCATGTGTTCAATTTTACAGAATGTTCTATGTGCAGATGAGAAAAATGTATATTCTGCAGTTATTGGGTGGAATTTTCTGTAGGTATCCATTAAGTCCATTTGTTCAAGAGACCAGCTTACTTCTAGAGTTTTTGTTGTCATTGTTGTCATTGTTAGTTTCCTGCAATGATCTGTCTAATGTTGTCGGTAGGGTGTCAAAGTTCACCATTATTATTTTATGGTTGTCTGTCTCTTTTTTTAAATGTAGTAGTATTTGCTTTAGAAATCTGAATGTTCCACTGTTGAGTGCGTATGTATTTAGGATAACTAAATCTTCTTGTTGGATTGAACCCTTTATCATTATATAATGCTCTTCTTTGTCTTCTTCTTCTCCTTTTTTGAGGGGATTTTTTGTTTTGGGTTTAAAGTCTGTTGCATCTGACACAAGAATATTAACCCTGCTCTTTTATGTTTTTCATTTGTGTGAAATATTATTTCCTATCCTTTTATTTTGAACCTGTGGGTGTCATTACACATCAGGTGGGTGTCTTGAAGGGTGAAGATGGTTTTGTCTTGTTTTTATTCCAATTTGTCAGTCTACATTATTTCAGTGAAGTATTTAGGCCATTTGCATTCAAGGTTAATAATGATATATGAGGTTTTGTTCCATCTTAGTGTTTTTTAGTTACTTGCCTTGTAGTTTCAATTATGTAGTTGTTTTATAGGATCTGTGAACTTTATATTTGCATATGCTCTTCTGGCAGCAATTGCTACTATTCTTTCATTTTTGTGGTTACAACTCCTTTGAGCATTTCTTGTAGGACCGGTTTATTGGTGACTAATTCCCTTTGCACTTGCATGTCTCAGAGAAACTTCATTTCTCCTTCGTTTATGAAGCTTTGTTTGGCAGGATATAATATTCTTGGCTGGCAATTTTTTTTCTTTAAGAAGGCTAAAGATAAGCCCCTCTATCTCTTCTAGCTTGTAAGGTTTCTGCTGAGAAGTCTCCTGTTAATCTGATGGGATTCCTCTTGTAGGTGATTTGACCCTTTTCTCTAGTTGCCTTTAAAATTTTTCTTTAGCATTATCTTGAATAATCTGATGACTATATGCTTCAGTGATGTTCATCTTGTGTAGTATCTCACAGGTTTCCTCTGAATTTCTTGTATCTATACGTCTGTCTCTCTAGCAAGATTAGAGAAAATTTCCTGAATTATTCACTCAAATGTTTTCCAGATTGCTTACTTTTTCTTTTTCTCTCTCAGGAATGCCTATAATTTGCATGTTTGATCACTTTACATAATTTCACATTTCTTGAAGGTGTTTTCATTTTTTAAATTACTTTTTCTTTATTTTTGTCTGATTGAGTTAATTTAAATGACTGGTATTCAGATTCTAAGTTTTTTTCTTCTGCTTCATCTAGCCTATTGTCGAAACTTTCAACTGTGTTTTGAAATTCCTTTAGTTAATTTTGTAATTCAGAAGGTTGTATTTGTTTTTTTAATATAGTTATCTTCTATTTTGCATTCAAATCACGTTTCTGTTTCTTTGTGTTCATGTTCGACTTTCTCTTGGATTGAGTTTCCTTGCAATTCATACTTTTACTTCTTTATTTGTCATTTGGGAATTTTAATTTTGGTTAGGATCTATTGCTTGAGACCTACTGCAATCCTTTGGAGGTGTCAAAACACTGTCGTTTTGAAACTATCATCAGAGCAAAAGACAATCTATAGAATGGGAGAAAAATATTGCCATCTATTAGTCTGACCTTCATCAGATATCCAGAATCTACAAGAAACTAAAGCAAATTTACAAGAAAAAAACAAACAACCCTATTAAAAAGTGGGCTAAGGACATGAACAGACACTTCTCAAAAGAAGACATACATGTATCCAACAAACATATGAAAAAAAGCTCAACATCACTGATCATTAGAGAAATGCAAATTAAAACCACAATGAGATACCATCTCATGTTAGTCAGAATGATGATTATTAAAAAGTCAAGAAACAACAGAGGCTGGAGAGATTGTGGAGAAATAGGAATGTTTTTACACTGTTAGTGGGAATGTAAATAAGTTCAACCATTGTGGAAGACTGTGGCGATTCCTCAAAGATTTAGAACCAGAAATACCATTTGACCCAATAATTGCATTACTGGATATATAACCAAAGGAATATAAATTATTCTATTATAAAGATATTTGCATGTGTATGTTCATTGCACCACTATTCACTATAGCAAACACATGGAATCAATCCAAATGCCCATCAATAATAGACTGGATAAAGAAAATGTTGTACATATACACTATGCAATATTATGTGTCCATAAAAAGGAATAAGATCATGTCTCATGGATGGACATGGATAAAGCTGGCAGCCACTATTCTCAGCAAACTAATGCTAGAACAGAAAACAAAACACCACATGTTCTCACTTGTAAGTGGGAGCTGAACAATGAGAACACATGGATGCAGGGAGGGGAACAACACACACTGGGGCCTGTCGAGGGAGGGTGTGTGGTAGGGAGAACATCAGGAAAAATAGCTAATGCATGCTGGGCATAACACCTAGGTGATGGGTTCATAGGTGCAGCAAACCACCGTGGCACATGTTTACCAATGTAACAAACCTTCACATCCTACACATATACCCTGGAACTTAAACAAAAACAAACCTCAAAACACTGTCTTTTTGTACTGCCAGAGTTCTTGTACTCATTCCTTATCATCTGAAGGAGCTGTTGCTTCTTATTTTTGAATATTCTATTGTTTAGATGAGATTTTTACATTTTGTATTATCTTTCCCTTGAAGTTATGACTGTGGTATATGTTGTGTATGATCATTTGGTTTCTTTTCTGAGTGCTTTCAGCGGGATCTGTATGGGTTTCTTGGTTGTGGATAGCTTTTAGGGAGTGGCTTTCTCAAATGCTGCTTGTTATAGCAATGTATTGGAAAAATGAGCCAACACAGTTAGCCCTGAGAGACTGAGAGTGTGGAGGTTTCTGGAGTGTATCTTGTACATTATCACTGTTTGGTTTGTTTTTTAAATTTGGTGGTGCAGTTTAGGGTTCATACCAGTGGGTGGCACTTGAGACTAAGAGCCAGCTCTCCTTGGTGTAGACCAATAATGAGTGGAGGCACCCGACCTGATGGGAAGTGGGGGGGAAGATGCGTTAGGGTGTGCTTAGGTCTCAGGGGTAAGGGCAGGGTGGGAGGGTTGCAGCAGCTCCTCATCCTGAGCAGTCAGGAATGTGATCCACTCTCCTACCATGTCCCCATCATAGGGTTCACATCTTTCACCTCATATACACATTGTCCTTTGGCTTCTGCCACGTTGTGACTGGGAACAGCAGTCCCTCTCTAGCAGCTATGACCAAACTGGGATGGGGTTTCCCAGCCCAGCGCAGTCAGGTCTACTTCTTGTTTGCCCTCCATTGTCAGGACACTGCTGTTTGATGCAGGGAGTGGGAGATGGGCTTTATCCTTTGTGTATGTCCTAGCAGCACAGGCTCACTTTTGAAGGGGGTGCAGCCATTGCAAAAAAAAAAAAAAAAAACAGTGCTGGGAAGGCTCTCTCCAGGTGGACTCTTCAACTTGGAAGGTCTCTGCACCATTCACAAAAATTGACAATGGGAGTGGGGATTACTCCCCTCTTCACTTCTGTTTCTATCCAATGGTGCAACAACCTTCAGCAATTGGTGCTATGCCCATGTTTCTTTGTTACAAGAGGGGCTTTGGTGAGCTGTACTCCTTCATTGCCAAGGGGTTAGATCTACACCATGGGTTAGATCTCTGGGGATCCCACAGCTCCCCTGGAACCCACTGGTTCTCTGTTGGGTTTCCAAAGTCTGAGTGGGTTGTGGGGTATGTTTGCAGGGAATCTAGTGATGTACTGACGTAAGGGCTGAGGTTCCCCAGGTAGGGCAGTGGCCCCTACCAGGTGCACAACCACTGTGGTACATGCTGTCTCAGCTTGGACCTGTGGGGAGTCTTGTTGCACCTACATGGGCTGGCTAGCTAGTGCTCTGTCCCTGGAAAGTTCACAAATCACCACTGACAGCATTTCTTGAGGCCGCAAGGGCAAAGGGGCCCCCTGACAGTTTGGCGGTCAGCAGATTGTCACAGGGGTAAGGGGAGTAGAGAATCATCCCCACCTACCCTTTCCTCAGGGCTCCAAGTTCCTTGGGGGTCAGCCTCTTCTATACTCTTGCTGATTCCCCTTTATGTGCCCCAATTTCTTTTTGTGGGCTCTCCAACTTGTCCTGGCTCTCTTCACTCAGCTTTTCTTTCACATCATGACCATTCACCTATAACTTTGATCTTCTTTCTGAGACTTGGCATCTGACATTTCTAGTCAGTCATACGCTTTCCATCTTGAGTGCACGTTCTTGATAATTTTTTCTTTTTCCTATTTCATGCCAAATCTCACGTGAATAGTTCTGGAGGCTGGGAAGTTCAGGATCATCAGGGTGACAGCAGTGTTATTGTCTGGCGAGGTCTTGCTCTCTGTTTCATAGATGGCACCTTCTTGCTGTGTCCTCACATGGGGCAAGGAGTTTGTTTTCTAATGTATATGATTCTCATTGCTGTTATAGGAACAATTTACTATTTACTTTTCTTTTTCCTAGGAATATTACCACTTCACTTCCACCCCCCTGACTTTAATTTTCTGGGGATAGAGCATGACACAATTTAAGTTAAAATCCTAACATCATGACTTTATTTTATTTATGGTGATAACTCTAAGTCTAGTGTGATTAGTTACAAGTAGTGTCTCAGTGAAATCAGAATGATTTGATCCAAGTGTTTCCTACAAGAATGCTAGTATTTGTAGGATCGTGTTGTGGGGACATGCTGGGGACATGCTTTTCCCTGGTGGAATAATCTCTTTTGAGAAGTTAGATGAGCTATCCTCATGTTGTGCCTCCATTTCTAATTCTATAAAATGGAGAGAAGCATATTTGATCAGCTCACCTCATGGACGTTTGTAATGGTATAATTGTATGTGCAAGAATATTAATACTTAAGCATAATAATTTATTGTCATACTGATACTAATAATAGAACAACTCTTATTTCTCAATATTTATTGATTCCCTTATATGATAAAAATGAATAAGCCAGTCCATCTCCTGACATGAAAATACATGCCCATTTTACACAACAGTCCTAGCTCTACAGGCTCCTAAGCTTCTAAAAATCCAATCCTCCTATAACTGTTGTATCCAACCTTCTTAGGGAGACACTGTGCTAGAAATAATTCCAACTTGTACGTGTTCATTTTGGTGGTTGACTTTGCACTCTAGTCATATTGCCAATTTCAGGTTTACTTAGAAAAATGAATTAAAATTCAACAGGATGGATAATTCAGCCAATGCTCACTCTACTAACCAATTTTCTCAGAATTTGATTATGTTTGAAATAAATGTATTGAAATAGTAGTCAAGAATCCAGTTGAGTCTGTATATAAAAGGCATTTATATTATAATGAAGGTTCATTTTCTTCTAGAGACCATAGCATATTAAGATACCGGGTGACATTAAAATATTATTAACCATAACTCAGACTTGAATCCACCATTGCACTATGTATGAACAACTGGAGGAGGATTAGAGGACAAATGTCAGAGCCAAGTTTAATAAGCAGGGAGTGGGACATTTGAACTTGTCACAGGAGTAGCATTGGGGTGGACAGGCGTTAATCTTTTCAAGTCCTCAAACTTTTGACTTTTCCTCCCCCCTCCCATTTATAAAAAGATTCAGGAGAGTATTTTAAAGAGCTCAGCAAATTGAAGTCTATATAGACTGTTCTTTTCCTTTTAGAACCAGAGGACCATTAAATTTTTTTAAAAGAGTATTGCTCTGATTTTCATCCTCAATGTAATACCTGCTTTTTATTTTCCAATTTGAGGGTGTAATTATGTAAGAATTCCTTTTATAGAATAAAGAATGTTTGTTAGTCCTTAAGTGATGACTGAAGACATAATGATAATAACTTCCATTTATCAAGCTCCTAATATGTGTCAGCATATGTACTAGGTGCTTCATAAATATTATTGCGACTATTGTTAGTTTAAAATCTTCCTTTACAATCTTCATTTTCTGGTCTGTAAAATAAACTTAATGATATTGAAATTAAAAAATTATGTGAGGCCGGGCGCGGTGGCTCAAGCCTGTAATCCCAGCACTTTGGGAGGCCGAGACGGGCGGATCACGAGGTCAGGAGATCGAGACCATCCTGGCTAACACGGTGAAACCCCGTCTCTACTAAAAAATACAAAAAAACTAGCCGGGCGAGGTGGCGGGCGCCTGTAGTCCCAGCTACTTGGGAGGCTGAGGCAGGAGAATGGCGTGAACCCCGGAGGCGGAGCTTGCAGTGAGCTGAGATCCGGCCACTGCACTCCAGCCTGGGTGACAGAGCAAGACTCCGTCTCAAAAAAAAAAAAAAAAAATTATGTGAATATTCCAAGGGCACAGTGAGCAGAAATTTTTAAAAAATGGGATTCATCTCCCAAGATTTTTTCCCCATAACCCTACAACTTTCCCCTAACAAAACTGTCATTTCCTGATGTCCTTATTAAATACTTAGTTCGGCCGAGTGAGATGGCTCACGCCTGTAATCCCAGCACTTTGGGAGGCGGAGGAGGGCGGATCACGAGATCAGGAGATCGAGACCATCCTGGCTAACATGGTGAAACCCCGTTTCTACTAAAAATACAAAAAAAAAAAATTAGCCGGGCATGGTGGCGGGCACCTGTGGTCCCAGCTACTCGGGAGGCTGAGGCAGGAGAATGGCGTGAACCCGGGAGGCGGAGCTTGCAGTGAGCTGAGATCGCGCCACTACACTCCAGCCTGGGCCACAGTGCGAGACTCAGTCTCAAATAAATAAATAAATAAATAAACAAACAAATACTTATTTCACTGTGATACCCCATTCAGTTTATCACAGGAATTGTATAAATTTAGAAATTAATTTGCTCAGTGGATTTCCAACAAGTGGGGAGGGCTGTGTTTCCATTAAACTAAAAGTAACTTTGTAAATCGTACTGGATGGCCTTAACTAAGGCTGGAGAACATTCATTTTAAACTCCTCCATTTGCAAATTAGAAGTAAAAGAAGGCTATGTCTACGATGTGTGGGCCTGTTATTTAGGAGTTTCTATCAGATATTACATGAAGTAAATCAAAATTATGGCTAGGCCCATGAGGATCAGAGATATAAGGCAAGAAAGTCATTCAAAGGAAAGATATGTTGACTATCAGAATGGTATGATTTTTAATGTTGAATATCAGAATGGTATCATTGTTTATTTGTTTTTTGAGATGGGGGTCTTGCTGTGTTGCCCAGGCTGATCTTGAATTTCTGGGCTCAAGCAATCCTCCCATCTCAGCTTCTTGAGTAGATGGGGTTACAGTAATCTACCACCATGCCGGACTTAGAATGGTATGATTTTGAGGTGCCAAAAGCAAATTGAAATGCCAAGAGAATGATTAGGACAGCAAATTCAAGGCACCACGATGACACATGGAATCTGAGATATTCCTAGTTTCAACTTTTTGCTGGATATGGAGTCAATCAGAGCACCAAGACAACTACATTTTTGACAACGAAATAAGGTAATTTATGTTCTTCAGAAAGCAAAGTAGATTACTCACCCCAATGGTTTGGAAATATGAGATGACCTGGCAAAGTCTAGTTAATTTATATTAAGGCAGATATAGTGTTTAGTGATTATGAGAAGCTACAATTTATATAAATATTATTTGTCTACTATAACAAGGATTTTTTTTAAATTTCAAACCAAATATGAATAATTTTATTGTCCTCATTAATCATCAAGGAAGGAACTTGTTACAGTGTTACAATTTTACCTAATCTACATTAGGTTGCAAAGTTATCTAATGCAGATTTCAAAAGGTTTCTAGTCACTATACATCAGGATGAAATTGGAGACCTTTGGAGTTGCATTCCTTCATTTTATGTGTCAAGTTGCCTGTGCCACCCAGTGTCCAGATTAAACATTATTTCTGAGTGTGTCTGAAAGGGCATTTCCAGAGGAGATTAGCATTGGAATCGGTGGACTTGGATTTCCTCCCCAGTGTGGTTGGACATCATCCAATCCATTGAGGCCTGAATAGGATGAAAAGGCAAAGGAAGGAAGAGTTCACTCTTTTTTAGCATCCTGCCTGACTGCTTGAGCTAGGATATCAGTCTTCTACTGCTCTTGTAATGGGGTTTAAAATATCAGCTACCCTGGTTCTGGGGCCTTTGGGCTTGAGCTGAGATTACAGGACCAACTTTCCTGGGTCTTCAGTTTGTAGATGGCATATCATTGGATTTCTCAGCCTCCATAATTGCATGACCCAAGTCTTCATAACAAATCTTTTCTTACATGGCCCTGTTGGCTCTGTTTTTCTGTTGAACTCTGAATAATGCATAGCTAAATTTGAAGAGTGTTTATCATACTTTTTCTTCTTACACTTTTATTAAGTAATTTATAAATATGAGAGCATAGGATTTTTTTATATTGCCACTTGATGACTAAATGATATTATCTAAGGCTGGTAATTGTTGTCAGTAGTTTCCTATTACCTTTTAGATGAAGCTCGGGGATCTCAGGAGGCCTACAGGGCAATACAAGACTTGGCAATACAATACAATACAATCTCTATCTTCTCCTACCTATCCTCCTGCCTATATGCCAGTCCTTAAGAGTATTATGCTGTCTGCACAATTTTTTTGATAGGCCTTTTTTTTTTCCTGCTATTTTTGTTGTTGTTGTTGTTCCTACATTATCTATTTCCTGACATCTGCCCACAAACTGCTACTCACTTTTCAAGATGCCGGTCATATATTTCCTTTCTTCATGACATATTTTCTGACTTTTACATCACCCCACTCTTAATGTTGGTCACATTGTGCATTTCATTTTGTTGGGATCTTGTGCCTCTCTCCAGTGTGGTGCTGATCACTCTCTCATGCTTTCTTCTTTGCTTGCCTCTATCTTCCACTTATATAATAAGCTGATTGAAGGCACACTCTCTATTTTATAAAGTACCAAACTCCAGGCCTTTGGAGATATAGCCTAATAGATAGATAGCGTTTGTTGGTTCATACTCTGCTCTCATTCCATTGTTTTATAGATGAAGAAATTAAGGAGTAAGAGGATTAAAAGACTTGCCCACAGCATTACACAGGCTGCTTCTTATACTAATAATTGTTAAATAGAAAGTATGGAAAGGCAGTACACAGGGTTTGTATTAATACAGTCGCAAAACATGAAAGAAATTCCAAACAGTGATGGCTTCCATAAGGAACAGAAGTATAATAATCATTTATAAAGCAACCAAAGAAATCATTGGGAAACAACCAGTTATTCCTCATCTAAATTTCCTACAAGTATGAAAACAAACATAAAGACACCTGGTTCTGTGGCCACTGTTTGCAGATTGCTTTCTTAAAATGAAATGCAATAAACTCATCAGATATTTGCAAAACAAATCAAGTTTAAAAATTCTGCAAAATATGCCACTTTATCAAAATGCATTGATAAGATCTATTCCTTTTGACACAATATAATATGTGCCAAAATATAATAAATTCATTGAAATTCATCACAAAATGGGTTAGTTGGTGCTACAGAGACAGTATTTTCTTTGTGACAAGGAGGATAACTTTGTTAAAAGTTGATTCAGCCCTGCTCATCTTTGATATTTATGATGGATATATGTTTTTAGAAGTAGTGGATTTGTCTCTGATCCACCAGGTTCCTCTTCAGAGACCACTGAAAAATTGGAGTGTCTACTAAACAGTTGACAGCTTCCTGGAGGCTGACATCACTGAAATTGGGGAATAAGCCTTAAGAGACAGAGAAGGGAAATTAGGCTATCTCCTTCTCTCTCTTTCTATTTATGTGGAAAGAAATACATCTCCCCCAGCAATAGAATAACAGTCTGAAGAAACAGACTAGATACTTCTGCCATTGAAATTTTCCTGAATAGCTCTGATCAAGAAATAGATTAATAGACTGTATTGCAAAGAAGTGATGAGTCATTAAACTTCTGTTTGGACTCTGGAAAACATCTCAGACAGAGTCCATCTGGCAATGCCAAAGGGACTGACTCCACTAGGACTGAAAGATCAGGCTTGCACAGTTCAGCCCCAATCCATCCATATTTTATTTCCATCTGTACATAGAGCAGTTCTGCTTGCCCGGTTTCCATTCGTATTGGTTGCCTCATTTAATCAAGACATTTGGGTCAAGTAAATTTTATGTTCACCATTTGATAGACAAAAAAATTAGGCTTAAAGAAAAGTTTATTCCTGGACACAGAGGTTTTCTTATTTTTAATCTGGTTTCTGCATTATATGCTGAATTTTGGAGACAGAAAGACAATGGTTTGACTCCAGATTTAGCCACTTGCTAATTGAGTGATCATGGGCAAGCCACTGTACTTCTTTGAGCCTCAGTTTCTTTGCTGAGGAATAAAAACAATCATATAAGCAAATTGCTGTACGGATTGTGTCAAATAAGGTATGACAAAAGCTTTCTACAACGTGCGGAAGGCTCAATAAATTTAACTTTCCTTTTTATTCCAGCTACACACTAGCTAGAGATGTTTGCTTGTTATCTTCAAGGTACTGGAAAACACAGTACCACACCCACAAAGTTTGTGAAAACTCAAGAATTATTTACCAGTGAGGCACTTTGAAATTTTAATCCTAGATTTCCCAGTGGTAAATAACGTTATGCTCAAAAAAATTCAAAATAAATATACTAGTGCACTTGGCATCTATTTTCTCTGAGGAAAAAGCTGTGAAATGTTAACAGTCAACATCTCTTCAAATGTTGGAACATCTACCAACCATAGACATAGCTGTGTCTATCTGGAAGAATTAAGTCTCAAAAGAGAATTTGCTTTGCAAATACTCAACAGAAAATGTGTAGATAAAAAAAAAAGTGTAGTACACACATCTTTATACTGGTTAATTCAAAATGTCATAAGAGTAAATTTAAAGAAACAGGTAAATTAATTCATTTCCAGCCCAAAGCCAACTTTCAATCTTGTTTTCCCCGGATATTTATCTCTGAAAAAGCCTCTGAGATTTCCAGCAGGAGAAAGTCTATTAATTTTCCATATACTTGTTGATGCAAAAGCTATCAGGATTATGGGTTGAATATTTCTAGTATAGGGAAAGTAAGGGATGCAATTAATCTCTGTGAACTAAAATATACCCCTTTTCATTAATCTTTTATTGTAAATGAGCAAAGTAATTGAACCAGTACCACACCGTCAGAATGAATGCAATGCCGGTGGGATATGCTTGAGAGAGCACATACTGATTGAGTATTAAATATCTAACGGCAATAATTTATGGTTCATTACCTCTTTTGGAGTCTCTTAGTTGCATACGGCTTGAATTCTAAGTAGTTAGACTTTTAGTTGAAAACGGCTTTCACATGCTGAAGGCAGCAAGTGCATGTAACCCACAATCCCCTTTAATATGGGCTGTTGTGTACCTACTTAAATCAAACTACCAGAAGAATATCTGATGCAGAGCTGATTGTTTTAAAGACAGAAACATGTCATCTCTTCACTCCAAAACGCTGTCTTACAAACTCTGCCATGATGCATTTATGAGTGTCCAGTGACACGGACATAGAATTGAGAAAAGGGATACCATCTAAGTACAGAATCTGTGACTAGCTACATATTATGTAAATCCCCTTCCAGCTAGCTGGTGGTTCAGACATCTCAGTTTCTGGTTTCAATTGACACTCGCTTCCTTAATTGTATTCTACCATCCCTCGTGGTACAATTTCGTTGCACATGGAAATGGAAGCTTTAATTCTGTTGGTAACAAAATATAATCAACCTGAAGCAATGTTTATAAAAATATATGTTTTGGATTTGAAGAGTAGGTGTATTCAGACCTCTTGCAGTTTAAAAACAAACACTGTTAAAAGAAAGCAAAATGATCCCTATATCTCTGGTAAAGAGGTACTGTAGCTATTTATTCAATTGTTGAGCTTTAAACACATTTCTTTATTTCAGTTTTACTCTAGTGTTCGAAAGAGCAGTTAATATTTAAGGTGAATTATATTTTTCTTTTCCAGAGCAAATGAGTATCTTCTTTGATTTGTGGTATCTGCTCAGCATAAAATAAACATTTTGAAATACAATTTTGAACACAAAATTCAGACATTTTGAATATAATTTGTACTTAAGTATATGACCATATATGAAAAATGTCTACAAGCTTTTTGACACCTCTTTACCCTATTCATATTAAGAGAGACTTTTGAAATAAGTAAGTACCTTCTTTTATTCTAGAACTTTGCTCTCTCTCTCTCTCTTTCCCCATCTCTCTCTCTCTCTCTCTTGCTCTCTCTCTTTTCCTCTCCCTTTTCATTTTCCTTTCTCCTGCTTCTGCTATGGTTTCTAGTGATAGTAAGTGTAATTTTTATTGCATTATAAAAAACAACAACAACAATCCTGTAACTTCTTTTTAAATTGTCTTATGCAAAAAAATGACAAGGAAGAAAAATGCAGTAATAGAAACAATACTCAATGCTTTCATGTTAAAAAAAAAAAGCCTGTATTTGCTATTAGACATTTTTCTCTACTGTTTCTGAACTTTCTGTATCTACTATTTTATTTCAGTGTTTAATTTTTAAGAATTCTGGTTCCGTAAGGCACTGTAGTTTAAAGAAGAATATTTTTAAAAGGAACAATAAATCTCATCAATAACAAAGGTGAAATCCAGCAAAAATCAAGAAGCTTTAAAAAAAATCTTAGAAAATTCCTGAGAATTCCAGATGAAACTATTTTATCAGGCAATCATACTTAGCAAATAATGCCCAATTTTTCTTATCCAATGATAGGACGAATTTGTTTTGTGCTGAACGCCAGTTTAATGTTTTGACACAGGAAAGTTATATAAAGTTAATTGACAGGAAATAAATCATATTCTCATTGGGTACACATTAGCAGCCTAAGAAAGAGTTGAAAGTATTTATATGACTGAACAATACCTGCCATATCAGGAAGAAAATGATGTTGTATAATCTATGACTTTGAGGACAGCCTGTAAGACAGGAAGAAAATGTGAAAGTAAATGACCTTAAGGATGTAACAAGGACAATGGAACCAGGATGACGAGAGAGGAAAAGGAAGATGAGTAGGTGCCCACCTCAACTCTCCTAAGATTATTCACACGTGAGGAAAAACAATAATCAAAAACAATGAAGATGTGAAGAAAATGGGGAAAGATGAGTGTTACCTTACAAGGAGTTACATCCCAGGGCATTATGAGTTTAAGAAAAGTTATTAATAACAAATAAAAACATTTAGGAATTAATCAGGAGGATATTTATAATAATTGAAATGGTGGCAAGCAGTACATTTAATACATAAATGTGATGGCCTAGCCAGGAAAGCCTCTTTCAAGAAACATGAACATGAACATCCAGATACACACAAAGGATTTAGTGAGTTAAATAAATTATGGTATAGTCTTTTAATATAAAACTATGCACCTGTGGGCTGGGAGCGGTGGCCCACACCTGTAATCCCAGCACTTTGGGTGGCTGAGGCATGTGGATCACGAGGTCAAGAAATCGAGACCATCCTGGCCAACACAGTGAAACCCTGTCTCTACTAAAAATACAAAAATTAACGGGGCGTGGTGGCGGCACCTGTAGTCCCAGCTACTCGGGAGGCTGAGGCAGGAGAATCACTTGAACCCGGGAGGTGGAGGTTGCAGTGAGCTGAGATTATGCCACTGCACTCTAGCCTGGTGACAGAGTGAGACTCCGTCTCAAAAACAAAACAAAACAAAACAAACAAACAAACAAAAAATACACACACACACACAAAAAAACACCTGTGCAGCTGTGGAAAAGAATGATAAGAATGATAATGTTATTTATGTAGTAAAATGGAAAAATATTTGAAACCCAATACTAAATAAAGGCTAAAAAAACGAAGTGCTAAACAGCATGTAGAGTGTGCTGTTTCATTAAAAGAAAACTACACGTGTGTGTATGAGTGTGTGCGTGTGCGTGCCTATGAGTGTATGTGTGCATGTGTATGTGTACATGAAACACTGATAAGTAGAATAATGGCCATCAAAGGTGTCCATGCCTTGATCCTCCTTAAAACCTGTGAACACCTTACATAGTAAAAGGAGTTTTTCAGATGCAATTAAGGTTAAGGAACTTGAGATGCAGAGATTATCCTGGATCACTCAGATATGCCCAATATATAATCATATACTCAAAAGGGAGAACCTTTCCTAACCATACTCAGAGGATCAGAGAGACGGCATCACGAGAAAAACTCTACCCACCATTGCTGTCTTTGAAGACTGGAGGAGCACAAAAGCCTAAAAATGAGGGTGACCTCTAACACCAGGACAAGGCAATGCAATAGATTCTGTCCTAGAGCTTCTGGAAAGAAATACAATCCTGTGGGCACCTTTATTTTAGCCCAGTGAGGCCCGTGTCAGACTTCTGACGTGCAGAACAGTAAGATAAATATATGCTGTTTTAACTTCACGGTTATTTGTTACAGCAGCAATAGGAAATGAATCAACTGTATAAATATACGCATGCAGATATTTGCTTCTGCTTGCACAAGCTGCCTCTACAAATATACAAAATATTTTGGAAATATTGATTTCTTTCTTGTAATTTTTAAAGTTGATACATAACAGATGTACATATTCGGGGGGTAAATATGATAAATCAATATATTCATATAAAATGTAAAGATGAAATCACTGTAATTGGAGTATCCCACCCCTTAAGTATTTGTCTTTATTTTATTCTAGAAATATTCACATTATTCTCTTCTAGCTATTTTGAAATATATGCTAGATTACTGTACACTATATTCACCCTACTTATCTATCAAATACTAGGTCTTATTTCTTCTATGAAGCTATATATTTGTACCACTTAGTCAACCTCTCTTCTCCCCTTTACCCTTTCCAGCCTCTGTGACCACAAATATACTATCTTCATGGGATCCACTTTTTTTTAGCTCCTACATATGAGTGAGAATATGAAATATTTGTCTTACTGTGCTTGGCTTATTTGACCTAACATAATGACCTTCAGTTTCATCCATGTTGCTGCAAATGATCAGGGTTTTATTCTTTTTAATAACTGAATAATATTCCACTGTGTGTATATACCACATTTTAAAAATTCATTCATCATTTGATGGACACTGACGTTGGTTCCATATTTTTGCTACTGTGAATAATGCTACAACCAACATGAGGGTGTAGATATCTCTTTGATAGATTGATATTCTTTCTTTTGAATATATTCCCCTTGCTCAATGATATGTTAATTCTATTTTTCATTTATTGAAGAGCTTTCATTGCTGTTCTCCATAGCAGCTGTAATAATTTACATTTCCACCAATAGTGTATAGGGGTTTCCCTTTTTCCACAACCTTGACAGCACCCATTATTCCATCTTCAGATAAAAGCCATTTAATGAGATGAGGTGATATTATATTATGGCTCTGATTATTATTTATGTGATGATTAGGGATGTTGAGCATTTTTTCATATACTTATTGGGCAGTCTGATAAATATCTCCCTTAAGATTTACCAGTGTTTGCTCTATATACTTGAGAGCTCTAGTGTTGGGTGCATAAAAGTTTTTGTTTTGTTTTGTTGGAGACAGGGTCTCACTGTGTCTCCTGAAGTGCAGTGACATGATGATGGCTCACTGCAACTTCAACCTCCCAGGCTCAAGCAATCCTTCTCTCTCAGCCTCCCACATAGGTGGGAATGCAGGAGTGCACCACCACATCAGGCTTTTTTTTTTTTTTTTTTTTGGTAAATACAGGGTTTTACTATGTTGCCCTACTGGTCTCGAGCTCCTGGGCTCCAGCAATCCGCCCACCTTGGCCTCCCAAAGTGCGGGGATTACAGGCACGAGCCACTGCACTCAGCCTGCGTAGATATTTATAATGGTTATAGTTTCTTGTTGAATTGACACCTTTATTATTATACAATGGCCTTCTTTGTCTCTGATTTTTGCAGTCTTTATTTGTAATCTATTTTATCTGACATAAGTATAGCTATTCCTGCTCTTTTTTGGTTTCTAGTTTCATGGAATAGCTTTTTCCATCACTTCTCTTTCAGTCTAGGTCTTTACAGGTGAAGTGAGTTTCTTGTAGGCAACATGCTACTGAATTGGCTTTCTTTATCCATTCAGGTACTCCATATTCAGTGTTGTTATTTATAAGTAAAGACTTACTATTGTCATTTTGTTGCCTGTTTTCTGGTTGTTTTGAGGCTCTTCTCCTTTCTTTCTCACTGTCTTCCTTTGTGGTTAAGTGATTTTCTCTGGTAACATGTTTTATTTGTTGCTTTTTATTTTTAGTGACTCTATTCTAGGATTTTGCATGGTGGTTACCATAAAGCTTACAAAAAAAGTCTTATAGATATAACAAGTTATTTTAAAGGGATGATGAATTATGTTAGATCACAAACACAAAAATTAAAACAGCAAACAAAAATGAAAAAAGAAACCCTCTAAACTTTTACTCCATCCCCTCAATATTCTGACTTTATGTTGTCTCAATTTAAATATTTTCTTGTTTCCTATTAATTTCTCTTATGCTGTTTTTGATATCATTTTGATAGATTTGTCTTTGGGCTTCATACTAGAGTTATGAGTGAACTGCACATCACAATTACGGTATTTTAGTATTCTAGGTTTGTTAGAGGACTTAATTTTACCAATCGGTCTTACATTTTCAAATGATTACTTTTTGCACATTAGTGTTTATTTTTCTTTCAGATTGAAAAATTCCATTGAGCATTTCTTGTAAGATGGGTCTGGTACTGGTGAATTCTTTCAGCTTTTGTCTGGGAAAGACTTTAGCTCTCCTTTGTAGTTGAAGGATAGATTTGCTGTAGACAATATCCTTAAATGACAATTTTTTTTTCTTTTAGCACTTTGAAATTGTTGTACCATTCCCTCCTTCACTGTAGAGTTCCCAGTGAGCAGTCTGTTGCCAGATAAACTGGGGTCTTTATGTTATTTGTTTCTTTTCTTTTGCTGCTTTTAGAATCCTCTCTTTGTCCTTGAACTTTGAGAATTTGATTATTATATGCCTTCAGGTAGTCTTCTTTGGGGCAAATCTGTTTGGTGTTCTCTGACTTTCCCATACCTGGCTATGTTATCTCCTTCTCATATTTTGGAAAATTTTCTATTATTTCTCTTAGTAGGCTTTCTACCCCTTGCTCTTACTCAACTCCTTTAAACAACAATAAATCTTCAATTTGGTCTTTTGAGGTAATTTTCCATATTTTGTGGGTGATCTTTATTCCTTTTCATTTTTTTTCTTTTTCTTCTCTGCCAATATATTTTCAAATAGCCTGTCTTTGAGCTTGCTCATTTTTTCCTCTGCTTAATCTATTCTGCTGTTGAGAGCCTCTAATAAATTTTTCAGCTTAGCAAACGTATTTCTCAGTTCCAAGATTTCTGTTTGATTTTTCCAAATAAAACTAAATACCTTTGGTAAATTTTTCTAATAAGTTTCTGAATTGGTTTTTTTGTGTTATCCTGGAGATCACTGCGTTTCCTTAAGGCTGCTATTTTGAGTTCTTGGTCACAGAAATCATATATTGCTGTCTTGTTAGGGTTAGTCACTTGTTTCTTGCCTTTTGGATTTGGGAAGGCTGTGGTTCCCAGTTTGCTATTCTTTTGTGTGTATGTATGTCTATCTCTTTGCATTAAAGGATTATTTAGTCAAATCATCTCTCTCTGGCTTGTTTTAGTTTTTACTGAATATGTGTTCTTAGAGATTCTTTGTAATTTATCTGTTGATTTTCTTTCTTTCCGCAACCTCCTCCCACCGCCCCCTGCTGGGTTGCTGCCTCCTTTTTGGCACTAGATGCTGTCTTAAGCCCAGGTTTGCCTCGGTTCTGGTAAATGATCAGAGTGCTGCCTTTCCTGAATGGGGGAAGTCCCAATAGCATGGGAAGGGTGGCTAGGGTGAGCTCTAGAATGAATCTTCTACAGTGTGGTGCTGCTGAATGTCCATTCTGATTTGGCATTACCTTTGGATGAGTTACAGAGCAGACTTTCCAGGGCTGGAGACGGCAGTCCCTCCTCTCCCCTTTGTCACTAGCTTTCCTCAGAGATTTTTTTTCCTCCAGGCACTCTAGATGCTTCTCATGAGTTTGGCAGGGGCAGGTCTCCTGCCAGCAAACTTAGGGTGATAGGGAAGCTGCTTGTCCACCTTGGAATCACTTTTTTCCACTGTAGAAGCTGTCGGTCAGGGGAGAGTTTCCACGTGCTTGCCGCTAGAAGGACTGGGGGGAGGAACATCATGAATATGGAAGTCCAATTCTTAAACCATCTGCTCAAACTATTTTCATTTCCCTGTGGCCCTGGGAACTGTTTTCTCCTCCTATTTGAGATCTGAGAGATTGCTGGTAATAATCTTGGCACTGTATATTTATATTTTTGGTTTTGGGAAAGAGAGCGAGTGAGGCCAGCTTGTCTCTACACTGCCATTTTGGAACTGGAAGTCCAGAAACATTTCTATTGAACAAGTATTCAGTGTGAAGAGACAGATGTGCATAAGTGATTTGTTCAGTATATATTTTTGTGCTGTTCAGATTTTGAGCCATTTAATATATCTGTTTCCAAAATAAATGCAAGTAATTTAAAATATATGCGATAATGTTGCCATTCCTTCCTAAATTATGAAAGATATGGTACATATCCAATTTGTGCAAAAAAACCCGTCATATTCTTTAATAAACTTGTATAATTTTGGTGGAAAATGTAATTAATTATTGGCCAGTCAAAAGATAGCTTTGCTGAGATATAGCTGATTTACAAATAAAGGCTTACTTTAGTATTTTGATTTCTGTTTTATTGAGGCTCATTCTGTTTCTGCAGCAACTGCTAATTATGTCAAGTAAGTTTCAAGGTGAGTTAATTCAGTGTTATTTACCTAATCATTTAACATTTATCAACGTCCATCAGTGCTACAAATTAGGGATTTGGAGATGAATCTCATATAATTTTTGGTGTCAAGAAACTCCCAAAGAGATATATCCTCAAGGAAATAATTATAGTAAAGTTTGAAATTTTTCATAGGAGGAATAATACAGGATTTCAGAAGAAGAATCCAGAAATAACATTTTGGAAGAAAAAATTGTAGCTTGGAATACTTCTGCTGGTAATAATAACTTCTACTTCATGCAAATTGGTAAAAATAAAGATTCTTCTTCAAGACCCTTTATGAATATCTACTATAAAACTGTTGTAATAGAGATACAATTCTCTAATCACTACAAAAGAGATAGTGACTCATAGATTAGTGAAGTACACATATGACATCCCAGGTTTCTAGAGGCAGTAACATTTTCTCTATAGGATCCCTCTTAATTTAATATCCAACTGTCTTTGTTTCTCATTATCAGTGTCTTCTTACATCGAATTTTTTAAAAATGGGAAAAAGTACTTATAGATCAGTCTAGCAATTTCATTTGCAAAAATGCAGATTTTCTCTTTTCAGGTAGACTAGTAAGTGATGCTATTCCACAAAAAAGCAAACAAACAAACAAAAAACCTTAATGACCCAAATTGTCAGTGTGATTCAAAACATTTTCTTACATTAAATGCCTCTTATAATTGGAATAGTTGCCAACAACAAATGAAAAAAAAGTTACATAGATAGCTTACATACTAGTTACATAGACAGCTTGAGTCAAGATAGGATTGAGGTTAATAGCAAATTAACCATAAAAATAGAGTCTGATTACTGCTGCTCAAACTTAAGCATCTTCAGTATGAAGGTAGCTTCAGGATATTTGTTGATCCCAAAGGGACATCAGGATGGAGGAAGGGGTGAGGGAGGATTCCCCAGAACAAGATGCACTCATACACAGAAACTTGGCGTTTAACACTGTAATTTTCAAATTGAGAAGACCAGTTTTAATTTTGTTTTATCTCCTTTTGGATCCTACTTTCTGGAGATCTGAAAATGTATTTATAGTGCAAGTAAAATCCGAACTTCTTTCCTCCCTCTCCCTAATTTTTGGATATTTCAGGAATTGGGATCTGAATTATACAGATAAGAACCAGCCCCCTCTCCTGATTTGTGTGCAGCAAAAGTCCCAAGGGACTGAAAAACAAGTATTTTCTGTGTTTCCTTTCAGTTTCCTAATAGTCTGTTCATGAACTTGTTGGGTAGGAAAAATTGTTTTCTAATTACAAATCTCTATTATATTAAGAAGTAGGGACTAAACTCTGACCGTCATCCTCTCTTGCCCAAATTCTTATCTAGGAGGCCTGGAGAGTCATGCCCTAGGAACCACAAAATCTCATCAGATGGGTTATATTTAACCCTATATGATGTAGTTTACTTTCCAACTTGACTCTGGCATAATATCACATGACAGGTATAAAAGGCAATAAAAATATTTTACCCCAAAATATGTTTCTTTGCTGTATTTTAAAATGACCCTGCAAAGCCATTTTTTTGTGGAAGAAAAGTTGCATCTGTAAAGAACTTCTACTAACAAAACTAGATGTTTCCTCCTTCCAGGCCCTTGCAGTCTTCAAGAGATGAACTGAGAGTCTAGCACCTTTTACGGCCTGAAAAGGAAAACTTTGCCATCTATTATCTCTAAGGGGAGCTGCCTATGAGACTTTATTTATGTAATAAGAACCTTGGTCTCCACAATCCTTTATCTTAATCCAGATGCTAGTTTCTATTTATTCCAGATCTTTAGATAATGACTTAACTGTTTCAACCAATTGCCAATCAGAAAATTTTTGAATCCATCTATTACCTGTGTTCCCCGCTCCCCTTTTTGAGTTGTCTCATCTTTCTGGATGGAATCAATGTATACCCCATATGTATTGATTGATGTTCTAAATGTTCCCCTAAAATATATAAAACCAAGTTGCAACCCATCCATCTTAGGCACATGTTTCAGGACCTCTGGAAACTGTGCCTCAGGCCTTGGTCATTCATATTTGGCTCCGAATAAACCTCTTTACATATTTTACAGAGTTTGACTCTTTCTGTCAACATAAACTTATCTTCCTTTCGGATTATCCTTCCTTCCTTCCTTCCTTCCTTCCTTCCTTCCTTCCTTAGGATTTCCCTTTCTCAGACTTCATTGGACACGTATTTGTTCAGGCAACATGCTGAATAAATGACTAACCAATGTATAAGTGTTACACAGGCATTCATTGGGAAAAAAAAATTACTGAGCTTCTACTGTGTGCCAGGCAATTGTTGAACCTTGAATTTCAGGGTGCTGATAGGCTTCGAAAGACACTGAAGTGAGTCTGACTTGAGATCATTTCTCTTCTCTAAGACTCAATTTTCTCCTTTGAAATGAGAGAAAGAAGAGTACTGACTCTCACCTATGCTTTTGAGTGTATGCATATCATTTTGCCCACTATTTAGCAAGAGGCAAATATGTGATTGTGCTTATTAAATATTTTCTTGAAATGTCAGTGCATCGTATTTGCGTGCTAGTGTGTAACATGTGGGAATGGGCTTTTTATTCCATTTAATACACAGTGGCATTGTCTATTGATTTAATGAGGAAATTATACATGTTGTACTTTCCTATTTAGCAAAGGGTTTTGCATTAAAGGTATATCAAAGGAACACATTGCCATGGGGAGTTGGGTGCAGCACAGCCATATGGCAGAGAAAAGGCCACAGCAATCAAGCAGACGACCTGTGGTGTCTCAGGCGAGGCATACAGAAAGGCATTTTGGGAAGCAGCGAAAGGGGTTAGTCACTGGGCAGCAAACATGTGTCCAGTAAATGGTGGCCTTAATACCTCAAATCCATTTACACTGCCTATTATTTGACACTCATTCAAAATCCAGGGAATGTGTTTTGCAGTGACCTTAGATAAAAATGAGGGAAAGCAAATAGAGTAACTATTAACATAATTACAAAGAGACCTGTTTGATCTATGCTTCATATGCCCATATGGCCGGGTATTCAGTGGACTTCAGCAGTCACTGCTCTCCTAATAAGCCCTGTTAATTAGGTAATAGGAACATTCTCTCATTGTGACAACAGAGTTTTCTAACTCGCTCAAATTAAACCAAGCTAATTTTGTTAAGCATTGAGATTCCAGATGGCCCCTAAGGTACACTCTGGTATGCAGGCAGGGGAATCAGTGCCTTTGTAATCCATGATGTACTTTTTTGAACTGGAAAAGCTGTTTTGGAAAAGATTATGTGGAAATCAAGAAATCAATATTCATTATTTCCTGTCCAACAAAATTAGATAGTTAGATATTTGTATGCACATATGGATTTGTGTGTTTACATGTCTGAATGTAAATTTATATGTGTAAAAGGAGCTCACCCTCTCAATCCAAAGCTTTTGAAGAGTGTGTGCTCCAAGTTGAAGAGCCATTTGATGGCTCTATATTCATTGACTTTCTTTTCTCTCCATCTTTCCAGAAGCTGATTTTTGAACAGGCAGAATATTACAGCTGGAACGGGTTTTAGAATTTAGCTAACCAACACATTCAATTTGTAAATGAGAAGACTAAGGATGAGAGGGAAATACCAATATAAGATCAAAAAATAAGTTAGTGTCAGACTCGGAGTTAAACATTTTCCTCCTCCTGAAGAGCTAATCATCTACGTTTATTTTTTTAAATGACATCTTCATTGAGATATGATTTACATACCATCAAATTAACGCTTTTAAATTGTACCATTAAGTTGTATTAATTGTTCTTTTCTAGCAATATCTGATACTATGCCACCTACTCATCAGCACCTTTCTTGTCCGCAGGCCATATTTAAGATCTGAGAAGAAAAGCCTTTAGTGGAAACCTTGATGATAATGAGATGATCATGTTTTTTAAATGTAAGCTATCATTATGCACCGATAACTACGCTGAGTTCCAGTTCATGCATTCCACAAATTCTTTTGAGCACTGCTATGTGCCAAGCACTGTTCTAGGCACTTTTTGTAAACCAATGAGCCAAACAAAGATCCCTGCCTTTATGAGGCAAGGGAAGAGAGAAATACACAACGTGTCAATTAGATAACATTTTGAAAGATGCTAAGTGCTGTAGGAAAGAAAAAAAAAAAAGTCAGAACTGCGTAAAAATGCTGGGATGTCTAGATTTGTGTGGATGGGGATGAAGAGGAAAGATTAGCATTTTGTAAAAGAAGGTCAGTGTAGGCCTTGCTGTGGAGGTGACATTATACATTTAAACGCTCAGAATCTTTTGAGGATGCACTTAAATATGTATTATTAACTGCTTTTAAAATTAATTCTATTGAAATATCACACACACATACACACACAAGTGTATAGCTCGGTGAATTTTCACAAAGTGAATATGCCTGCTAACATTGCTGGGGGTTTTTGTTCGTTTGCTTGTTTGTTTTTTGTGATGAAAGAGAGAATAAGTAAGGAGCCTAAGACCACATCACAAATAAGTGCCAGAGACTGAACTTAGCACTTTCCTATTGACTCAGGTTATCTCAAGGAAGAGAACCTAAGGCTAGACTTCAGATTTGGAAAACGATAGAAAGAGAGATGGAAGCGATGAAGTATAGAGTAGCTGGACTGTTGCACTGAACAGAAATATTTCAGCTTTCTAAATAACAGTGGAAGGGAATTTTGAACTAACTTTCTGGGGCATCCTGTCAATAGAAATATAGAGGGGGCTGCTATGTCTCAGAGTTACCACAGAGTGGCAGTGCTTTAGAGCTTAACTAAGTTAGCAATTGCATTCCAAAGTCCCCAGTTCAGCCCTTTTTTAGGCCTTTAAAAACAAATCACAGATCATAGGCTCTTATATAGAAAAACACTTACATTTGGGTGAAATTTACTTTTGTATGAAAATTACAAATACACACAGGCAATGCAACAGTCTTTGTTGCATATGCAATAGATATCTCATTTATTTTAAGAAATAAAATGCAATAATTGCATAAAATTTGCAATTAAAGCTGTACCATAGGCTTTTTTTGTTGTTTGGCTAAGCCAGAGTATCTGATGGCAAATCAACACTTTTGCCAGGAAAAAATAGAAAGATCAGATTGAAACAAAAAAGACAACTGAAGACACTGGAGACATCTAAGATTTGAAAGGTGAAGATTTAAGAGAAGGTAAATTCACAGAGGTGAATTTGCATTTTTGTTTTTCACTCTGACCCAAGTTTCATAAAAAGACATTTGTTAATTCCTTAAATACACTGGACGAGAGGATAAGGAACCAAATCAACAACAGCTTAAATGTTAGTGGAGTTTTGATGCTCTCAGTGTATTAAGAGGACCATCATTGGAGTTCGAGATCTGTCAGTGCGGAAGAACGCAGGTAAATACACTGAGAATGGGAGTAAGCTAGTGGCTAAGGGACATGCATATTTTTCAGTCCAAACTTCCGCCTTAAGTCAGCTCAATCCATCATTAGACTGTATTGATTTGCCCCTACTTGCCAAAGGGATAGTTAGAGGATAGTCGAATCTTCTGGAGGGAAGACAACATCCTTCAAAGCCTCTACGGCATTTAAAACATAACATCTGGCATTCCATCAAAACTTAGGAGGCTAAATTAAACTAAGATCAAGATAATGGGGAAAAAAAGTGGACCCTTGTGTGATCCAGATAACAAATTTGTTACGTGAACTTTAAAATAAGATTAATATATTGAAGAGAAGAAAAATATAAGATGAAGCATTCTACCAGAGAACTGGAATCTTTGAAAAATAAGGACTGAAGCAAATTTGAGAACTATAAGAATAATTGAAGTTAACAACTAAAACAAAAAATAATTAAACACTATATTGGACCCAAATGAAGACAGAATAAGTGATCCAAAAGAAAAGCTGTAAAATATATACAACTGAAACTCACAAAGAGTAAAAAAACGAAAACAACAACAAAAAAGTCAGCATCAAAAAAGTGAGCAGTGTGTAAGACAGCTATGGTACATGGTGAAAATATCTAATCGGTATGTCATTGGAGGCTCATATGGGGAAGAAATAAAATAACAAGCCACAGGTGCTTTACCTAATGAAGTAAAGGCCAAGACATTATCAAAAACTGATCAAAGACATCATCTTACAGGTTCAAGAAATTCAGAGAATCTAAACAGGATAAACATGGGAAGAACCATTCCTTGTCACACTTCATTCAAACTGCTGAGCACCAAAGACAAGAAGCAAATCTTAAAAGTAGTCAAGGGTAGAGGACAAGAGAGATCTATAGAGTAACCATAATACTTTCATCTGACTTCTAAACTGAAAAGACAAAGGCCACAATACAACTGAATACCACATTTTATGTGCAGAAGGGAAAAAACTGGCAAATTATATTTGTATGCTAAGAGACGATATCTTTCAAACATTAAGGAAAAACAAATTAAATTTCTAACATACAGAAACATATAATTTGTTGTCAGGAAACAAACACCAAAAGAAGTATTAAGGTGAGTACTTCAATGGGAAGTTGAGCACATACAAAAATGCAGCAGGAAGGAATGAAGGGAAAAGAAAAAGTAAATATGTAGCAGAATCTATACAAACATTGATTATACAAATAACAATACTTTTTTTGAAGTTTAGAATTTAATTGAATTTAATAATACAAAAGCTAAGAAAGGGTTCTATGGAGGTAAAAGATGAAAAGATCCTAGCATTATATTAAAAATGATAAATGCATTCATTTCTATTAGGCTCTAATAAGTCAAGGTGCATACAGTGAACTAGTATAAAATTTGTAAGTGGGACATGGTGGCTCACACCTGTAAACCCAGCACTTTGGGAGACAGAGGTGGGCAGATCACTTGAGGTCAGGAGTTCAAGACCAGCCTGGCCAACAGGGTGAAACCCTGTTTCTACTAAAAATACAAAAATTACCCAGGCGTGGTGGTGTACTCCTGTAATCCCAGCTACTTGGGAGGTTGAGGCAGGAGAACTGCTTGAATCCGGGAGGCAGAGGCTGCAGTGAGCTGAGACTGTGCCATTGCACTTCAGCCTGGTCGAGAAGTGAGACCCTATCTCAAAAAAGAAAAAAAATGTAAATTACTGTAACTACAAAGCTAATAAAGGGAACACGAATTATTTAAAGAATTGATTAATCTAACAGAAGGTAAGAAAAAAGATAAGAAAGGAACAAACAGCGTGTGAGACAACTCCTGGGTGAAAGGAGAATTTAAAATGAAAATTAGAAAACATGGTGAAATGGAAGAGTAACGTAATATGACATATCAAAAGGTGTGTAATGCAATAAAAGAACTCAAAGGAAAATATATAGCCTAAATGTATATATTTTAAAATAATATAGGCTTAATATCCATGATTTAGTCTTCCATATCAGAAGCTAAACCAAACAAACAAATAACAACAACAACAAAACAAAAACAAAGTACAGAAATCAAAGGAATGAGGAATACTTTTACAATAGAGAATACGAATAAATTCAGTTTCAGGAGTAAAATAAAGGGCATCATTAAAAATTTCACAGATACTGAAAAGAAAAGAGGGTATTACAATCAAATTTGTAATAAATTTGACAGATTTAAGGTAAATTAGATGAAATTGATAAATTTCTTGAAAAACAGTTTACCAAAACTGAGAAGATATAGAAATTTATTAAATTTTATAAATTATGTTATCTAGTAGAAATTTTTAAACAATAATTCTATAAAAGTTAAATATGTAAATAAATGTTTCTCAAACAAAAGAAACCTCTAGTCTAAATGAGTTTACTGGTTTATCCAAACATTTGAAAAAAATAGCAACAAACTTATACAAACTCTTCCAGAGAATAAAAATTCAGGTAACACTTCCCATCGCAATATATGTGATCAATGTATGTTTATTATCAAAGCAAATACATGACAAACATAGAAATCACATGTCAATATTTCTTATGAACATAGATGAAATCATCTGAATTATTTGTACAAAATACTAGTAAACTGAACCCAAGGACTTATAAAATTTATAGTATATCATGACCAAGTGAGATTTAATTCAGGAATACACACAGAGTAAAAGTTTTGAAAACCAAGCACTGTGAATTTTACATTAAAAGATAAAAATAAAAATAAAGGTAAAAGATAAAAATTGCATGATTATATAAATAGATTCTGAAAAAAATGATATAACTCAACAAGCACTTTTACCAAAAGAAACTATAACAAACTAGAGATGAAATTAATATATTTTATTTATACAGGGTATTTTAAAAATCAACAGCAATTTTCATATGAAATAGTAATATAAGTATTATCCTGCCCTGAATTTGCCCACTAGTCAAAGAAGTCTACTATGTCTTTTCACCATTTTACTGAAAGTTGTAGACAGTGCAATTAGGCAAATATTTAATAAATGAATGAAGAAATTAGTAATAAGCCAAAAAGAATAAAAATAAAAGATATAGGGGAATTAGAAAAGGTATAGGAATTAGAAAAGAAGAAACAAATATATCATTTACATAGACATGGATGAGTATACAGAAAATTCGAAAGATCTATACAATCGTTAGGGCTTAGAAGCTATTTAATGTGAGCTTTATATAATAATTAATTCTTATATAATGCTACATCTATATCATGTATTCTTGTATAAAAGTAGTAAATGATATATAAAATAAAAATAATATAAATGTTTTATTTATTTATGTTCATATAAAATATAGATGCTAGAATATTTAAAACAGAATAGGAAATACCAAGGGCCAAACAGAATCAAAATTTGCAAAATGCTGTCACAGAACATATAAAGTATTACTGAAAAAATATCAAAAGATTCCATTAATAAAGGGATATATGATGTTTCCAAATTGGAAATTTCAAAATCATAAGATTGACTTAAATGATGTGTAGGTTCAACTTAATATTATTGAAAACTCAGCAAATAATCTGTAAAATTAAAAGCTGCTTCTAAAATTTATCTGGAAATGAAGAGTACCTAGAATAGCCAAAATAATCTTTAAAAGCAAAGCCAGTGAACTCATGTTACCAGATATCCAGACTCATTATAAATCTAAAGTAAGCAGCTCACTGTGCTATTAGCACAAGAAAAGACAAATGGATCAACGTAACAGAATAGAGGCCAGAAGGAGACCTGATAGATTACCTGATCTGCAATATAGACACTATTGCCATCCAGTGGGGAAAACGATGGTCTTCACAATAAATGGTGCTGCTCAATTCGATACTCATATTAAAAAAAAAAAAATTACCACATCTCACCACGAAACAAAAATTAACTCCACTAGATTGTAGATGATAAAAACAAAACAATGCAACTGTAAAAACTATAGAATAGAATGTTTATGACCTTGGAGAAGACTAAAATTGCTTAAGTAAACAGTGAATAGCACTAACTAAAATGTAAAGATGGACAAATTATAATTGTGCATTAAGAGTTTCCGTTTATGAAAAGATGCCATTAAGAGAGTAACATGACAGCCCAAAGAGTGTGAGAGTGCACGCACACACGCACACGCACACAACTTATATCCTTAATAAAGAGCTACATTTCAAAATAAGAAGAGACAATTTAATTAAAAAAGAAAACTTGGCCAAAGACTTCAGTAGGCAATTTCCGAAGTAGAATATCCAAATAACCAAAAAGTATTTCAAAACGAACTCATCAACATCAATGATATAACACCACACGTCAACAAGAATGGATAAAATTATTAAAAAGCAGAAACAAAACCAGAAGACACCAAATGTTGATGAAGATGTGCAAAAGAAGAACTCTTACGCTATACAGTAGAAATATAAATTAGTAAAACTACTTTGGAAAACTCTCAGGTAATATTTACTTAAGTTGGATATAAACATCCACTGTGACTGAGTTGTTCCTTCCTAGGGATATTCCAACAGAAATGTATGTATCTGTGGACTAAAGTGTTATTACAAAATTTACACCTTTAATTTACAAAATTTATTGCAACACTATTCATAGTGTTGCACCTAAATTGGAAGCTTCTAGAATGCCCATCAGCAATAGGATATATCAGTTGTCGAATATTCACACATTACTATACTATACAGCAAAGAGAACGAACAAACTTCTGTTCTTTGCAATAATGTTGATGAATCTTATTTAAAAAATCGAGAAGAAACTGAACCCAAAAGCTTATATATTGTACACATCTATGTATATCAAGTTCAACATTAAGGCAAAATAAACCATGGTGTTAACAGTCAGAAAGGTAGTGATCTTTAAAGAGAGGTGGAATGACTTGGGGGTGGTGGTGTTAAGCATGATGAGGGCTGATGATGTTTTCATTTTTAGATTTGGGGGTACTTGTGCTTGTTAGTTACATGGGCATTACATGTATAATGCAGAGTGGAGCTAGGCTTCTAGTGTCCTAATTATTTTTTTTTCTTTTTAAGACAGAGTCTCGCTCTGTCACCCAGGCTGGAGTGCAGTGGTGAGATCTCAGCTCACTGCAACCTCCACCTCCCTGGTTCAAGCAATTCCGCTCTCTCAGACTCCTGAGTAGCTGGGATTACAGGTGCATGCCACCACGCCCAGTTAATTTTTTTGTATTCTTAGTAGAGATGGGGTTTTACCAGATTGGCCAGACTGGTGTCGAACCCCTGACCTCAGGCAATCTGCCCACCTCAGCCTCCCAAAGTGCTGGGATTACAAACGTGAGCCACCATGCCTGGTCCCAAGTGTCCTAATTTTTGATTGATTACACAGGTATTTTCCCTTTGTGAAAATTTCCCAAACTGCACAAGAATGATTTTTGCCCTTTTCTGTATTTACACTTGACTTAAGTAACTGATTTAGCTTTTCAATTATAGTATAATCAGTGGTATCCCATCACAAGTTTTTGTATTCATATTTAAATTAGTAGTCATTGTTAAATAGTGCAAAATGTATACTATTAAAGTTTAGCATTTAAGAAAGGTGGGCCCTGAAAGGTGGGTTTGGATACTGGCTCCTTCAATTATTATATCTGTGATTGCAGAAAGTACTGAACCTTCCTGAGCCTCAGTTACTGTAAAATTGAAATACTAATAATTTCTTTCTCATAGGGAAGTTTTAGAACTAAATGAAATGAACTTGCCAAGGGCTTCATATATCATAAGCATTTTGTAAACATTGATTTTTATTAATTACTGAAAAACCACAGACTCTGATCCAGTTTTGTCATTGTATAAGTTGAATGACCTTTATCAAGTTATACCCTGAGCTTTTATAGCCTCTTTAATTCAATAACAGGATGATTTATGAAGTTCACAGAGTATGTGATAATTAAATTTGAGCCACATAAGAAAATGCTTTATAATCTATAAAACTAGAATAATGAAAAGTATTATTTTAAGATATATTTTATTACAAAGATACATAAAATATAAGACAAATTAAGGAGAAACAGTAATATCATCATCTGATTATTCAGAAAACGTTATGCATAACTGTCAATGTTTTCTGATAAAGTCTGTGATATCCAACAGATAAACGTTGGCATAAAATGTCAGAAACATGCACAACAACGAAGATGACAGAAAAGGCTGATATAAAGATTAAAAACATCATTATAGAATACCGAGATAGCCGGGCGCGGTGGCTCAAGCCTGTAATCCCAGCACTTTGGGAGGCCGAGACGGGCGGATCACGAGGTCAGGAGATCGAGACCATCCTGGCTAACACCGTGAAACCCCGTCTCTACTAAAAATACAAAAAACTAGCCGGGCGAGGTGGCGGGCGCCTGTAGTCCCAGCTACTCCGGAGGCTGAGGCAGGAGAATGGCGTAAACCCGGGAGGCGGAGCTTGCAGTGAGCTGAGATCCGGCCACTGCACTCCAGCCCGGGCTACAGAGCAAGACTCCGTCTCAAAAAAAAAAAAAAAAAAAGAATACCGAGATAGTGCAATTTGTTACTTGCATTTCATAGCCACTTCAAACGGAGTCCAAGATGAAAGGAAGTAGAGATTTTGTTCTAGAGTTATAGCTGAGATTTTTTTCTTTCATTTTTTGTTTTGATGATCTTCATTTAGGTATTAAGATACAATCGACTGTGAAACTAAAATGAATACATATACGCACATGCTAACTGAGAAAGATGAGTTGGTACTTGCCGTGATTTTCAATTGTTAGTGTTTTGTTTTTTTTGTTTGTTTTTTTTTTTTTGAGACGGAGTCTGGCTCTGTCACCCAGGCTGGAGTGCAGTGGCGCGATCTCGGCTCACTGCAAGCTCCGCCTCCCGGGTTCACGCCATTCTCCTGCCTCAGCCTCCCGAGTAGCTGGGACTACAGGCGCCCGCCACCTCGCCCGGCTAGTTTTTTGTATTTTTTAGTAGAGACGGGGTTTCACCGTGTTAGCCAGGATGGTCTCGATCTCCTGACCTCGTGATCCGCCCGTCTCGGCCTCCCAAAGTGCTGGGATTACAGGCTTGAGCCACCGCGCCCGGCCAATTGTTAGTGTTTTGATAGCACAAAATGCCATAATTGAGGGGAAATTTGGTTTTCTCCTGCTTCATACAAAGCCAGTAGTTCTGTGTACTGATTTATTTTAACCGATGTATACTTGGCAAATGCTAATCTCCAGGGTATATCTAATGCATGGGTATGACAAAAAACTTGACTCAGATCACCTGCTTCTGTTTCTTTTTTTTTCTTCTTTTGTAATGAACTACCAAAGTTTGGAGATATGCACAACGCCCCTATAAGTTATCTCCTCCATAAACATAATGCATTAAATTTCTATTCAAAATCCAATCTTCACTTTCAAAATGAGGTCTGTTATGAACTCCAACATTTAACTGAGATATAGGACGATAGAGTGTACAAATTTTACATTCTATTTTCAATTGTTAAACATTAATTCAATGCGAAAAATTGAGATACTATAATATGCAAACAATGGTAATTCATAGATAGCTAAGAAAAACACAATCGTAGTATGTTTTAGAAAGAAAGAAAACAATATAAATAATAAAATAATAGAGTTGAGTAAAAAAATGAGGTGCCTTATATTATGAAAGAGAAAACCATCAGCATAGCATGGCATCTGATTGACAAATGAGATAAAGATATCTGTAAACCCTTTGTAGGATTCAAATTCAAATTATTTGGATACAACTAAATATAAAGATTAAATGCATTTTGGAAAATTTAACTTGTTTTTGATATTTTGGCCTTAAAACCTAAATGTTCCTTTCTCTCCAAAAATTAATTAGAAGAGATTTTCATTATAAATGTTATAATTACTTGTTAAAAATTAAAACGTTAGGCCAAGTGTGGTGGCTCACGCCTGTAATCCCAGCACTTTGGGAGGCCAAAGTGGGCAGATTATGTGAGCTCAGGAGTTTTAAACCAGCCTGAGTAACATGGTGAAATCCCGACTCTACCAAAAACACAAAAAAATTAGCTCACCATGGTGGTGCACACCTGTAGTCCCAGCTATTTGAGAGGCTGAGATGGGAGGATTGCTTGAGCCTGGAAGGCAGAGGTTGTAGTGAGTGGAGATTGTGCCATTGCACTCCAATCTGGGTGACAGAGCAAGACCCCATCTCAAAAAATATTGAAATATTATAGAAACCTATGATTTTAAATTATTTATCTTTAGTGCTATCCTAAAGGAATAACTAGTGTTAATGGCAAAAAAAAATCTCAAAATGTGTATATGCACGTGTGTGTGTGTGTGAAATAGAGTTCATATTAATATACCACTTAAAATCTCACATATATGATTCATAATATAAATTGAATTTTAATTATAAGAATGTAGATCTCTATATCACTATTTTACCTGCACAACATTCTAGTTTAAAAATAAGAATTTATAGAATCCCTCATTGATAACCATATATATTTCAGTAATATATAGTATATGTTTATTTGGCTGTTATGATTCCTATAGTCATTTAAAATGTCAGGTATAAAAATAAATAAATCAGTGGTGAAAATTAGTGTGTTCTAATGTATAAGTTAGGAGACATGAAGGAGGTATTTCTCTTCTTTGGGCCTCAGATTTGTGATTTATTTAATAGTTACATATGCTAAAACTGGAAGACATGATTTAAGGGCCCTCCTTTTGGGGCAATCTATGAATTTAATGGTCACATTATTCTTTTAATAAATATATGCTTCAAATTATTTGTAATAGTCCTTTAATCGCAGCCCATTTTGCACATAAGTAATTTGATGATATATAAGAATATATACATTCATTGTTAAATATATGTAATAGATTAAAAAGCATAAATAGAAAATATAAAAATTAGAATGGAAGGTGAAGCCTCAGGGAAATCATATTTCAAGAATTCATGTCAGACTATACTTCACTGAGACGTAAATGTGGCTCTTAGTTGTTTGGAAGTCAGAACAACAAAGAAAACAAGAGTCAGCACAGAATACCTTGAGAAAATTATAGTATCTTGAGAATATTTCAAAGTAACGAAAGAGAAACACAAATATTCAAAGATACACATATATAAGCACATACACACATACACACACAAACTACAAAATTGAAAAATGTAACTAAAGATTTAGTTCTCCTTCCTAGTTCCCAATTCTAATCTGTGTGGTTTATTCATCTAACCATAAACAGTATAACTGTGATTGGAGTACATAAGTTCAGCACAAACCACTTTAGAAATTACCTTCCATAAAGGAAAGTTTTGGACAGGCTAAAGGTAAATGTTGGAGTTCCTGTAGTCCATGAGCATAGATATGGGAGTGGGATTTAAAATTAACACAGTTTATTTCAATTTCCTTTGGTTATTGTGGCTGTTTGGAATCTGAGATGACCCCAGTGAACTGGAACCTTGCACCAGCTGCTCTGGGTGGCTAGTAGAAGCATGCAATTCACCTGAGTAGTGACTGAAGGAACTGAGCCAGGAAACGCTGGGGTTATGCTTCCTGCTAAAATGGGAGACCACTGGTGAAAACAGATCTGAAAAGTGGTTTCTCAAAGAGATGTGGTTGGCATTGGGGCTGAGATGGTGTCTGTGGTAGCAATGGTTTCAGAAGAGGCAATTTGGAAATAATATAACTATTTTTTTAATCCTAAAGTTATAAAAAATAATGGAAAGATCAGTCCCATCCCAATACTCAGAAAGATGATTGGCTACATTAGTTGTAGCTGGCATCTGACACAAAGAATTCACAAAAAGAAGGGGGAAAACCAGCAACAACAAAAACTTAAAAACATATTTTTCATGGAACATCAATTACTACAATTTTATCTTACTGGCAAGCTAGATAGCTGTTTATGGCTTCAGTTCAGACATCCACAGACAATATAACAATATTAATAATGATGAACAGACAAATCAAAAACAAGTAAAAACACAAAACAAATAAACCATGTGTATTTTCCAGAGGCACAGCATCTCCTTTTGTGCACATGGGCTGGGATGCTCAACTAATAACAAGATTTTCATCCTGATAACTGCAAATATTTTTTAAAATATGTTCCAACAGCATACAAGGGGGAATAAATTATTAAAAATATATTAGATTTCTTTATTTCATAACCCTTCTAAGTCACTTAAAAAACAGAAAGGCATGTAAAAAAGCAAAAAAAATAACATAAACCTGAATGTAGAACTCAAGAAAGGAAAATATAATCATTAAAATATCTGCACGGAATAAAAATACATTTTAGCCACATCTCTTTTGTTCCCTCCATAAAATATCAAGAAAACTTGGTTTTATTGAATTGACAGACAATATACAGTAGGTTATCATCTTAGAGATGAAAGAGAAACCTGGATGAGAGGTAAACAGGAATAAAAAGGGACTGAAGAACTGATTTACTATATCTGTAAATATTTACAGGTGACACAAATTCTGCACATAATTGACTTGAGAATACGGAAAACACGTTTAAGGAAGTATCTCAGAGTGAAAATAATTAGGGATAAAAATAAAAGGAAATTATTATCATCAGTTTTTTCACTCATTCAGAAAAACTGAATGATTGCAAGGGTAAGTAGTAGCTGGTCAATATTTATACAGAATATTGTTCTTTGGCTACAGAAAAGCTTAAATCTACAGCCTGAATGATCATAATATATTAGGACGAACTACTGAAACAGGACTATCAGGTGTATCAAGTAATATTCATTACTTAATGAAAATTACAAATTCAAGGTAGAAGAGTTAATCTAACAATTGTGTGGAAAATATTAGATATAAAAAAATTAAAAATCTTACTTCAGACTTTTTATCTGCACTACTAGATGCCAGAATATAATGGAGTAACGTTTTTTATTATTGTGGTGCAAAAGTTATGAACTCCAACTTCTCTTCACAAATTTTGATTCGTATGTAATAACAATACCAAGATATGTCTAATCTCTTCAATCACGTAGAAAATCTGATTATTATATGCTTTCCAGAAGATAAAAACTAAGACAACAACAATAATTGGAGATTTAATCTAGCTAATTGATGGATAAACCAAATTCAAGACCCAAGAACAGTGTAGTGATCTTTATATGAAAAAATGATGATACAGAATGAAATCATTAAAAGAAATACTAATTATTTAATTATATCATTGAATATATTATTAAAAAGCTAAAAATATAAGTTTTAAAGTATTATTATTGCAGGACTTTACCTTAGTTCAGCTAAAGACTGGGTTCTTGTCCCACGGCCACGAAAATTCAGGTTCTCAGACAATTCGAATGGTAAGACAGTGTTTTACTGGGTGAAAAGGAAGAAAAGGGGAAACAGAGTCTCTCCACAAGGCCAGAGTTCCTCTTGGTGCACCTCCAGCCTCGCCCTTTGAATCCCAGGTTCCGCACAGGAAGAGGGGTGGCCAAGCTCCTCCCCCCTGCAAATGGCGGGAAGGCTCCACTGCGGCGCACAGGCTGGCTAAAGTTTTGTCAGAGACCCCCTCCCACCTGTCTGTCTCAGTACTCTTAAAAACTTTTATTGGCCAGGTGCGGTGGCTCAAGCCTGTAATCCCAGCACTTTGGGAGATCAAGACGGGCGGATCACGAGGTCAGGAGATCGAGACCATCCCGGCTAACACGGTGAAACCCCGTCTCTACTAAAAAATACAAAAATCTTGCCAGGCGAGGTGGCGGGCGCCTGTAGTCCCAGCTACTCGGGAGGCTGAGGCAGGAGAATGGCGTGAACCCGGGAGGCGGAGCTCGCAGTGCGCTGAGATCCGGCCACTGCACTCCAGCCTGGGCGACAAAGCGAGACTCTGTCTCATCAAAAAAAAAAAAAAAAAACCACTTTTATTTTAGGGTCAGGGGTACATAGGCAGTTTTGTTATATATGTCAATTGCATGTTACAATCCAAAGATGGAGGTGGTCTGTGGGTGGCTTTTGTAGTTCATTTTTTGGGGCCATGTCTTCTTAATTATATCAAATGTGAAATGATAGCCTCTAAACACCATTCAGGCAAGTTAGCATCAAGAAATTGAGATGATAATCTTAAATCTAAATTGCTAGGAATTGTGTATCTGATTATAACTTTTTAACAGGGTATTTTTATAGCTAAAAGCAGAAAAGACATAAAAGGTTACTCTAAGTCAATGGAAGACATGAAATTAAGCCAAGTGGTAGGACTTATGAGCAATTCTGCCTCAAATATAGGGCATATCTCAGTTTTTATGGACAAGAGAAATTTTAAAGTTTTTCTACTTTTGTTACCCAAGTGTCTCCATTCTATTCACTAAAAAATGCTTTATGATAGAAATAAAATGTAACCTAACATCTAACAATAGGATAATTATTTTAACCTAATTTTATTGCATGTCTCGTCTCTCACAGAAATATCAACAGGGCCCACATGATGGCCTTTGGGTCTCTCACGTGGTGTGTGTGTGTGTGTGTGTGTATGTGTTTGTGTGTGTGTGTCTGGATGGAAGGAGTTGGGGAGGGAGAAGTGTTGTAAAAGGAAAGTGAAGAAATTGGGTAAAGTTCCTCATCTTCACTCACCCAAAACTTGGATTTAGCAAATAGAAGAAGAGAGTGAAGCAGGCAAGTGTATAGATAATTTTGGATAGAATTTAAGAATGACATTGGGAGAAATGAGAAACCAATTTAGGAATATAGACGGGGCTGGAGTTTTAAGAGCTTTAGATATCGGCCACTGAGCTTACACTTTTATCAATTTTAGGTCAGTGTTTCTTAACAATATCCTCCTCTTCCAACCCTGACAACATATCTGCTATATAATGTCCTATATTTGAACCCCCTCTATGGACATTAATTAAATATTTTTAAAATAAGATAAAATAAGATAGAAAAGGGGTCTATAAGGTCCCCTTTTTCCTCTCTAACTCATCTTGACATGTTAGGTAATAATCAAGTTGAAAATGGCGCTGTACTCAATGTAAAATAATAGTAAACAATCCCATTATTACAAATCATCCTACTCAGGAAAAACAAAATGCTGGCTGTGTTATTTGTAATAAAATGGATAAGTGTGTGGTAAAAATGGTGTTTTCTGGCTTTTCAGTTGCTTATTTACTCACACTGAAAAATAGAAACATCAGAAAGCAAAGGCCATGATATGGCTTTTTAGACAAGAGTTAAGAAGCTCATTCTTCTTGGTTTGCCTGAGATAGTTCTGGTTGATGTCAATTTTCTTGTTGTAATTAATAATAGTCCTCCCTTAAACTCTCAAAATGTCCCAGATTAGGCTTGGTGTGGTGGCTTATGCCTGTAATCCCAGTACTTTGGGAGGCCGATGTGGGATGAACACTTGAGCCCAGGAATTTGAAACCAGCTTGGAAACATAGTGAGACCCTATATCTTTAAAGATAAGTTCCAGATTATAAATTATGTTATCACCCGAGCAAAAAATGATCTTAGTAATTTTTTCAAAATATTTCAACACAGAATGAAATGTGATGTCAAAATTTTATGTATACGGATATTTAGATACATTTTAAAGCCTCAAATAAGTCTATTAAATATACAAAGACATATACAGAAATCTAATTTAGAAGAAATTTTCAGTTTAAAGTTACTTTCCTCATTTAACTATTTGTCTTTGGAATGAGCACCTTTAATTATTTCACATGTGATTTAATCTGCACATCTTTCTTATGTTTGCTATGAAGCATGTTCCCCTGTATTTATTGGCTGTGTCAAGATTAACATACTCTAGTTAGAAGCTAGAATGTGGCAAGGAACAATATGCAGTATCCAGAAAACCGGGCTCTGGCATTTAACTGAGTTGTGCTTCTGTCCTATGGGGACTTCTACATTTAGACCAAGAGAATTAATATACAGTGAAACTGCATCCTGGAAGGCATATGGATATCTCAATTCTGTGACTTCTTTCTTCCTACCAGTGATCTAGGGGCTGTACTTAGCGGGTTCTCATGATATCATGGTAGAGAACCGATGCTTTTAAATTACTTGCTCTGGGACACCACTATATTCAAAATGAAATTGCATATTTGTGCAACCTTTCTAAAGGAGAATTTTCCATATATTGAATACAATTTACAAGTGAGAACATTACTATTACTACAAACAACAATGACACCACCAGTAATAATAACAGCCTGTGTCTAGTAACTCTATATCCAGAATTTCATCCGAAGGAAAGAAGTAGAATAGCACACTAACAGTTTCCTGTGTGAACATAAATCACACTAAATATTTTTCAAAATAAATAAAATGAAAGAGAAAAAGAAAAAGGAATGGATAGATACGAAGAGAAATAACTTGATGTCAAAATAGAAAAGTTATTGAATAATTTATGTTAAGTCATGAAATATCATGTTTATAAACAGTGTATTTTATAGAAAAATAGTCATGGCATAAATATCTGTGCCCATGCAAAGTTAATATGGAAAAAGAAATTCACATTTTCTATATACTGAGAGTTCTGATGGTAAAATTGTGGGCATTATTTATTTTCCATATACTTCTTAAGAACTTTCAAATTTTCTGTAATAAGCATTAGCTGCATAGTCAGAAATTTAAAATATTATTTACAACATAAGTATTTTTTATAATAAAACTGTATAAAGAAGTGGCATTTTATTGTCCCAGATATTTATTGTAAACCAACCTGCCATTTACAACTTAAATGTAGGGAAAATATTCCATCCCGTTGAGTTCAGCATGATTGAGTTCACCTGTGTGATATAAAATGCATTTTCTATTAGCTTGTGTGGCCATAAAGTCAATAAAAGGAACAGCAGTCTTCCCCATAGAATGCTCACCTACTGTAGTTTTCAGCTTATTATATAGCAAAGAGGAACAAAATACTCATAGTAACAATGTATTTTTAATAGGTTCTCAAGCTGTCCCTTTTACAAAGAGTGGTGGCTGAATACAGATGTGGCCGCTGTGAAGTTTTATATAGGTGGATGGGCTGAACAAAAACCAGGTAGGGGAACATTTATCTAACACAAACGCGTGGGCTCTTCAGGCATACAGCCTACTGATTTTCCAGTGGGTTACTAGTTCTGTTTTCCCTGAATGTGGCCCAAATGTTATGGGCAAAATGCTTTTTGAAAAGCAACACAAAGATTATCAAATATAAATGTTAGAAATAAAAAAGGATATGCAAGAGAATTGATTAATTCACAAAAAATTCATTGCAAAGACAAAGGGTAAACATCACCATAGATTCAGAAGAGGTAGGTGCTCATCAATTTAAATTCAGCATTTTATATGTGTGATTAAGTTTAAAATTAGATATAATAACCTACAATTACATTTGGAAAGTGTGTTTCCTCCTCCTAGTGGCTGGATATGAGATTTTAAAAATTTCCTTTGTCCTACTCAAATCCTACAATTTCAGAGCTCATTACAATATTCTCTTTTACTTGAAGATGGTATAGAATTCCTCAAGCCAATTAAATGGTGTCTAGGTGAAGCCAAGGTTGTCACCTAATGCAAACTCTATCTATAGAGATTGGGCAGTTAAAATTGAGGGAGGAAGACTTAATGTTTGCTGTCTCCAATTCCTACCAATGTTTTACTTAGGATAAGTGCCGAAAAAAATATTTCTGTGCTATAAAAAAAAAAATGCAGTGGTATTAGAGGCTATTTCATGGTAACTTAATCTTTGAATGCATGGAGACAATAGGGGGTGGTGAGGATTATGGCAAATTAGAGAGGATTCCTATCAAAGAGAAGGTCGGGAGAATACTACTCAGTCCAGTGTTGTGAGAGCTCCAGATATTTTAGGAAATCCTCAAATCCAAGTCACCATTGAGAATAAGGAAATTTTACTTTACTATATAATATAAGGTGGATTTTGACACTGTAAAACAAAATATAGTATGATGTGTGGAACATTTATTTACCTTCCCTGACCTTGACACTTGAATATGAAACTTACATGTGGATGGTTCAGAGACAGTACATGTCATGGTTAAAAGCATGAACTCTGGAGGCCACGTGTCCCTAATAGAAGGTGAACTTTGCCAGCTACAGGTAGTTTAAACTTAGGGAAAATGATTGCAGTCACTTCATATTATTGTGGGGATTCAATGAGCTAACATAAACACACTCCTTAAAAGAACACATAGGAAGTATTAGGAATTATTTAATTACAGACTAATTGGATAAAAAGGAACCTGTTAGATGTTTTCTTCCGATGGGCAAGGAAAGACATTATTTATTTCTTTATCTCTAGATTATAAGAAAAATAGGAGCTCAGAAAAGTTTTGTTGATTGTGGAATTATGGGGGAAAAACAGCAATATAGAGTTGGAAAGACCTGAGCTTCAAACACTGCTAGAGTACATAACAATTGTGTGACCTTGGACATCACACTGTGAAAATTGGGAATAGTGATACCCAACTTTAAATGAGTAGTAATGAAGATTAGAGTTAAAATATGTGTGGTAGTATGGCCTTTACCCTTCGGTACTACCCCTGTGATTATGTGACTTTACTTGGCAAAGGAATTTTGCATGTGCAATTAAGTTGATTTTAATATGGGAAGATTATGGGGCTGAGGGTAGACTAATCGATTCACACAAGCTCTTTAAAAGCAGTGTTTTCTCCTGCTAGTGGCAGGAGTAGGCTGGGATTTGAAGCATGAGAAAGACTTGATATCCTGTTGCTGGCTGTGAAGATAGAGGGGGGTTTGGAAGAAGGAATTCAGGAGGCTTCTAAAAGGAGAGAACAGCCTTCAACTATAAACCAGTAAGGGAATGGGTACCACATATCTACATCTACGTAGAAGGAACTGGATTTTGCCAACAACTTGAATGAAACTGAAAACGTTTTCTTCCCTAGAGTCTCTGGGTATAAGAGTCTAGCAGGACGGAAACCTTGATTTCAGCCTTGTGAGAACTCCAAACAAAGAATCCAGTTGAGCCTGCCTGGACTTGTGAACTCTGCCCAGTTTCTGAACTGTGAGCTGCTATATGGGTGTTCTTGAAGCCACTAAGTTTATAGTAATATTTTACACAGCAGTAGAAAGCTAATATACCATGTAAATTGTGTGACACTTAGTAGCTACATATTAAATGCTAGCTGTTATTGCAATTAAATATTTGTTCAGTGAATCAAGATTAAGCATTTGGTGTTAAAATTCTTCCAACAGACAAAATTACCCTAGATATAGTCTCCTATTTATTTTCTCCTCTTAACCTTCTGAATGCTGAGATTAAAAATAGATTACAGAGACAAGAACAGGAAGACACTGGAAGGGATGTGGAGAAACAAAAGTAAATCAACTATTCCTAGGATAATTAAATCACTCAAGGTATCCCTTTCCTAGAAATCTTTAGTGGCAGAATTAATTGATACTTTTTTGAGATTGTTTTTGACATATCTATTTTTTCCGGACTTGGTTGGAAAAAATATCTTCTATTTTCAGAATTTTATGTTTCATTGCTCTATTGGAATAGTTTATGCCTTCTTAGAATTGGAGTTGATTCAGGATAGGCATAGATGTGAAGAGTCTGAGACATCCTGTGTGGATTTGCCACTCTGTACCTCCCATGCCTAATACATAGTAGGCACTCAGTAAATATTTACGAAAAGAATGCATCCTGGGGCTAATTTCAGGGTCATGATTTTGGCAACCTTTTTAAGGCCACTTAGTTTAGTGTTTGGCAACAGAAGGTCCTCAATAACCTTAATCAAATTAATGAATAAATTGATGACATTTTTCTGTCACCTCTTAAAATCATGGTATTCTCTCCTTTATCTACACACTACTCTTCCCTGCCCTCTACTCCATAATTTTCCAAATTACGTCTCTCTAATTTTCCCAAAGTAGCTGAGAGCATTGCTTAAAATTGCTCCCTGTGGTCATACTTTCAGAATTAATATCTCTTTTCTTTTAAAAATGTCTTATGTGTTTTCATAATACAGAAAATCATTTAAATGTATCGTTATTGTCATCAGAACTTCTTCTAAGAGTGTGATACTAAGGCAGAATGTGTGAAAGGCTGGTGTAAAATCGCCCAAAGCTGTATCTTTTAAAATTAATTTTAAATGAAGTATTAATAATTTTGGTAAAGTATATCACTATAATTATTAAAGCACATATGTTTTATTTTATTAACTTTTATTTTAAGTTCAGAGGTATAAGTGCAGGTTTGTTATACAGGTAAACTTGTGTCATGGGGGATTGTTGTACAGATTATTTCATCACCCGGGTATTAAGCCTACTACCCATTAATTATTTTTCCTGATCCTCTCCCTCCTCTCACCCTCCACCCCACAACAGACCCCTGCATTCATTGTTCCCCTCTTTGTGTCCATGTGTTCTTATCATTTAGCCCCCACTTATAAATAAGAACATATGGTATTTGGTTTTCTGTTCCTGCATTAGTTTGCTAAGAGTAGTGGCTTCCAGCTTCACCCATGTGCCTGCACAGGACATGATCTCGTTCTTTTTATGGCTGCGTAGTATTTAATGGTGCATGTGTACCACGTTTCCTTTTTTCAGTTTGCCATTGAAGGGCATTTAATTTGATTCCATGTTTTTGCTATTGTGAATAGTGCTGCAATAAACATATGCATGCCTGCATGTGTCTTGATACTAGAATGATGTACATTTTTTTTAGTATATTCTCTTTAATGGGATTTCTGGGTCAAATGGTATTTCTGTTTTTGTCTTTGAGGAATCACCACACTGTCTTCTACAATGGTTGAACGAATTTACACTCCCACCAACAGTGTATGTGTTCCTTTTTCTCTGCAACCTTGCCAGCATCTGTTATTTTTTTTGAATAGCCATTCTGACTGCTGTGAGATGGTATCTCATTGTGGTTTTGATTTGCATTTCTTTAATAATCAGTGATGTTGAGCCTTTTTTTGCGTGATTGTTGGCTACATGTAGGTCTTCTTTTGGAAAGTGTCTGTTTATGTCCTTTGCCCACTTTTTTAATGGGGTTGTTCATTTTTTGTTTGTGAATTTGTTAAGTTCCTTATAGATGCTGGATATTGGACCTTTGTCAGATGCATAGTTTGCAAAACTTTTATCTCATTCTGTAGGTTGTCTGTTCACTCTGTTGATAGATTCCTTTGCTGTGCAGAAGCCCTTTTGTTTAATTAGATTCCATTTGACAATTTCTGCATTTGTTGCTTTTGGTGGCTTCCTCTTCCTTTGCTTGTTCCTATGCGTAGAATGGTATTGCCTAGGTTGCCTTCTGGGGTTTTTATGGTTCGGGGTTTTACATTTAAGTCTTTAATCCATTTTGAGTTGATTTTTTATATGGTGTAAGGAAGGGGTCCAGTTTTAATCTTCTGCGTATGGTTAGCCAGTTATCCCAGCACCATTTATTGAATAGAGAACCCTTTCCCCATTGCTTGGTTTTGTCAGGTTTGTTAACATCAGATAGTTGTAGATATGCAGCTTTACTACTGAGTCCTCTATTATTTTATGTTGGTCTATGTATCCGTTTTCATACCAATAGCAAGCTGTTTTGGTTACTGTAGCCCTGTAGTATCATTTGAAGTCAAGCAGTGTTATGCCTCCAGCTTTGTTCTTTTTGCTTAAGATTGCCTTAATTATTCGAGCTCTTTTTTTGTTTCATATGAATTTTAAAACAGTTTTTTTTCTAGTTCTGGGAAGAATGTAAATGGTAGTTTGATAGGAATAGCATTGAATCTATTCAATATGTTTTGGGCAGTGTGGCCATTTTAGCAATATTAATTCTTCCTGTCCATGAGCATGAAATATTTTTCCATTTGTTTGTGTCATCTCTGATTTCTTTGAAGTATTTTCAGCTCCATTTGTAGAGATCTTTCGCCTCCCTGGTTCACTGTATTCCTAGGTGATTTATTTTTGTGTGTGGCAATTCTGAATGGGATTGCATTCTTGATTTCGTTCTTAAATTAACTATTGTTGGTGTATAGGAATACCAGTGATTTTTGTACATTGATTTTTGTATCTTGAGACATTGCTAAAGTTGTTTATCAGCTTAAAGAACTTTTGAGCTGAGAAGAGGGGATTTTCTAGATAGAGGATCATGTCATCTGCAAGCAGGGAGAGGTTGACTTCCTCTCTTCCTATTTTAATGCCCTTTATTTTTTTCTCTTGCCTGATTGCCCTGGCCAGGACTTCCAATACTATGTTAAGTATGAGTGATGAGAGAGCATATCCATGTATTTTGCTGGTTTTCAAGAAGAATGCTTCCAGATTTCACCCATTTAGTGTGATGTTGGCTTTGGATTTGTCATAGGTGGCAGTTATAATTTTGAGGTATGTTCCTTCAATGCTTAGTTTCTTGAGAGTTTTTGTTTTAACATGAAGTGGTATTCAACTTTATCAAAGACCTTTTCTGCATCTATTGAGATGATCATGTGGTTTTGTCTTTAGTTCTGTTTATGTGATGAATAATTGATTGATTTTTGATTGGCATATGTTGAACCAACCTTGCATCCCAGGGATAAAACCTACTTGATCTTGGGGGATAAGTTTTTAATGTGCCACTGGTTTCTGTATGCCAGTATTTTGTTGAGGATTTTTGCATCAGTGTTCATCAAGGACATTGTCCTGATGTTTTTTGTTGCTGCTGTGGCTCTGCCAGGTTTTAGTATCAGGATGATAGATTGAGTTGGGGAGGAGTTACTTCTTCTCAATTTTCTGGAATAGTTTCAGCAGAAATGGTACCAGCTCATCTTTGTACATCTGGTGGAATTCAGCTGTGAATACATCTGGTCCTGGCTTTTTTGGTTGGTAGACTATTTATTACAAACTCAATTTCAGATCTCATTATTTGTCTGTTCAAGGATTCAATTTCTTCCTAGTTCAGTCTTGGGAAGGTATATATGTCCAGACATGTTTTAATTACTTCTAGATTTTCTAGTATATGTGTATAGGGTGTTCATAATATTGTCTAATGGTTGGTTGTTTTTCTGTGAAGTCAGTAGTAATATTCCCATTGTTATTTCTGATTGTGTTTGTTGAATCTTCTCTCTTTTCTTCTTTATTAGTCTCGCTAGCGGTCTATCTTATTACTTTTTTGAAAAAGCCAACTCTGGACTTGTTAAACTTTTAAATGGTTTCTTGTGCCTCATTCTCCTTCAGTTCACCTCTGATTTAGGTTGTTTACTGTCTTCTGTTAGCTACTCGTTTGCTCTTGGTTGTCTAGTTCTTTTAGTTGTGATGTTAGGTTGTTAACTTGACAGCTTTCTAACTTTTTGAGATGGGCATTTAGTGCTATAAATTTCCCTCTTAACTCTGCATTAGTGGTGTCCTGGAGATTCTCATATGTTTTACCTTTGCTCCCGTTAGTTTCAAAGGATTTCTTGACTTCTGCCTTAATTTCATTATTTACCCAAAAGTCATTCAGGAACAGGTTATTCAATTTTCATGTAATTGTGTGGTTTTGAGTCAATTTCTTAGTTTTGATTTCTAATTTTGTTGTGCTATGATCTGAGAGATTGTTATGATTTCAGTTCTTTTGCATTTGCTAATTATGTTATTGAGTTTATAGTATTGCCATATGGTGATGAGAAGAATGTATATTCTGCTGTTTTTGGGTGGTAAGTTCTGTGGCTTTCTATCAGGTCCATTTGATTCAGTGCTGAATTTAGGTCCTGAATATCTTTGTTAATTTTCTGTCTCAATGAACTGTCTAATATTGTCAATCGGGGTGTTAAAGTCTTCCACCGCTATTGTGTGGGAGTTTAAGTCTCTTAGTAGGTCTCCAAGAACTTGGTTTATGAATCTGGGTGCTCCTGTGTTGGGTGCATATGTATTTAAAATAGTTAGATCTTCTTGTTGAATTGAATGCTTTACCATTATGTAATGCCCTTGTTCATCTTTTTTGATCATTGTTGGTTTAAAGTCTGTTTTGTCTGAAAGTTGGATTAGAATCCCTGCTTTTTCTGTTTTCCATTTGCTTGGTAGATTTTTCTCCCTCCCTTTATTTTGAGTCTATGTGTGTCACTGCATGTGAGATGCATATCTTAAAGACAGCACACCCTTGGGTCTTGCTTCTTTATCCAGCTTGCCATTCTGTGTCTCTTAACTGGGCCATTAACCCCATTTACAAGGTTAGTAGAGTTACGTGTAGATTTGATCCTGTCATCATGATGCTAGCTGGTTATTTTGAAGACTTATGTGGTTGCTTCATAGTGTCGCTGGTCTGTGTGACTGCGTGTTTTGCTAGTGGCTGGAAATGATCTTTCCTTTCCATATTTAGTGCTTCATCAGAAGCTCTTGTAAGACAGGTCTGGTTGTAACACATTCCCTCAGCATTTGTTTGTCTGAAAAGGATCTTATTTCTCTTTTGCTTATGAAGCTTAGTTTTACCAGATATGAAATTCTGGGTTAGAATTTCTTTCCTTAAAGAATGTTGAATATTGGTCCCCAGTCTCTTCTGGCTTGTAGGTTTCTTCTGAGAGTTCCACTGTTAGTCTGATGGGCTTCCCTTTGTGGGTGACCTGACTTTTCTCTCTAGCTGCCTTAACACTTTCTTCTTTCGTCTGCTTGGAAAATCTGATGATTATGTGTCTTGGTGATGATCTTCTTGTGAAGTATCTTACTGGGGTTCTCTGCATTTCCTGAATTTAAATGTTGGCCTCTCCACCAAGCTTGGGGAAGTTCTCATGGATGATATCCTGAAATATGTTTTCCAAGTCGGTTCCATTCTCCCTGTTTCTTTCACGGACACCAATGAGTGGTAGATTTGGTCTCTTTAAATAATCCCATATTTCTCAGAGGTTTTGTTCATTCCTTTTTATTGTTTTTTTTTTCTCTATTATGTCTGTCTTATTTCAGAAAGCCATCTTCAAGCTCTGAGAATCTCTCCTCCACTTAGTCTATTCTGCTACTTATATTTGTGATTATTGCCTTATGAAATTCTTGTAGTATGTTTTTCAGCTCTGTCAGGATGGTTACATTCTTTACCATAGTTGCTATTTTGTCTATCAGCTCCTGTATTATTTTATCATGATTTTTAGCTTCCTTGGATTGAGTTTCAACATACTCCTGTAGCTCAATAATCTTCATTCCTATCCATATTCTGAATTACATTTCTGTCATTACAGCCCTCTCAACGCAGTTCAGAACCCTTGCTGGAGAGGTGATGTGGTCATTTGGGGGAAAAAGGAACTATAGCTTTTTGAGTTGTCAGCTTGTCTGAATCTTGCGCTTTCTCATCTTTGTGGGCTTATTTACTTCAATTGTTGAGGTTGCTGACCTTTGGATTGTTTTTTCTTTTATCCTCTTTGATTATCTTGAGGGTTTGATTGTGGTATAAGGTGGATTCAGCCAACTGGCTTCATTTATGGAAGATTTTAGGGGGCCAATACTCAGCTTCTGACTCCTAGACTTCATGCTCTAACTCTAGGGGATTTATGTTGGGCCCTACTTTGTTCTCTGACTCCTTGAGTTTAGGACTCCATTGCACTGGGGGAGCCAAGGTGCTCCTGGACCACTGATCACCACACTTCAATGGGTGGTGTCATTCAAAGTGCTTAGTAATGTGGTGACAGCAGGATCTGTCTTCATAGCGAGAGCTGCGGCAGAGTGTTAACGGGTGCTGGGGTCCCTGCCTCCCTGTGGGCATTCATCATAGTGCCAGAGGCAACACAGCTGGGGAAATGTGGAGGGCCCCTGCTGGTGACTGTATGCATGGTCACATTGTAGGTGTTGTTGACTCTGGGGCAGGACACTGATGGGCACAGGTCTGGGTGCCTTCTCTGTGCCCCACATGTAGGAGTGGTCACTCAGGGAGGGGAATATGTTCTCTGCACAGTGTTCGTTCAAAGGTGAGGCACTTGTAGGGGTGCGGCTGGCTGACTCTGTGCCCACCAAGGCTCTGTCTGCAATGGTGTTTGGCCAGCAGTAGCATGGAGTGGACTGTACTACCACACACACACACTGGAAGGGCAAGAAAAGAAAAACCCACTCACCCAGACATGTGCTAGCAAAGCTATGTGGGGAGTTGCTGTGGTTCTAGGGGAAGCTGCAGTATGGGAAGGGAGTGTGTGGGCTGGTGCGTGGCCATAGGGGCCACCAGACCAAGGGGTGCTCAGGTCAAACTGGCTTTGTCTGATGGGCAAGACCACCCTGCACAGTTCAGGTCTGATCGTTCCCCTAGGTCTAAAGTCTCCTATGGGACAGGAGCAAGCTAATCCTAGGGAAATGAGCTCCTCTGGCCGTGCCCCACTACAGACACTCCTGCACACCAAATCCTCTGGGCCACACACCAGCTGGCCTGCTGTCCCTACCACTTCTCTAAGCAGCTTTTCCTGTCTACTGAAGTGACTGCAGTAGTGGAGGGGTCTCCACCTGCCAGGGTTCCACAGGCCCATGGCAAGAGTGGGTTGCTCATTGCCAGTTCAACTCTCCTGTTCCTCCAGAGCCACTGGGGGTCAGGAAAGAGTTCTAGTGCGTGGTAGCCCCATGCAGCGTTCCCAGCTTCCTTCTCCTTCAGCCCAGCTTCCTTCCGTCCAGTCTCGGTGCCTTCCCTCTGAAGCTCTGTTAGAGGCATGCCAGTCGTCTGGGTCCCTAAGTGGGAGCTATTCCACCTGGCTGCATCTAATTGGCCATCTTGCTCTAATATGTAAAATGTATTTCAACTGCATATGTTTCTGGATATTCAGATTCAGAGGAAATAAATATATAAGAAAAACCATATAGACACAGAACTAACATTGCATATGTATGGCCAACATGAAATTATATGTTGAACAATGAATTAAAATCTGATGTGTGCTCTCTTAAAAATGCTATAATTTAAATGTGTCCCCCAATGTTTATGCATTGGAGACTTAATCCCCAATGCAACTGTGTTAAGAAGCAAGGCTTTTAAGAGGTGATTAACTCATGAGGGCTCGGCCCTCATGTGTGGATTCATGCTGTTATCAAGGGAGTAGTTTGGTTATCGTGGGAGTGAGTTCTTGATGAAAGGAATGAGATTGGCCGTCTTCCCTCTGTCTCTCTCAAGCTCTTTCTTGCTCCTCTGCCTTCCACCATGGGATGATGTGACAAGAGGCCTTTGCCAGATATAGACTCTTCAACCTTGGACTTGCCAATCTCCAAAACCATAGGAAATGTCTATTCCTTATAAAATACAATCTCAGACATAACGATTATAGCAGCACATAATGAACTAAGACAAGCATCTGTTAACATTTTTAAACCAGAAGGAAGTAGTAAATTAGATCTTTGCGTCAAGGGATTTTGAATCACAACCATAAGAGAACAATACAATATTTTCATGCTCAAATATGTGAGAGTGTGTGTGTGTGTATATATATGTGTGTGTGTGTGTGTGTGTGTGTGTGTGTGTATATATATGGCAATGATTTGGCCAAAAGTAGCATATGAAAAAATAAGTGACCATACTTTATTATTCTGTATGTGTATGAATATGTGTGTGTGTATATGTGACAGGGGAGTTGCTGTGTGTGTATGTGTGCATGTGTGTTAATGAGAGAAGCAGGAGATAGAGAGGGAGAGAGAACAAAGGAGAACTTTAGATTGGTACATACATCTTTTCTTTGGGCTCTTGAGATAAGTTGAAGCAATATTTATAAAATCAGGAGATTTGCATGTTTAGTTTTACCAGTCTGTATTGTTGGTACTAATGCTTTATTTAACCAAACGTAGGATTAAATAGGTATGTGTATTGGTAAGGGTTCTCCACAGAAATAGAACCAATAGAATAGATAGAAATAGATATAGTATATTATAAGGAATTGGCTCACATGATTACGGAGATTAACAAGTCCCAAGACCTGCAGTTCAGCAAATTGGAGAACCAGAAGATATTGGCTATGGGTTTGTCATAAATAGCTCTTATTATTTTGAGATATGTTCCATCAATACCTAGTTTATTGAGAGTTTTTAGCGTGAAGAGATGTTGAATTTTATCGAAGGCCTTTTCTGCATCTATTGAGATAATCATACGGTTTTTGTCATTGGTTCTGTTTATGTGATGGATTATGTTTATTGATTTGCATATGTTGAACCAGCCTTGCATCCCAGAGCTGAAGCTGACTTGATTGTGGTGGATAAACTTTCTGATGTGCTGCTGGATTCAATTTGCCAGTATTTTATTGAGGATTTTTCACATCAATGTTCATCTGGGATATTGGACTGAAATTTTCTTTTTTTGTTGTGTCTTTGCCAGATTTGGTATCAGGATGATGCTGGCCTCATAAAATGAGTCAGGGAGGAGTCCCTCTTTTTCTCTTGTTTGGAATAGTTTCAGAAGGAATGGTACCAGCTCCTCTTTATACCTCTGGTAGTTCTAGCCTAAGTCCAAAGTGTAGCTAGAACTACACTTTGTAGTTCTAGCCTGAGTCCAAAGGCTGAGAACCAGGAGAACTGATAATACGTTTCTGTCTTAAGGCCTGCAGGCTCGAGACCCAGGAACAGCAGATGTTTCAATATGAATCCAAAGGTAGGAAAAACAAACAAAAATGTCCCAGCTCAAGTCAGTCAAGCTGAAGGAAATTCTCCCTTATTCCTGTGGGTCAGCGTTTTTGTTCTATTCATGTCTTCAGCTGATTGGATGAAGCTCACTCACAATAGAGGGGCAATCTGTTTTACAGCCTATGGATTCAAATGTTAATTTCATCTAGAAACACTCTCACAGACACACCCAGAATAATGTTCAACTAAGTGTCTGGACATACTGTGGCACAGTTAAGTTGACACATAAAACTATCCGTCACAGCATGCCTTGCTATAATTACCATTTCAAACATGTCAAAATGTCCTCATAATCCATATAAACTGCTTACACATTGTCCTTACTCTTTGTACACTTTCTTCCCTCCCTTTCATTTACCCTTCCTTTCTTTCTTTCAAATCACATACAGATAATTTCAAATGTGAATTTATTTTATTAATGAATGACTAAATTAGGACCACACTGAGAATATTTAGGTTTGGGAGAATACATTTCAGAATATATACTTATAGACTTCTGTCACATGCATCCATGTGATGAGAGTCCACAAAACAGGGTTTGTGTGAGCAACAACCCTGTTTATTTCACCTGGGTGCAGGCGGGCTGAGTCTGAAAAATGAGTCAGCAAAGGGTGGTGGGATATTCATTAGTTCTTATAGATGTGGGATAGGCGGTGGAGTTAGGAGCGATTTTTTGTGGGTAGGGGGTGGATCTCACAAAGTACATTCTCAAGGGCGGGGAGAATGTTACAAAGTACATTCTTAAGGGTGAGGGAGTATCACAAAGTACATTATCGCAAGGGCAGGGAGGGTGTATTGTCATAAGGTCAATTGATCAGCTAGGGTGGGACAGGAACAGATCACAATGGTGGAATGTCATATTTTGTGGTTCTTCAGTTGCTTCAGGTCATCTGGATGCATACGTGCAGGTCACAGGGGATATGATGGCTTAGCTTGGGCTCAGAGGCCTGACAACTTAATACTGAATGAAGTGAAAATAGTTCTACAGTCGGCCAGGTGTGGTGGTTCATGCCTGTAATCCTAGCACTTTGGGAGGCCAAGGCGGGCAGATCACCTGAGGTTGGGAGCTCGAGACCAGCCTGACCAGCATGGAGAAGCCTTGTCTTTACTAAAAATACAAAATTGGCCGGGCATGGTGGCACATGCCTATAATCCCAGCTACTAGGGAGGCTGAGGCAGGAGAATCACTTGAATCTGGGAGGTGGAGGTTGTGGTGAGCCAAGATCGTGCCATTGCACGGCAGCCTGGGCAACAAGAGTGACACTCTGTCTCAAAAACAAGAGAAAAACAAAAATAGTTCTACAAATATACTTCAGCAAAATTTACTATGGATCATTATGGATAACTATGGATACTATGGATAATAATTACTATGGATAATTAAAAGCAATAATACAGGTAATAAAGTTCTGGGTAGCCCATTTTAAATTTTTTTCTCCAGTTCTAATGTTTCTCAAAAACAAAAACAAATTAACAAAATTAACAAGATGCGACATTTCTTTCATAAGTTCATAAATACAAACTCATTCTTAGTGGTTTCTACAGAATCTGGCATATGGAAAAGACACAAATGTGAACTCAGTACACATTCATCTTAAGAAAATATTAAAGAGGGAAAACAATTAGCATTTGGTCCCATAAGTGCTTATTTCCATATAAAACCAGGTCTTGAATCTTAACCAATCTTTAATAACTTTGCATGAAAATATTGGTAGATTTTGTTAAAATTATTCACTTAATGAATAGAACTATCCATCCGCATTCAAATATAGTGAACAGCATCTTTCTCTGGAATTGTTTAGAGCTGATTACATAGAATATCTGCAATCCTCAGCTTTACCAAAAATAATCAATCAGTGCTATGTTAAACCACAATAATTCTCTTTCTTGCCTCTTCTAGATACTTAATTGGAAGAAGAGGACGTGATGAAGTTTCTTATGCTTATCACCTAACAGTTCCCTTTAGAACCATTTTTGTTTTTGTTCTACTCAATGTTTTATACAAAAGAAGAGGAACTTTAACACAGTGCAACCATTGTTTTCAACTCAATTAACATTTCATGAATAAATGGCCTTCCTCCCTCATTTCCCACTTGGCCAGACCCACCCTATTTCCAGGTAGCACCTACACTCTCACTGTCAAGTGTTTTTATCCCAGGAAGCTAGCCTTTCATTGAGGTTTCTTATTTTTAAATACTTTGTCACTGAATTCAGTATTCAGACCAATGTTTGGCAATACTGAGTAGACTCTGAAATAACCTGGGGAGGTTAAAGAAAACAGTAACTGGGTCTCACACCAGAGCGAATACATGACAATCTTTCTAGGTGGGATTTGGGCATAATAACTTTTTCCTCAGGGTGATTTAACATAAAGTCAAGTTTTTGCATCAGTGCTTTATAAGCAGTTGATGGGATATCCTTTGAATTCCCCAGGTAATTGGAATATTTGACTTGTATGGATATTTCTCTACTTGTAAATGCCAAAAAATGTTTTAGAGGCAGTATTGATGAAGAAATAAAGTAAAAAATGAGGTGGTGAATTTTATTTGTATATTATACAGAAATACTCTGGAGAGTGCCTCCAAGAGGAAACCAATTGGCTTTTTCCTCTCTAAAATTTTATTATGAAAATCATCAAACATACAGAAGTAATGAAAGACTGGCACGTAAACACTCATAACCAACTGACTAAATTCAACAGTAGCTAATATTTTGTTATATTTGCTTCTTTCTTCCTCAGTTTCTTTTTACAAAATAGCCATTTAGGTATCTAGGTTTATGGAAAACTGCCTTATAGTAGAAAAGAATGTGTAGCCTTGTAAGTATTTATTCTTTGAAGGGGACAGTGTGGATTCAGATGATTATTTTGTAAACTACATATATTTAAATATATAAAAATATTAAACACACATATGCTCATTTATCTATATTTGTACCCTCTTGGGTATTTATATAAGTCACAATTTATACGCCATATCTAATACGCTATATAGAAATCAATGCTAACAAATCTCATAGGGAGTTATTATTTAGAGAGGTCTGAACCAAGGAATTACGTTTACAGTATCAGCTCTGACTTTAACAACAGCCAAAATATACGGTAATATTTTATAGATGAAAAAACTGAGGAGTTGTGCAATTCGTAGTCCTATGAGCTCTGCTTTGTAGACATCCACTACACCAGTGGTTCTGAAATTTTAGCACGTATGAGCATCAACTGAAGAACACGTGTAGATGTGTAGATGTAGTAGTAGTTTTCCAGAGAAGCAGAACTACTGTGTGTATGTGGGGTGGGGGGCGGGGGGTTGCGGGGGAGAGAGAGAGAGAGTTGAGAGAGAGAGAGAGAGGAGAGAGAGAGAATAAGAAATTGATTCTATGGAAGCTGAGAACTCCTCAGTCTGCCATCTGCAAACAGGAGACCCAGAAAGCCCATGGTGTAGCTCAGTCTGGGTCTGAAAACCTGAATATCAAGAGAGCCAATGGTGTGAGTCTCAGTCTAAGGGCAGGAGAAAAGTGATGTTTCAGCTGAAAGTTTAAAAGGAAACTTTCAAAAGTTTCCTCCAAACATTTGTTCTATTCAGCCCCTAATCAGGTTGGATGATGCCCACGCTCACTGGGGAGAGCCATGTGCTTTACTGAATTCACTGATTCGAATGCTGATCTCATCTGCAGAAACCCTCACAGACACACCCTGGAATACCGTTCAACCAAATGTCTGGGCACCCCGTACCCAGTCAAGTGGACACGTGAAATTAGCCATCATAACATGTTAAAATGCACATGGCTTGTCCCCACCCCCAGAGTTTTCTAAATCAGTAGGTCTAGGGTGGAACCCAAGACGTATTTCAAGATTTATTTCTATTTTCTTCTATCAGTATCCCAGTTGATACTGAAGCTGTTAGTCCAGGGTTCATACTTTGAGAACCACATCACTGAACTTCAAGACAGCTCAGGAGTGATGGGTTCCCCCAAGACCTTCTCTGTCCATCAATATTCTGTACCTTATTTTCCCTCACTGTTTGTTTTGTTTGAAATGCCCTTCCTACATTTTTGCATCACTTTTTAACAAATAGGTGATTATCCTCTACTAAAAAAAAAATACAAAATCCATCCTGGCTAACACGGTGAAACCCCATCTCTAATAAAAAAATAAAAATAAAAATAAATTAGCCGGGCGTGTTGGCGGGCGCCTGTAGTACCAGCTCCTCAGGAGGCTGAGGCAGGAGAATGGTGTGAACCCGGGAGGCAGAGCTTGCAGTGAGCCAAGATTGTGCCACTGCATTCCAGCCTGGGTGACAGAGTGAGACTCCATCACAAAAAAAAAAAAAAAAAAAAAGGAAGAAAGAAAGAAATAGGTGATTATTATAAAATATACTTTATAAACAGCTCAATCCTTTCCCCAACAGACAGACAGACACACACATGCACACACCCATACCCACACACACACACACACCAAAATATGTTTCTAGTTCCTCAGGGAGCTTGACAGGAAGGAAATATACCGGATTACCCTGTCTAACCAAAGAACTTAGACCCATACTTTTACCTGTTAAATGTTCATAAAAAGTTGCTTGAATTGTCATCTTTTACACACATGGTTACTACAAAGGGAAATTTAAAATATTATCTGGATAGTTTTTACCATGATTCTACATAGAGACAGGTTTGCAAAGAACATTCAGTGAATATTTATGTTATACAGACAGAAAAAAAGCCTATAAGGACTAATTTTCAAATGCTTTCTGCTTCTTTGAAATATTGAAACAGGACGTCATTCCCATGCACACCTCAGACACATGTCCTCAGAAAGCTGTGGATCTTCACAAAGCTGTATGGGAGAAATAAAACGTAAAAACTAGATTTTAAAATAAAATATGTGTAAAATACTAACATTGTGAACCACATGACTTGCTGATATCCTTTGAGGCTCAAAGTCCATTTATATCTGAAATAATAAAGCTGGGAATAATATGCAAATAGTGTACTAGTAACTCTGAATTCCAAATATAAGCTGATCTATAAAATGAGATAATACTGCCAATAACCTTATAAGTTCCTTGTGAGAGTTAAGAGAAATAGCATGTCCAAAGTTCTTAGAAAACTCTCTGAGACGCTGGGGCTGGGGCTGGGGCTGGGGCTCAAACGCTCACCCAAAACGCATGACATTTGTCATAATACTCAATGGGAGTCAGTTTTTTTGTTATGGAATCTCCCCTTGACAATGTCAGAGAGTAGAAACAAATTCCCCCTGTATTTTGGAGTATTTTTTATACTCCAAACTTTAATTTTGTGAACCTATTGGTTTGGGCAGATGGGCCCATTTATCATCATCGCAAATTGACACTATTAAGTGCATAATTTTATCTCGGATCTTGTGTGAGAGATCAAAGAATCAGGTTGGGGATATATTTTTAAAAGCTTACTTATGAAAGTTTAAAATGAATAGTACATTTTAACATTTCTATAAGTTGAAAGATATAATGTACCATCATGCAATGTAAACATCTGTGTACCAATGAAGGACAGGTAAATAATGGAACCAAGGAAAATTCCGAAACAGGAGGGATTACAGCTTAATATCTCTTCCTCACTGGGTACCATGTTATTATTTATTTTGGCTAATACGTTATCCTTCTTTTTGAAGAAAAAGTCAGAACAGAAATGATGCACATATAACTAGACAACCTCCCTAGCCTTTTTCCCATAAAGGAAAAATTAAGTCAGGTTAACAGTTTCATATTTTATTAGATTAACGTGAAAATTTGGTATAAGACAAAAAAAAATGTGCTATTTCACTTTTCAAAACCAAACTTCCAGGCCAGAGTAAACACTGTTGTTTTTACTGTATTTTTCTACCCTAATTAAGCTAAGTAACCATAAACAAGTCCCTTAGCTTCTTGGAACCTCAATTTCTTTTATCTGCAAAATGGAGATTAGGATCCTTCCCTTCCTCCCATAGTAATTTCAAGGATAAAAGCAATTTTTGATGAGAGAAGTGTTACATATATGGATAGTGATATTCGAGACCTCAGAAATATTATGGTGTAAAAGTATACTATCTATTTTCAAATTTTCTTATTCTTTATGTCTCTGGGTGATCATATTCTGAATATTCAACACCAAGACTTCCATTTCCTTTTGAAAAGAGCTATAGAAATACCCTCTTCCATCTCATTCAAGTTAAAATATGGTTAATATTAGTAACAGTTATAATCCATAGCATATGCACCTGTTGTCATAAATAACATTTTAAAGGTAAGAGGAAGGATGAGAATGAAAGAACAGAGACATTATATGTTATAGTGAAAAGAAGGCCATACTGGACATCTGAAATACCAGCTCAGTAAGTCTAAGGCACCTTATTTCCCCAAACCAGAGGTTCCTGCTATAATCCATTAGTCAAAAGCCATGCTAGTGTATATGATACGTGAAAAAGCAAAGGTGTTATGTTCGAGAACAAACAATCTTGTTCTTGGCTAAACCGTAGAATCTTCTTTCCATTTCATTAATTAAATTTGGCACCTACAACTCTGTCAGCAACGTAAGATTGTACGCAAGGCCAAGTGTACCCACACATGGCCTTGAGAATTTTTGCAGGCAATTTACTTCCCAATTTTAGATCCTACGTTGATGGGTACCTCAATGCCATGTTTCTAGCCATTTTCTCATAGCCATCTCATAGAAAGGAAGGGATGCTTGCCTCAAATTCTGAGAGCTTCATTCCAGCAGGGTGGATATTAGCTGTCCTCCCCAGCATTTCATTAAAGGAAGATGATAGTGCATTTAGCTCCACATCCAACTGCATTGTATAGGCCATTATTCTCCTTAGTACCAAAATATCAGTATTGGGAAACAATTCGGCATAGAATTCTATGTTCAAATTCTGATTCTGCCATGTACTGTGTAAGCAATTCATATATAAAATGGAAACATAATACCTCATAAAGTTGCTTGGAAGAATAAATAAGATAAACACAAACACACACAGTTCCTTGCACATATAATAATAATGATAGGAATAATAATTGTTTATCTTATGAAATATTTTGTACTACTTTACAAGGATGTTATTAGGCTGTTGGCACTTTAGAATATCATCTTTATTAGAAAGACTTTCAAATTTCCTTTCAACGTAAGCAAATGTAGAAGTTTCTAGAGAAAAATGAGTATTTATGAGAATTGTTTGCCAAAAATACCTCATAAACAGTATACAACCTTAGTGTTTTTACAACATCTTTAGGTGGTAACTCTTAGAATTCCCATTTTACAGGTGGGGAAACAGATCCAATGAAGGCACTGAAGGCCACAAGACAACAGACAGAACTACGATAAAAATTACAACAGCAGCAGCAGCATCAATAACAATAATGATAATCATCATCATAGCAACAACAACTAACATCTTCGGCAAGCTTACTAAGCTCCAGATCTCTTGCTGAAATAAGTAACATGTATTGTATAATTGTGTCATTATTTTCCCAAAAGAACAAAAGTAATATTTAGATAAGTGGCTTGCAACCCTGGCTACGCATGAGAATTAACATGAGCACATTCAAAAATATCGATACTCTGCCCCCATCCCCAGATATACTGGTTTAATTGGTCTTTGATGGTGCACAGATATTGGTATCTGTTTTAAAGCTCCCAGGTGATTCTAACTTGCAGCCAGAGTATAAGACTCCTGCCCTGCCTTGGAGAGGTTAAGTAGCCTGTTGAAATTATTCATATGCACAGAGCTTTCTCCTAACTTGCCACTGAAAAACTCTTACTCTTAAACTCTCTAAAATGCTAACTCCATATTCTTTCTTTTCACTGTGCCAGTTGCTGTCCCTTCTTTCCCCAGCACATATTGTCTTGGCTTGACTACAGACATTGGCTTCACACTGAATTCTTTTAACACCTGTTTCCACTCACTTCCCTCCCCATTGGGCACAGAAAGAAGAGAATAATTCTGAGTTTCAGCAGAGTTATTAGCACCTCCTTGTCAGACCGTATCTCACATTTCCTTGCCTATAATATGTCTCTGCTCCTCGACCACAGGGTGCTAGTCTAATACGGAAGCTGGCTGAGAAGAACACGAGGAGTCACAAAACATAAGTGCTAAGTGTTTACAGTGATAGCTATTATTAAGCTGGCTTCTTCTGGAACCGCTACACTTCCCAGCCCACAGTATCAGATAAGGCAGAGTTAAAGCTGGAGGTTTTCCCTAGCAGGATCAATGAGACTATCTACTTCAGAGTTACCTGAAGACAGGCACACAAAGATGAATATCACATGTTCTCACTCATATGCAGGAGCTAAAAAAGTTTGTCTCATGGAGGTGGAAAGTACAATGATAGTTACCAGAAGCTGGGAAGGCTGGGAATTGGGAATGAAGACGGATTGGTTAATGGATACAAAAAATACAGTTAGATACAAGGAGTAAGTCCTGGTGTTCAATGGTGTATGATAACTATCATTAACCATCATGTATTTTATATTTCAAAATACCTGAAAGAGAACAAATGCTCTCAACACGAAGAAATGATAAATGTTTGGGGTGATGGATAGTCTACATATCCTGATTTGATCACTGCATATTGTATGCAATTTTCAAAGTATCACAGGCACTCCCCCATAAGTATGTACAATTATAATGTATCAATTAAAAATAATTGCCTGAAGGTGAGAATTGTTGAAAACGTAGATTTCTGAGATAAATCCAAGTCTTCAAACTTAAAATTTCTGACAGCACTATGTGTCAACAAAATTTGGAGATTATTCTGATAAAAATAAAAATTGATAAGCCTCTCTTTCAACAGAGCCTACTTCTAACCCAGCATGGGAGATTAAAACTGTGAGATGGAGATGACATAGATCAGAATTTCTCAACAGCAACCATGAGGTAAGAGAGGGACAAGACCTTACTTCCCAATCCCGGCGGGATAAAGTGAAGAAACCAGCAAGAGCCAGCAGATGGCGCAAAAAGCAACCTCTAGTTGCTCTCATTGCTCATTAGCATAAGACACACTCACCAGCGCCACCACCAATGCCACGGCAAAGACCCGAAAGTTACCGCCTCTCTGTATGGCAAGAACTCAGAAGTTACCACCCATTTTCTAGAGATTTATGAATAATCTACCCCTTAATTTGCATGTAATTAAAAGTGAGACTAAATACAGCTAGACAGCAGTCCACAAGTGTTCACTCTGAGCACACTGCCTATGGGTTAGCCCTGCTTGGTAAGGAGCAGTACCAGTTCAACAAAAGCTTCTATTTTCTACTTCTGACTCAGTCTTGCATTCTTTCCTGACCAAATCCAAGAACCCCCTCTGATAAACCCCAAATTTGGGGGCTCACCTATCCTGCATCAAAGCTACTGATATTTTGGACAGGACAATTTTTTGGCATGAGGGATGAGAGCTATGCACATTGTAGGATTATGGGCAATGTACCTGGCCTCTGCACATTAGAGGTTAATAGCATGTCCCTAGTCATCACAATCAGAAATAGTGTGATGGGAAAGGCAAAATTGCCTCCTGTTGAGAACAGCTAACATAGATGAAAAGAGGGATTCATGATGTCCCTGAGCATTCAGGACCAGTTTTATTCCATAATGATTCTTCCTAAGACCAATTTTTCACTTTCTTGCACATTCTGCACACAGATTATTACATTCATTGTTAATTATATTATGCAATTGATTGGATGTCCACTATATATACAGGAGCATGACTAGGTATTAATACCTATTATCTCCTTTATCTGCCCTGCTCTGCAATGTAGTACACCCGTCTAATGCTATAGGTTGTAACCCAGGACTGCCTAGGTTTCTCCAATACTTTACAGCTACACAATCTGGAGAATGGTTATTATGTCTCAGTTTCAACAACAACAACAAAGTAGGGTAATAATAGCATCGTATTAGTCTGTTTTCACACTTCTATAAGGAAATACCCTAGCCTCGGTAATATATAAAGGAAAGAGGTTTAATTGACTCACAATTCCACATGGTTGGGGAGGCTTCAGGAAACTAAAAATCATGGTGGAAGGTGAAGGGGAGGCAAGGACTTTCTTCACATGGCGGCAGGATAGAGAAGAGAGAGCGAAGTGGGAAGAGCGCCTTATAAAACCACCAGATCTCACGAGACTTCACTCACTCTCGTGAGAACAGAACTGGGAAAACTGCTCCCATGATCCAATAACCTCCCACCAGGTTCCTCCCTTGACATGTGGGGATAACAAATCAAGATAAAATTTGGTTGGGGACACAGACAAACCATATCAAGTATCTACCTCAGATGTGTAAATTACGCATAAGGTGCTTATTACCATGGCTAATATATAAAAACAACTAATGTTTACTGAACTCTAACGGTTATATTAATTCCATTTGACAGATGAAAGAACAGTTGTGCTTATGGATTAAGTAACTTGCCCCAAATCATAGAGCTAAAAAGTCTCAGAGCTTGGATTCAAATACCGAACTGTCTGATTTAAATGCCTTATTTTTCACAATACAACAGTACATAAATTGCTAGACAGCATGTTAATCCTCTTCTCCATATCCTTTTTAAATTGTGTTTCTTTTGAATCCTCAACCCCTTACTCTTGGCAATAATGACTCTCTAGTTTGGTCCAGACTAACAATGCTTGCATGATATTTTAAAACACTAAAATATGCAGTACTTAAGAAATTATCAGTAAATACATTAAGTTCTAATGGAATCTGCCATTTATTGGAATGAAATAATTTGATTTATTTGTTGTAGCAAGATGCTGTAGGAAAATTTCTAGAAAACTGGAGAAAAACTGGGTTCTAATTTGGCTTGGACATTAATAATCTGAGTCCCAGAGATCTGGAGACAACCTGGCCGAAGTTCTCTGTCTCTTGGCATTTCTGATTTCATGTTGTCTCAGTGAATTTTGACTCTTTTAAATGTATCCTGTATGCAATGTGTGCTCAACAAACATCTTTAGAAAGGATGAATAAATGACTTGATTACAAACCCATGATATTTTCCACAGCAGATCTTCAAAAGATGACAATATTTGTTTTCTCCTTCCAGCATGTTCTTACTCAAATATTTTGGCATCTAAGCATAAATCATTGAGAAAAAGGCCCTTTCAATATTTTTGTACCATAATATCCAAACTCTAATCAGAAAAGAATTTTCTCTCATTTAAAACAATGAATTTCAAAGCACTTTATTATTGCAGGGTTCATTTGGTTTCACTGTGGAACAGAAAAAAAAGTACTCATTCCAGAAGATAAATAAATTTGGTGACTTTAAGATTTGGAATTTATTGCTTTACCTCCTGGGGAAATACAGCAAACAAGGACACACATTATTCTGTCTGAATAATTTGTTTGCCTGATGAAATCCCCAGTCAACAATTAATATTGCAGGTTCTTTGAGAGTTTAATATATTTATAGATTTGTAAGTAGTGAATTTTTAAGTGGTTTTAAATATCCAAGTAAGCAATGTGAGCCTGGAATAATCTGCATGTTCATTTGCTAAACAATTTATGATAGAAAACATTGCTACATTCTGATTCCACGTTTTTGTTTTATTATTTAGGTTTCTAAATTGCTGTTCAAAGTAGTAGAGAAAATTCAACCTGTTAATTTCAGTAAATCTCTAAGGAAATATAAAAATAGTTATCAATTATGGGAAAAATATTTTCTGATTAATCAGCGCTTGATGAAAAGGACCATTAGCTTTCTTAGTATTAACGGAACTCTTCATCACGATTACTGCCTGTGCATGCTTATTGATTAACTGACTAGAAGAAGAGATGGTGCATACATCAACCTGTATTCTTGGAAAGAAAACCATTATAGAATTAGAGCTATAATTACTATCTTAAAGAAACTCTGATGTGAGGAACAGATGGGAATACTAGAATAGATTTGATTAATATTTTTAAATGTTAAAAATGTTCTGATTCTGAAAAAAGTAACACATTCAAAGTATTAATTTGTTCAATTCCCTGTTGAAAACAAGTAGCACCCCAGATGCCCCTTACATTGAATTTACACAATGAGAATATAATGTTTTTATTAAGGTATCTCCTATCTGATGGTTTAGAAGGTAGAATATTTTTCTTTTGGACATTAGAATACAAATAGAAGAACCTTCTAATAGTAACTCATTTGGAAATAATTATTTGAAAAAAAAAAACGTTTTTTGATGGTACCTTTCTATGTTGCCCAGGCAGGAATGCAGTGGCTATTTCATAAGTGCGATTGTAGGACACACCAGACACAAACTCCTAGGCTCCTGCCATCCTTCTGCTTCAGCTTCCTAAATAACTGGGAGTAGAGGCACACGCCATCATGCCCAGAGGTAATAATTCCTTTTTTTTTTTTTTTTTTTTTTTTGAGACGGAGTCTCGCTCTGTCGCCCAGGCTGGAGTGCAGTGGCCGGATCTCAGCTCACTGCAAGCTCCGCCTCCCGGGTTCACGCCATTCTCCAGCCTCAGCCTCCCGAGTAGCTGGGACTACAGGCGCCCGCCACCTCGCCGGGCTAGTTTTTTTGTATTTCTTAGTAGAGACGGGGTTTCACCGTGTTAGCCAGGATGGTCTCGATCTCCTGACCTCGTGATCCACCCGTCTCGGCCTCCCAAAGTGCTGGGATTACAGGCTTGAGCCACTGTGCCTGGCCCCAATAATTCCTAATAGGGCAACAAATATTTGACAGAGGACTGTACTCATGGTAAAATGAGCATGGGCTATAGAGAGAGATCTCCCTGAGTTTGCTTCTGGCTCTGCCATTTTCTAGTAGTGTGTCCTTCAGCAAAGTCTTTATTTATTTATTTATTTTAATTTGCATATAGTAAAACTCAATCATTTTATTGTTGAGTTCTATGAATTTTGGCAAATGCATAGTGTGTTTTAATACCACAACAATCTAATCAAGAAATACAATATTCCCATCACCTCAAAATATTATCTTTGCTGCCCCTTTGTAGTCAAATGCCTCTCCTGTACCCTGGTAACCACTGATCTGTTTTCCATCTCTAGTTTTTCCTTTTCCAAGGCATCATTTAAATTAAATCATAGGTAGCCTTTTGAGTTTAGCTTCTTTCTCTTATTATAATGCATATTCAAGTAAAGTGAAAAGCCGTGTTCACACAAAAACCTGTATTTGAATTTTTATAGCTGTGTTATTCATAATTGGCCTGTACTAGAAACAAACAAAATATCAAGTGGTGAATATAGAAACTAACTCTTCTATATCCAATAGAATAATACTCAGCAGACAAACTACTGGTACATGCAGCAAAGTATATTGATCTCAAATGCTTTGACCAATTTTTAATCTCTGCATTTGCCAAACTTCTCATCTGAGAAATGAAAAAAAAAATTGCAAATTCATGGTGAGAGCTGAAATATTTAATGTAAAATATTTTGCAATGCGTTCAGCTCATAGAAGTTGCTCGAATACTTTTTTCGCACTATTATTATACATTTCTGTGGGATAATTTGATTAATTGAGTATGATAGACAACAGTGGTTAAAACAGAACTATAGCTACAATCAAAGTCATTCCAATGTCATACTTGCCCAAATCTTGGTTTTGGAAAGAAAGGATGGTATAAGACTTCAGACTGTGACTGCTATTTCTTTGGCTCACTCCTATTGATACAGACAGGAGACAGGGAAATACTGGGTAGAAGAGGGCAGTTCCTCAGCAAAGGCCCCACCCTCAAGCCTGGATATCCACGGCCCTAAATGGGAACAGGCATTCCTATTTTTGTGCCCAAAAAGTTGCCTTTTGTCCCACCACACCCTACTATCCTGTACCCATATAAACCCCAGACCCCAGGATCCAGAAGGAAATAAAGAGACGAGCAGAGGAGCAGACAAATGGCAGAACGTCTGGCAGAGAAGGAGAGAAGAGAAGGAATGCCAGGAGGAGTTCAGCTGCGGACAGAGAATCGGCTGAAAGATGGCCAAACTCCAGGTGAAGATCATTTTCCCACACTCCACCCCCTGTCCAGCTCCCCATCCATCCTGCTGAGAGCCACCTCCACCACCCAGTAAAACCCTGCATTCACCAACCTTCAAGTGTGTAAGTTCCCGAATTCTTCTGGGATGCTGGACAAGAGCTCAGGATACAAGAAGCTGTCACACTGGCCCTCTGCCCTTGCAAAAAGGCAGAGGGTCCACTGAGCTGGTTAACACTTAAAGCTGTTGGCAGACAGCAAGGCTAAAAGAGCTCACTGTAACATACACCCACTTGGGCTCCTGCACCTCTTTGTCTGTGTGCTGCCCCTCCTGTAAGGGGTTTGAGCAGTGGTGGTGACCGAACAGACGAGCCACATCCCTATTGCAGGTCCTGCAAGGGAGGTTAGGGAACTCTCCTGTTTCATTATGGAGGGGAGATAATCTCTGTGTCCCAAGAAAGGGTTGCCTCCTGCTATAGTTGCTGTGCTTCAAAAAATATAAATAATAGAAAGAATAATAATGACAAAACATAAAATAATAATATAGAACATACAACACATTACATTCTTATATAGCACTTACTCTGCACTCCAGCCTGGCCACAAAGCAAGACTCGGTCTCAAAAAAAAAAAAATATACACACACACACACACACACACACACACACACACACACGTATTTATATATATAGTATATATAAATGCTATATAAATATATATAGTATATATACTATATATTATATAGTATTTATAGATTTAAAATATATATATTTATATATTAATATATACTATATATTATAAATATACTATATATAGTATATATAAATATAAATATACTATATATTAATATATAAATATATATAATTTAAAATACATATTAAATTGTATATATAAATATAATATATTATATAATTATATATTATGTATAAATATATATTATATATTATATCTTACATATTTATACATAAATATATTCATATATTTATATATAACTATGTATAATATATAAATAATTTATTATTTATTATTTATTAATATATAAATATATTTTATATGCATTTATTAATATAAATAAAATGTATTTATATTAATAAATAAAAATTATTTTATGTTGTTATTTATTAATATGTAATATATATTATATAATAATATGTTATATAATTATTATATTAATATATTATTTTATATATATTATATATTATGATACATATTATATATTATATATAAATATATAGTATATAGTATCTATAGTACATATATTATATAACACATATTATATATACTATATATTTATATATAAACATATAGTATCTATATATTTATATATAAATATATAGTACACAACTTTACTCTGTCTTTTTATACGATAGCTCTAAGTCAAGTTGTAAAGTTTAATTGTATTTGTTTTTAATTCTTAAAATATGAATAAAAGGAAGTGAAAATGTAAAACAATGTGAATTACAATTTACTGTGTTTGCAGTTTACTGGTTTACAATTTACTCACAATGCTTTTACCTGTCTGCCAAGAGGTAGTCTTTCCTCCAACATGATAAAAGGTGACTTCCTACCAGCTGCCCCTCCCTCACTGCATGTTTTCAGGCACATTTTTTTTTTCAAGTTCAATTGCAGGAAGACTCAAGTAGCTGATATTTACAGAGTTTTCCTAGTCTGTAGAGACATAATGCAACACGCAATTTTGTGGTTTACCTAGCATGCTGGACTCCCTCTGAGGCTTAGTGACTCCCTACCACCAAAAAAATAATAAAGGTGCAGGGGATTCTGGGAAATAAATGGATATTATTGAAAAAGCAAACAATTGTAAATCAACATACAGGATTTTTCTGGTCTTACTATTTTGTTCAGCCACACAATGCCTTCCTTATTCACCCGTTTTGTGGAGCGAGGGCAAATTCTTTATGTATACATAAAACCAAAGTGTTATCAGCAAGATACTCAATGATGTGGAATTTAATGAGGCTGAAACCTTTTGAAAGCCCAGAACTATGAACTTGGCAAAGCAGGAAATGAATTGTATACAATTGAGAGGGAGGATGTTAGAAAAAAGGCATTACATTCAAAACAGGAAGAAAAGGCTGAAAAATGTGATCACTCTTTTCAAGATAAAGGTCAATTTCAAAGACAGTAATTTGCAGCCTCTACTAAAACTTAACATAAGCTCGTTCTGTGACATAGAAATTCAACTCCTTGGTGTACACCCAGTGGAAATGTGAAGATACATTTATTTTAAAATATGTACAAGAATGTTCATAGCAACACTTCATAATAGCTAAAGTTGGGAATTACCAAAATGCCCATCAACTGGAGACTGGATAAATTACCTAAGATGTATATATTTCCAGTTGAATATAACACAACAATAAATATAAATATTGTACAATTACACCACAATAAGATGATTCCTGAAAACATCATGTTAAGAGAAAGAAGTCGGATACTACATGATTCTCGTTACCTAAAATACACAAGCTGGCAAAACTAACCTAGGCTGTTCAAAGTCAGACAATGCCTATTCTGGGGGTTGCAAAACACGATAGAAGAGAACAGGAAGAATTCTTATGGAGGGCTAGTAATAGTTTTGTTTCTTGATCTATATATTGGATACAAATTGTCTTAATTTTGTGCAGATCTTATTCATTTGCAGATATTTCACAGATACACTTTTCTATATAAATAATAAACTTCAACATAACAAAAATAACCATGAAGTCTAAGGTTATCAGTAAAAAAATAGAGAGCATACGTGTACATCATATCTCAACAGAAAATATGAGCATCTCAGCCAACAGAGGCTTGCAAGAGTGAGGATGGATCTGCTCTGTATCTGTTTTCCGTATGGTTGTCTAGTTCCAGGGGCCCATGGTAAATCTTTTATTAATTGCTTCACTTAACGTGTCTCAGTGTAGTAGAGCTGGAGAATCACGGGCTGCTAGTCAGAGGTGGGGTTTAATCCCTGCTCTACAACTCTCTAGCTAAGTAGAGTTGGGTGAGATTTTGACAACAGTCAATGCTCAAAGGAATAGTGTGAGGCTGTAATTAAGATCATGGATTTATGTAGATAAAAATTATCTCATACATATAAAGTATCTGATGATAACACAGGCCTCTCCCTTCCACATATACTTACACATAGAGAAAGAGTAGAAGAGAACAATAGGTATATCAATATTCATAGTGATGCAGAAAGAGTAGAAGAGAACAATAGGTATATCAATATTCATGGTGATACAGATATTTTAAAGATATAAAGGCCTACTAATTATATTACAATTAACTTGTTTACTTACCTGAAATTTAACAAAGAGCAAGAGGTTTACAGATATGCTGAAACATTCATTAACCAACAAAAGGAAGTGAAATAATGTAAGTGTACAGGCTAGGCTATTCAGGTCATAATAGACATAGAAGTGAGTGAGCACCATACAAAAATATGATGCTGCCATCCCTTCACAAGCTTAAGTTTTATGAGAAGTTTTTGAGAGATTTTTGAATGCTTTCCTAGAATAACATATCAAAACTCTTTAATTTCCTTCAGGTAATTAATAGTGACTAATTAGGAGACATCTTGTTTAACTTGCTTCAGGTACACAATGAGCAAAGAAAGTTAAGAATAGATTCTTGAGAATCTGTCACATCTTTTTGCTAGAAAACAAAATGCAAAATGTTCTTTAAAATTTACAAATATATTGGCCGGGCGTGGTGACTCACGCCTGTAATTGCAGCACTTTGGGAGGCCGAAGTGGGCAGATCATGAGGTCAGGAGAGCGAGTCCATTCCGGCCAACATGGTGAAACCCCATCTCTATTGAAATACAAAAAAAAGAAAAAGAAAAAATTAGCCAGACATGGTGGGACATGTCTGTAGTCCCAGCTACTTGGGAGGCTGAGGCAGGGGATTTGCTTGAACCCGGCAGGTGGAGGTTGCAGTGAGCCAAGACTGCAACACTGCAATCCAGCCTGGCGACAGAGTGAGACTCTATCCCAAAAAAAAAAAAAAAAATTTACAAATATACATTTGTAATACGATATATGAGGGTAAGACTTTGGTCTCTGTTAATCTTCAACAATCAGTGCAGTGCCTAGCAGGTAAGAGGTGCTTAAATATTTGCAAGTAAACAAAAACAAATGCATGACTGTATACATGTATGAGTCACATATCCTAAATAAAGCTTTAAAAGTATAAATTAATACCAAGAACTGACCACTTTGTTATATGCTTCACTCACGCCAACAATAATTCATACCTCCTTCACCTCCTTCTCCATTGCTCATACTTTTAGGAAACCACAGGTTTGTTTTTTAGTTCACAGATCTATTTATTCCAAATTATGTTAATAGATAATATTTGATAACCATTCATCAGTTTTATGCGTATGTTTCAGAACAGAAAATATTGTTTGCTTTCTTGTTCATGGATTATAAAACATCTATTTACTAAAATATTACAAAATTTGTTCCTGCATTCTCTCTTTTCTATTTAGAATTGTGTGTGTGTGTGTGTTTTTCCTATGTCCCATAGACATATGTATGAAAGAGTAAAATAATTTCTTTTTTCTTATTTGACCAACTGGCATTATATTTTAAAAGCTCAGGACTTTTGAATGTTTACACATCCCATATAAAAATTTACCTATTGATCATCTTAAACAGACATCCTCACAAGATGATAACATTAAGTAAGAAAATACCATTTCTGGAAAGAAATGGCTCATCACTCTGCACATAATGCATTGCATTAATCCAGTCCACTCCCTAATATATTTGTAAAAAATCACTTCACTTTTGACTTTCACATTATTCCTTATTGCTCTGTGTAATATGAGCTTATGTTTGAAAGATGGTTTGTTAAAATCATGTTCCTAAGTAAAACTCTCTTGTTTATATATATTTTTTATTTTTTTAAATCAGCTAAACTGGGCCAAAGCAATAACTATGAAAACTGAAATGAGAGTGTTGATGTTCATCACTGAGTGCAGATGTATCTAAAAACAATGTAATTTTAATTTCTGGAATTAGTATTCATTTGAGTACACTATTGAGTAGTAATGAATGTGTGTTTATTCATTACCATAAATAATTGTCTTTTCTTTGGCGATATTGTTATATATAGGTGGGAAATTCTTTGGAAAATTTCTTTAGGATTATTAATGATCATGGCCACAATGCACTCCAATATTTAAAGTGAGTCTGCAATACATTTTGTTTTCACCAGTTTATGATAAGCATTTCTTTCATTGGGGAAGCATGCCTTTTCCATTCAGCTTTCTCTAATTCCAGGGATAGCTATCTGACTTAATTTGGGTCAATTTGAGTCCTCTCAGTACCTTTTTGGAAAAGCTCTCTTTTTATCATTCAGTTACCATTTAAAGAACCATGTGATGCTAATGCTGTCATTGCCTGTAATTCCTCCCAAGAAAATGATGAGTTTTTGAAAATGATGTACCACAGAGCAAAGGAGCATCAAGACATTAGCGGGGGGAAGAGCCATGACCTATTTTCCCCCCCACTTAAACCACTAGCGTTTTAAACAAGGTCAATTCTTCAAAGTTCCCTTGACCATGAGCCATGAATTCCACTTTTATCAAAGCTTATTTGAGATGATAAGCACTTCTAGTCACAGGTGATAAAATACAGTGAATAAATATGTTTCTCCGTTAGTAAATGCTATGAAAGTATGGATATATTTATGTCTATTTTTTATACTTGTTAAAGCCCTTGGTGCAAATTAGAAGTTTTGTAAAGGTTTCTTAATTGAACAATTAAATTGAACTGAGGTTAAAAAAAAAAAAAAAACAGGAAAAAATTTTTAAGAATTTGAGAACTGTGTCAATCATTTTAAAAAGTACAATAATATCTCTTAACAAATATTATTATCACAATGATACAATTTATTGCCAGAACAATTATTTCCAGATAAGAGACAAAAGAGTAATATTCTCTTTAAATTCTTTCATCAGATATATATATATATATATATATATATATATATATTTTTTTTTTTTTTTAACCGAAAAAGAGTAGGAGATTTTTGTTTAAACCAGAAATGTATGTGGCTGGCAGAAAATTAAATCCTAGTCATTGTTGTCTCTTCCTGGAGTCATCTGAAGGACCAACACAGGGGTCTTACACAGAATATTTATGAAATACCCCGAATCTCTGTCCTCACCAGGCACCACCGACATATGCTCATGATCTGGAATAGCTTTGTATCAGGCTGTTCTTGCATTGCTATAAAAAAAAACCGGACACTGGAAAATTTATTTAAAAAGAGGTTTAATTGGATCCTGGTTCTTCAGGCTGTACAGGGAGCATGATGCTGCCATCTGCCTGGCTTCTAGGAAGGCCTCAGGAAACTTACAGTCATGGCAGAAGGCAAAGAGGGAGCAGGAACTTCTTACATGGTGACAACAGGAGCAAGAAAGCAAGTAGGAAGATGCTACACACTTTTAAGCTAGCAGATCTTGAACAATAATGAGGACGCCACGAAGGGGATGGTACTAAATCGTTCACGAGAAATCTGCCCCCATGATCCATTCACCTCCCACCAGGCCCCACCTCCAACATTAGGGATCATATTTCAATCTGAGATTTGTGTGTGGACACAGAGCCAAAGTATATTGAGCATATTTTCCAATGATTCAGGTTTCTTCAGATTTCATGCTCTTAAATAATAGGGATCTTATTGATTCTGGGAGACCACTGATCTACAATTTGGTCTCTGAAAATGTACCAAAAGTTATTCATTTCTTCACCCTCCCAGGAGATAGGGAAGTCTTCACCTTCCCAGACATGATTGATAGGAGAAGTTTGTGAGTCTGTTGCTGAGCCCCAAACCACCATCCCTAGGGCAATCTTGGAGAAGTCCAAGAAACCCAAAAGAAGGCAGGGAAAGGAAAACAGAGGTAAGAACTAGAAAACAAATAATAAAGGGGTAAATCTAAGTCTGCACATGTGGTAATCAAATACAAATGATCTAACACTCTAATTAACAGTCAGAGAATGGCTAAATAGATAAAGAGGGATATTACATAATGATAAAAGAGTCAGTTCTCCAAGAAGTCAAAATAAACATAGATTTAAAAAACTTGAATATGCACTTCAGCAAAGAGCATACATAGATAAAACATAAGCACATAAAATAATTTCCAACATCATTACCCATTAAAGTAATACAAATTGAAAGCATTATGGGCACCACTACACATCTGTTGGAATGACTAAAAACAAACACAAGCAAACCAATGAAAATCTGAAAATACCAAGTGGTAATGAGGATGAAGAGTAACAGGAATTCTCATATGTGGTTGTTGGGAATGCAAAATAATACCAGCCCTCTGGAAGGGTTATCAGTATCTTAACAGTTAAGAACGCACAATCCCATAGGACCTAGAGATTACACACCACAGTGTTTACCCTAGAGAAATAAAAACAGGTTCACACAGAAACTTGTACACCAATGCCTACAGCAGCCCTATTCAATTGTCCCAATCTGAAAATATCCCAAATATTCTTCAATGCGTGAATAAGCAAACTGTGGTACATCCACACAATGGAATACTACTCAGCAATATTAATGAATCTTCTGTCCACACCAGTCACCAGTGACATATGCTTTGATGCACACAAAAATGCACATAAATCTCAAAGGCATTGCAAGTGACATATTCCAATCTCAAGAAATTTTATACTTTATGATTTCATTTATGTGACAATCTTGAAAAGACAAAACTGTTGTACTAGAGAATAAATAGGTGGTTTCCAGGATTTATTGGCCAGGGGATGCCATGTTTATAAAGAAATGGAATGGAGGAGTTATTTAGGGGTTATCCTGTATCTAGATTTTGATGGTTGTTACATGAATCTATACATAGACTCAAATTTCTAAAGCTGTACACCAAAATAAAAAATGCTAATAGAAAATTCTGCTTTTTAAAAACATGATTACTTGTCAATGTAGGGTCATTGGTTTTAACAAATGTACCACAATGATGAAGGATGATGTTGGTAGTAGGGAGGGTGAGGCGGGGCATCGGGGGATTATAGAAATGCTATGTACCTTCTGCTTAATGTTGCTGTAAACTAAAGCCACTCTCTAAATAAAGTATACTTAAAAAAACAGAAAAACAAAAATAACATACCTCTTTCACCTTACTATGTAGGATACACCAGCATAATTTTCTCAAAACAAACAAAACCATATGTGAGAAATTCAGTTCTATTTGCGAGTTTCATCTACTTTATTTTTATTTATTTATTTATTTTTTGAGACAGAGTCTCACTCTGTCGCCCAGGCTAGAGTGCAGTGGCGTGATGCCGGTTCACTGCAAGCTCCGCCTCCCGGGTTCACGCCATTCTCCTGCCTCAGCCTCCTGTGTAGCTGGGACTACAGGCGCCCGCCACCGTGCCCCGCTAATTTTTTGTATTTTTAGTAGAGACGGGGTTTCACCGTGGTCTCGATCTCCTGACCTTGTGATCTGCCCACCTCGGCCTCCCAAAGTGCTGAGATTACAGGCGTGAGCCACCGCGCCCGGCCTAGTTTCATCTACTTTAAACCCTGAAACGCAAATCACGTTATAGCAAGAGGACACAAGGACTTAGCTACCTTCATGTATAGGGAGAGTAAATATCCATACACTTCTACTCAAAATATAATATGTGATCTCAATAAATCATGCTGAAGCTCATGGCATCAGAACCTCCCCTAAATAGCGGTATTCATAGGCACGTCCCTCAGGAAGCCCCTGACACTCAGTTCCTCTTGTGCTTTAATCGTGACAAAACACAAAACTTGTGAGGCAGAGTACTGCTATTACATATTGCTTATCACTATTCCTGTGAAGTCACTGAACTTCAGTGCCTAGAAGTTTCCTTAACTTGCTGCGTGTCAAAATCTTTCTTGTTTCTCTCAGATGCATTAATAAAGTTCAACTTGCAGTAGCTCAGAATGGTAGAAAAGAAATCAGACTTTGAAAACACCTGCAAGGTACCAGGCACCATTCAAGGTAATTAAAAGTGGTCTCCTTTGATCCTTGAATCCACCAAGTGAGGTACCTAGATTTGAAACCACCATGGGAGGTGGGAATTCTGCTGCAGTGGAATCCTGGTTTGGGCACGTGTAAGTAAGTTGTCCACGGACAAAACTTGAATAGGTGTCAAGGCCAAATATTGCAGAATTCCCATTTCCAGTTGCGGCTGAGATGATAGAACACAGGGCAGTGGTGCAAAAATGAAGCATATACAAACCAAAAGGTAACCAAACTTACTTGCCATTTAGAAACATTTCAGTTCAGGTTCATTTCTTTGGTTGATAGTTTTTCCATCACCATTATAATACAATTACTTCCCCAGTTGGAGGTTAACATCCCATTCACTAGTTAATTTTTTTAAGCCATACTCTGCATTTTGTCTCTTTGTCCATGGAATCTTGCCTACAGCTACCCTCTCCTTCGTGAATTAATTTCATCCTCTCCAAATGAGCCAGAGAGGTTTTGTTAATATTCTATTCAACTGCGAGAATTTAATCAACGTTGTCTTTCTTTGCCAAAATGCTGATAAGTCATCATATTTTTTCCTTTCTATGGTCACTCCTGGAATCACTGACCATCTCTGAAGAGAAGACCTGGTAAAGTCTCAAATAGCTTTTGAGCAAAATCTGTTAATAGTTTTAAAACAAAAACATGGGAAAATATCATCGTTTGTATAAGAGATTTGACAATTACATCAATGAATATTATAAATGTTTTTTAAAACACTCATGTCAAAATCTAACCCCTCAGACACACTAAGAAAACCAGAATACCCAATCAATTATTTTAAACTTATCTATCTCATACTTGTTAATTTTTTTTCTGCTAAGAATCCTGGGTTAAAACTTCTCAGGATTTTTGTGGTTGGTATTCCCTCCCCACCCTCTCTCTACCGCTCCAACTCACTGGTCTGGCTTCTAGCTTTACCTTCCTTTTTAAATCCATCCTTCTTAATAAAAATATCAGATAGTTTTTTTTTAATAAAATGCAATTGTATGCCATAAACTCTGTTTTGAAAACTCATGCCATTATTCTCTGTTCAGGATGAAACCAAATCTCTGAGTCCATTCAGAATTGGTCTCCTCCCTGTATTTCCAGTCCTACCTTTTTCTGAACTGGCTGACATCTATTGCCCTCTGACAATATTGGATACCTTGCCAATCTGCTTGTACTTTTTGCTTAAGTTTTGTGCATCTGCACACATGCTATTTCCTCTACCCAGAAGGCCCTTCCTTCTATCTACTAGAAATCTATTTATTACCTTCTCACCTCAGCTTGGTGCTTACTTATTGCCTTTCTTTGCCTCCTCAGAAAGAGTCCAGAATGCCTTCCTTTGTATTCTCACAAAGCTGGGCTTTAAAAAAGAGTGGCAGTTCTCCTACTGTCATTCCCTCATTTGATATGAATACCCTCACAAATCACAAAAACCTGTGTGTCACATTTCTGTAAAATCTCAACATTTCTTCACTGAACACAATTCAGAATGGATGAGAAGGTGTGTCAATCTTATGATAACCATTTTTGCCACAGTTTGGAACACAGTCTACAGAGAGCAGAGTGTCATGCGGTGGTGAAAGGAGTTAGTGAGCTTGCTTTAGGCAGACAGTAAGGGAGGGGTCCTCAGAGAACCTCTGACTCGCCCCACAAGTGCTTACACCAGATGTTTTGTGCAGATAAGGGAACTTGCACAGGGGTCTTGCCTAAACATGCCCACAGTAGAAAATTCTGTTCCTTAACACATGCACAGTAAGGGAAATACATAAATATGGAGCAGCTCAGTCTGAGGGCCCACGCACACACTGGAAGGACAGGTGGAGACACCAGGAATTTGCACCTTATGCCCTGGTATTCAACTGCGAAGGGGGCATCTGGCAGTCTGCTTATTCAGGACCCCTCTCTTTGTTGAGAGCTTTCCTTTCACTTCATACATTCTACTCCACTCACTCTTTGGTGTCCACGTGCCTAATTTTTCCTGGTTATGAGACAAGAACCTGGACCTAGCTGAGCTAAAGAGCAAAAATCCTGCATCAGTGGGGGACAGTAAAAGGTGGGTGGTCACAACCCAGCCTTAGGAGTTGGAGCCTTGAATCCAGCATTCTCTGGTTACATTCGTACTGTGGATGGCTACTGCAGGGTAGAAGTAAATGGTCAGTCTCAGTTTCAGTCAGTGTTAGAAGGCACTTTCTGATGGACACAGAGATTTGAGAAAGATGCCTAGGATCGGAGTAGCACTGGCAGGTTCAATCATATAAACAACAATGCAAGATATACAGAAAGGACCCAAAGGATCTGATGAGAAAGGAAAACTGCCTGTGATAAGGCAGAACTCCAGGTAGTAGTATCCTGGCAGGTCCAGGGTACTCAAAAAATAGTCCTTTATAAATTCCAGGATTTGAGATTTTCTGATCTTCTGCTCCCTACCCCTTGATAAGTACTGGGATTAAAATATGTAAAGAAGGTAGTTTCTTGAACTTAGCAGGTACTCAATAAATTTTATTTTCATAATTAATGAATTAATTAATATGAAGGATACAAAACAATAGCTCTTTATTTTAAATATTCTATAATGGTAGAATTTAGATGGTCCTACTATTTTAGTTATTTGTTCATGGATATTGTATTTGTTAAGATTCTCCAGAGAAATATAATTAATAATGTGTGTGTGTACATATATATGTAATTTGGGTAATATATATATTATATATATGTACACACACACATATATATACTATTACCATATATACATATATTACCATATATGTATAAAAAGATGGGAAGGAAGGGGTATTCCTCACTTATAATAACATATATACTGCTATTACCATATGGTAATTATGGAGGATCATATGTTTTGGATCTGTGTCCCCACCCAATCTCAAGTCGAATTGCAATCCCCAGTGCTGGAGATGGGACCAGGTGGGGAGTGATTATACCATAGGGGCAATTTCTCATTAATGGTTCAGCACCATTCCCTAGGTGCTGTTCTTATGAAAGTGAATGAGTGAGTTATCGTGAGATCTGGTTGTTCAAAAATGTTTAGGACATACCCTGCTCCCCTCTCTCTATCTTGCTCCTGCTGCGGCCATGTAAGACGTGCCTGCTTCTCCTTCATCTTCTGCCATGACTGAAAGTTTCCTGAGATCTCCCAGAAGCTGGGCAGATGCCAGCATCATGCTTCCTGTACAGCCTGTAGAACCACGAGCCAATTCAACCTCTTTTCTTTATAAATTACCCAGTCTCATGTATTTCTTTACAGTGGTATTGGTAAGCTGAAGCCCAAGGACAGCTGGTGGTTTAATTCCAGTCTGAGTCTGAAGGTCTGAGAACCAAGAGCCAATGATGTAAATCCTAGCCTGAGGGCAGGAGACCAATGTCCCAGCTAAGAGGCAGGCAGAAAGTTTTTAAAAAGGGTTAATTCTCCTTTCCTTTGCCTTTTTGTTCTATTTATGCCCTAAAATAGATGGGATGAGGCCCACTTATGCTGGGTAGAGCAATCTACTTTACTGAGTCCACCAATTCAAATGCTAGTGTTATCTAGGAACACTCTCAGAGTCACATCCAGAAATAACCTGGGCATCCTGTGGCACAGTCGAGTCAACACATAAAATTAAGTATCACAGATATATAGTAGCCCGTCAGCAAAACATTCCCAAATAAATGATAACATTAGTTCAGACAAGTGACCCACAGGAATAAAATTTCTGTTTCACTGGTAGGCTGACACCAGAGCAAAAACATAGGTGAAAATAAAAGCAATGTCAATATATTTTATTGCAAATAACCAAGTATTCAGAAGATTCCTGTTCTTCTAAATCAGAATCTGTCAACCTCTGTGATATTGACATAATGAACTAGATAATTCTGTGTTGGGAACTGTCCTGTTCATTGCAGGATGTTGAGTACCATCCCTGACCTCTACTCACTAAAACCCAGTGGTATTCCCCAGTGCGACAGCCACAAATCTCACCAGGCATTGCCAAAGTTCCCTGGTGAAGCAAAATTTCACTCAGCTGAGAGTCACTATACTAGGTTAAATAATTTTGTGTTATTAAAATGAGATAAAGTATTTAGAAACACTTTGTTCACAATTTTATGGCTTTCAGAAATTTGAGAATTAGTTGTGATTTAATTTTGATTCAGAAATAAGCTGTGAATCTGGTTTACCAAATAAGAATCGTACTTCTAATTGGAAACATTCTTGTTGCTTTCAAATACTTCAGTGGAATAGGCATGTTCTACTCTGACGTCCTAGAAGTAACTTCTGAGGCCTTGAGATGTCAGATAACTTGCCTAAGGTCATAGGCTTTTAAGTGAATATCTGGAATATCAACCCGGGTTAAAGGGATTTCACAGATCATGGTAAATTCAGATAAACTATCTTTCTGTTTTACATAGTCTGTGTTTCATGATTTAATGTATGCTTTTAAAAAAATCACCCTGCTGGCCAGGCGCAGTGGCTCATGCCTGTGATCTCAGCACTTTGGGAGGCCGATCATGAGGCCAGGAGATCGAGACCATCCTGGCTAACAAGGAGAAACCCTGCCTCCACTAAAAATACAAAAAGTTAGCCAGGCGTGGTGGCGGGCACCTATAGTACCAGCTACTCGGGAAGCTGAGGCAGGAGAATGGCCGGAACCCGGGAGGGGGAGCTTGCAGTGAGTCGAGATCGTGCCACTGCACTCCAGCCTGGGAGACAGAGGGAGAGTCCGCCTCAAAAAATAAAAGAAAAAAAAAGTTTCCTGTTTATATCTTATATTTCAATACATTTCACTTTTTGTCTACATTGTGTCTAATCAAGTCCTGGATGTCTATATTAGGATTAACTGGGATTTAATTGGGGATTTCCTGATCAATATGAAAATAAGATTTAGGCATCAAGATTTGTGTTTGCATTCTCTATGTCCCTTCCTTCTCCCCTTCAAATATGGGTGAATCATAGGATTGGTGTACCTTTACAACTCTTGTTTTTCCTCCTTATTCTTCCATGATTTATTGTTAGTCACTCTCATATTAAAAATGGCTATAAAGTATTGAGCAGTTTTCATGTAAAAATTTATTATTCTGTCTTCCAAACTCCCCAGGAGGTCAATATTCTTAGTATTTTCATTTTATTTCAGCAAAATCTGAGAAGCTGAAAGTTGAGTGCAAGTCACACAGCTCTCATGTAGGAGCCAGGATTCAAATGTACAGCTATTTCATAGTAAAACCCATATTCTTCAACTTCACTCTGTACTAATTTTTATACAAAGCCAGTCAGCAAAGATACAGATAAAGACCTTGGAGGAAATTTCAAATTCTTAATAATCATGTAAAACTCAGGCTTCAGAATGCAAATAAGTAAACAAAGGCAATAACTTTATCTTTACAAGGGGGTTAAAATCGATATGACATTGTTATCAAAACATCTGTTTTGTCTGATCATTTGATAATTCTTATTTATTTTACTGTAGGGCTCTTAAGTTTAAGCCCCACTACATATTTCCTGATGTAAGCAGGTCTGGTACACATCTTTGCTGGGTAAAAAAGGAAAAACAATGACTGAGTGTGGTGTCTCACGCCTGTAATCCCAGCACTTTGACAGAATGAGTTAGGCAGATTATTTGAGGTCAGGAGTTCGAGACCAGCTTGGCCAACATGGCAAAACCCTGTCTCTACTAAAAATACAAAAATTAGCTGGACATTGTGGCACATGCCTGTAATTCCAGCTACCTGGGAGACTGAGGCGCAAGAATCGCTGGAGGCCGGGAGGCGGTAGTGAGCCAAGATTGTGCTACTGCATTCCAGCCTGGATGACAAGAGCAAGACTCTGTCTCAAAAATAATAATAATAATAAATAAATAAAATAAAATAAAAAACTAAACTACATGGAAAACAAGAGACTCCAGATAAAATTGCCAATGAACACAATTATGATCCAAAAGAGTAGTGGGTTAAAAGAGACCTCTTGAGGGGAAGCCAACCAGGGAGGATTTATTTAGTTTTCACTTTTAATTTAGTAAAGATTTAAATAACAAATTACTGGAGAAATGGTAAAATACAGAAATTTATACAGAAAAAATCACCCATTAAAAATAAATTCAGTGATAAGAATGAATTAGTTTTTAAAAATATTATTGATTTCTCTTCTAATTTACTCGGCCGACATGGTTAAACACCTACTACATGCCAGAATCTGTTCTACATCCCAGAAATTTAAAATGAGGCAGAAGAGACCGGAATGCAAAAGGTTAAATGTTATTCTACCTTTTTACCTAAACTTTAGATTTGAATGGGATTTGGACATAAATCATCACATAATTTTAGGGTTATTTAGTGAGTGAATTTGACCATCAAGTAATGAATACTTATACTACTAAAGGCCTATTAGTATACCCTTGGGTCTTGTCAACAAATGCCTTGGGTAAAAGGAGCGATTTAGGAAAATGTTTGAATCAGTAATTTGGGAAGTAGGAGGTAGCTGGGAATGGATAGGAATAAGTATTTTCACAGAAGAATATGGAATGACTGAGAGGTGAAAACAAAATCGCTTCTTTTCTGTTCTTTTTTATTTATTTATTTAAAAGAACGCTCCATGAGGAGAAAAATTACCATCAAGAACCCTCTATCATTTGGTCAGCAGTTCATATTATTTTATGTTTATTTTCACTGCTGATAAATCAGGTATATCATCAATGGATTGTATATTTGATAAAGAAATTCTACTAAAGACCAATTTCTACTTCTCTCAAAAAGTTTTCTTTAATTCAATTCTGTTTCCACAGTTGAAAACATTTGCCAAGTTTGTGTCACAAATTAGACATCTCAGAAGCAGACAGCAAGTTTGTTAATTATTGGGATTAATTTCAAGGAACTTATTCTCATTAGACTTCATGAGCCATGCTATACACAGTAACGTGTGAAAGTCCACAACCACAACATAGTGATGTCAGTAGGTAATTAAGGGCACTGATGAGGCTTTTCGCAGAAAAAACAAAGTGCAGCAAATGCTTTCTGTATCACCATATTATTAGATAGAATTAAGGGATGATAATTACAGAGAATTAAGTAGAAATCATTTTAGTAGCAACAAATTAAGAGAGAAGTCAGTTTGGCTCTAAAAACAAATGTTGAATATACACATAAATCATAACATTTCATAGCTGACACTTTACCCTGGGTGTGATGAGCTATGTAATAGTGTTTTACTGCCACATGATCTGGAAGTAGGCACAGTTTGTCATCAGAAAGATTTGATCTTTCAGAAAAACAATCTCACACTTCAAATGGCCTCATGATGGAAAACACATAAAACAGATGTCCTTTTTTTAGTCTATTGGCACTTCGTTGTTATCATTCCTGGTATAAAGGAAACTAGAGGAGATTGACTATGAATAAAATGTAAAAATACATGTCTCAACATATATTCTATCTCACCTCCACTTCTTCAGAAAGAGAAATCCCTGGAGGGTCACAGTGGGTGAAAGTTTGGCAAGAGATCATAAATGGAAACTGTTTAAAGAAGTAAACATGGATCAATGATGTCCTAAAAAAAAATTCGAGTGTCAACTGTGAGATCAGACCTATGCTCATGTCACATCTAGTCTATTAAAGCTATTTAAGTAAAACTTAGCATATTGCCAGTGAAGAATAGTGAAGTTAAATGAAGGATTTGCAAACAGGAGTAAAAGACAACTATAAAAAGATTGAAGTGTTCTTAACATTATCCTGTTTTAAATGTAGCTTAAAACTCAAACACATATTTTCATGCATCTCACATTCTAAAATAGGTTAAAATATATAAGTGTTCTATTACCGAGTGAGATAATAGACATTTAAGATCTTTTAAACTCCAGTATGTGATATAGATGAATGGAGTTGTTGATGATAATGCTGATTGGGTGATTATTATTGATATCTTCAATGAAACTCCAAGTCCAAGTTGGACATGGACTAAGAAATGAGCCTTTCTTTAATGCCCTCCATGATCTTGAAAAAGATGACTTAATATTATTAATTTTGTTTCATCCATACCTGAAAGAACTATACTATAATCTGTCCCTCCAAACGTAGGATGACTTTTCCCTTTCCAGTGCTTGAGCAGGAAGATTTGGCTTAATGCTGGGGCTGATTGCTATGTCAGGTAGTCTCGGGGATGCCAGAGGAGAGCTGTGTGTTACTTGTGGTGGAGATTCTAATATGGCCTGCAGAAGAATCTGAATGCACATTCATATGCATATGTCATATTATACAATGGAGCATTTCTTTTATGAGTTTCTACTCTATAATTTGAAATAAATTAAAAATTAAAAGTTTTAGTCTTCTAATTAGATGGTTCCTGTCATGTGTCTTTTCTAGTTCCTCTGCATATGCTAACTTGCTGATGGGTTGGAGCCACTGAGGGTGTATGGGCTTGTGTATGTGTGTATTTTCTGTGTTCATGTTCTTGTCTTTTATGTTTGGTTGGGAGTGATAATCTTCAGAACGGGTTTCTTAATTAAACTTAAAGATACGTATACCCTGAGGCTAGAGAGATGCATCCAGTAATAAATTAGATATAAATAAATAATAATAAAGAAACATGACATTTAAATAGCAGACTTATAAATTTCATGTGAAATAGCTAGCTGCATTGCCTGGGTGAAAGCTTCAGTAGGATTAAAGCAATTTAATTAGTGCTATTTCAAAACGAAATTTCCAGGCCCGTGTGACTTTCCTTAATGAAATCCTCCCCTTAAATATCTAGTTTATTCACAGGTGAAATGATAAAAAGAAGACAAGAGAGTTCTTCACGACATTCTTAAAGACTGCAAATCTCTGGAAATCAATTCCAAGCAACACAACTTTATTGCAGAGTGGTTTTGAATGTTGAATGATTAAAGGAACATCTTTGACATTACAGATACCGAGTTAAGTGATGCAGAAACAAACTATTTGGAAAGTGGATACTAGGCTATTAGTTCGTGGAAAGTGGACACCCTAAATGTTCATGGTCATAATCAAATTCGTGGAAAGTATATCCCTTATTGGGCATTCAGGCAAACATTTCATTTGTTTTATAATATTTTACTTCATAATTAGACCTAGACCTCTATGAAGCCTACTTTAGATAATGCCGATCTACTTTCTGGGTAGATAAGCACATAGGCAATGAAATGTGGTTATTAAAATGGATGTGTACAGGCATAAATGGAACATGGGGAAAAGAGGATTAACATTTTCCTTTAAGATTTCATACCAGTTTTGTAGAGGAATTGTCAGTTGAGATAAGTTTTGATGACAGAGGAAGGATTTTTTTTCTTTTTCTTTTTTTGGCAGAAAATGAAGGTAATGTGGACTGGACCATTTTGGAGATAAGAGTAAATAGAAAATGGATGCTGGAGTTGAATTGACAAATTACTTCAATTATTTTAGCCCTATTTATCTTATTTACAAAACACAGATAATAACAGAATTGTGAAAATGATATGAGAAAATCCATATACAATACTGACCCAGTGTCTGGCAGTTAGTAAACACTTAAACATCTGCTATAATAACAACCTTTTCATCTCAAGGATAGTGTTTTCATGATACGTGTTTTGCTTGATGTTATTGCATGTGACGTGCTGATCTCTTGTCAGTAGTGAGAAATGGGTCTGGGTGGATACAGAGTGGACAGAGAAAATTTCATATAAAATCTGCACATACTCTTAAAAACAATGAAACAGCTGTTGAAGCATTTAAAAGTAGAATCAAAATATGTTGCCCACACCTTCAAAGTGGTGAGGGAAGAAGTCTGAATAACAAGGATGAGTATATTTGTCCGTTTTCACATTGCTGTAAAGAAATACCTGAGACTGGGTAATTTATAAAGGAAAGAGGTTTAATTGACTCACAGTTCCACATGCCTTGGAAGGCCTCAGGAAACTTACAATCATCGCAGAAGGCGAACGAGAAGCAAGGAGCTGCTTCACACGGTGGCAGGAGAGAGAAGTGCAAGCCGAAGAAATGCCATCATATCTCATGAGAACTAACACTATCATGGTAACAGCAAGGGGAAAACTGACCCCATGATCCAATCACCTCCCCACCTCCACACTTCAGGTTTACAGATCCCTCCCTTGACATGTGGGGATTACTGTTGGAGGTGAGATTTGGATGGGGACACAGAGCCAAACAGTATCAAAGCTACCTAGGGTAACTTTTGGAAGAATGGTGGTAATCATCATGAAGAAAAGAATACAGAAGATCAGGTCTGTAAAGTGAACATCTAGGTTTGTGTTAGAAAATGTGTATATCCAAATACAAATAATGTATTTGGGATGTTAGCTGTGCATGTGATAATCTTTTGCATTTATTCTTTAGTTTTCTAGCCACTGACCACCGTTTTTTGTTAGGTACAATGGTGATTCGTGAGAATGTGCTAGACAGCAAAATGGCTATGTTTCCTGTCTTCTTAGCTATGCATGTGGAGTGGGCAGCAGACTGTGGGGTATGCCTGGTAGGAATGTTACAAGGAGTGAATAATTTATCAGAAAATATTAGACACGAGTAAAATATGAGAGCAAAATTACTGGTCTAATCCTTCCCCCCTCTACCAGTTTTTCCTCTTCTACCGCCAGTCATGAGGATTGAAATAAATGAAAGAGTCTGTTCAGATCTCTTACACGTCTCTAGAAAGAAAAAATAAAATCTCTGCACTCAAGGTATTTTCTACTTCACCCCTAATGTTACTTTTTCATTCACCTTAGGTTATTCGTACTTAAAGTAACTGAAGTTTACCTGCCATTTGACATAGCTTCATAGCTTTCTTGTCAGCCTAATAAATCTGAAAAGGTCTCATTGTTGCAAACTGGATACCCCAGATGGTAGACTCCAAGGCAAAAATTAGCACGCAGGAGGTGCATCAGGTAGTAATCTGAGGATTACCACCTGTGGAAAGGAAGGGGCAACACAGAATTAGACAATGGGAAAGTTTGTGTTGAAATCTCAACAAAAACTTCAGCCAACTCCACAAACAGTTCCACAGCAGGATGGGCTTTCTGAGTCCCCCAAGCTTGGTGTGAGGTGACTGGGGTTTTATATGCATGCATCTCCTGGTCACTGGGTGCAGGCTGCCATGGGCAGAGGCATGACCCCAGGCAGGATGACTCTCCTCAACTATCCTAATGGGGAGCCTGAAAATCCAAATGGCACTTCAGAGCTGTCCTGAGCCTGGCTGAGGTTGTCTTGGCCGTTATTCATACTTGCTGAATGGTCATTGGATGTGAGCTGTCAGTGGGTAGGAGCATAACCTTGGACCAGGCCATTCTTTTCAGTCAAGGCGATTTTGAAAAGAGCTGATGGCAGGGTGCTGTCTGTAGGCAGCCCCTCCAGCAGCTGGGAACCTAAGTCCTTCAGTCCTGAAAGGCATATGATTGTCACATCACAGCATCTCCTACACTGAATAAAGAAAAGAAGATAACAAAACAATTTCACTTGAACACCTTTCTCACTCATGATACCTTCCAAACTCTCTGTCTTTTCTCAGACTAACTCCTTGCAAAAGCTGTCTCCTCTCCTGTCTTTACTTCTTGTAATCATAGTTCCCTGAACTCGTAATGAGCAAGTTTTCACCATACTTTGCCCTCTCTAAGATCCTCAAAGATATTCTAATTGCCTGGTTCAGTCACCTCAATTTATTTACTACCATTATTTTTTGCATTGTTAACACCATTAGCTGCTGTATTTCTTTTGAAATTATCTTGTCTTTTTTCTTGTATAATACCCCATGGCTAGGATTCTACCTACATCTATAATATTATTTTAATTATCTCTTTGATTCATATGCTTCCTGAAATTTAATTGTAGGCGCTGTAAATATTGGTCTATACATTCTTTTCCTTATAAACTTCTAGTCGTGCAACCTTGACATTTACCATCATGGAGGTAACTTTCAAATCCATATTTCTCATTCTAAACACTCTCTCAGGTTCCAAACATGCCTTTGCGTATGTATCCCAGATATCTTTCCATAGATTTCTTGATGTCATCTTAATTAAACCAGTTAAAAATACTATCCTATTTGTTCCTTCTGGTTTCTCATTGGTTCGTGGTATCTTTATTTCAGTGTTTCTAAACTCACCCACTGAAAGGAATCCCTTGTAGAATTAGATCACCCAGCACTCCCCCTGGAGATTCTGACTCACTAGTCTATGTTTAGAGGCCCAGGAAACCGAGTTTCTGACACTTTCTTCAGGGAGTCCTTAGCATTAGTGAGTTTTGTGAAACACTGCTATATGCCATCAAGTAGAGGAATTTCGGAGTCATATTTATTATAACTTTCTCTTTTTTAATACCACCTCTTGCTGATAAAACTCACATATATTGTATATATTTCCTTTTCTCAGGCTTCATTTCCATTCCTCTAATTGAGTTCCCCACATCTTTCATATGGATTCACTTACTCGTTTTCTTTTTAATATATGCCTCTAGTTTTACTATATCTCAAAGTTCCTTTTTCTTCATTGTTGCCACTGTTATGCCTTAAAAAGAGATCTGGTCACATTACTTCTCTTGGTTCTATGAGTAACACACCTAAAATACTGAATAGCACTGATTTTTTAAAACCTAGCTTTACTTTATGTTTCAGACCTTCTAAGCCCTGCATACTATAGCCACTCAAAAATTAGCCTATTCATATTTTTCTTTACATCTGTAGCCTTATAATTCTTTGTCTACTCGATCAATATCTGATAGAAGTGTATGCAAAACCCCCATTATAATTGTGCTTTTGTTCATTTCCAGTCTGTCAGGGTTTTGCTTGGTTGTGTTAGCTTTACGTCTTTCTAGGTCCTGTGTTGGATGCATACAAATTTATCACTGCTCTATCATCTTGATCTTACTTTTTAAAATTAAACAATGTTGCCTTAAGTTTGTCTTTTAAAAAAATTCTATTTTGGGGGATACCTGAAATTTCACAATGATGAACTTTTGCTCATGTTGTCTCTTCACCCAGACATCAAATTTGGTCCAGTGAAAGTCTACTCCATGTTGCAAGATGCCGTTGCAATAATGAAACACTCTCTCTTTTCACCAAGAAAATTCAGCATGTTCCTCTTACATATCTTGCATTGTCTGACGTTCAATCAGTTAGGGACATAACTCTTTCCTGTAGTGGATTATAAGAATATGAGGATCAGAACAACGTTATAATCTTTCTTTATTCTCCAGAATGCTTGCAACTCAGAGAATTTTATATACATATTTATTGAATTGAAAAAATTATATTGAATTTTAAATTCTGGTTCTACCAAAATTTCCCTGACTTCTCTATGCCTTAATTTCTTCATCTCTACAATAGGGATTGATTTATTTTATGACTGTATAATTGCTATGTGTGTTGGAGACAAGAATAGTACGAGACCTATAACTGGTTTTAATATGTAGAAGACAAAATACATAGTAATAATGAATAAATATATGATATATATGTATTTATAAATAAATATAAAAATAATAGTAAATAATTAGTCTATCTGAAATAGCAAGCATATGAGAATTATATTTTCAAATTTTCCTACTATTCTACCTAGACTTTATTTCTTGGAAAGTAAAAGTTACAATACAAATATGATCTGTACTTAAATCCTATAACTGTCACTCTAACAATGCATCTTTACTTTTACCATAGGGGATTGGGGGAACTGCTTATTTAAAAACAAAAGAAAACAACACACAGTTACCAAAGTTAAAATAGTTGGCATCCAACTCAAGGACGATGGAGAAACTATATTGAAAGTATGGCTGTGTTCATAAGCTTGCAGTTTGAAGACAATCACAGCCATTTTGGAAGGGAGTGGTGATCATATCTCTTCTTTTTTCCCCATGTGTCAATGAGGATACAGTGGGAGGGGTGTTAGATGCTCTAAAATGTCTGTCTTTTGGAAAAGGAAAGAGGAAAGAAAAAAGGCAAATTGTGAAATTTAGTGTACATGAGCCACAGGTTAAGTAGCAAACTGCTCATGAGGGACTTTATAAAATTGATCTTCCGAGTTTGGGGTTTCCATTAGGGCACGTGACTGACACTTTTAAGGGAAATAAGAGCATAGAAACCAAACTGTAACTGTGCTTCTCAGAATCCTTTAAGAAAGGTAAGAGGACAATTGAAAGTGTAAACAGAAGGATTTGCAGAAATTCTGTGGTACGGAGAAGGGAAGAGAATCAACATTTCTTTTGTACTGACATAACTCCATGTGCTTCTGAGGCAGGATAAGTCAGGATAGGAGGCCATCCTGACTTACTCCCTTGTGTGAAGCCTCAAGAGCTCCTTTTGCAGTGGGCTCTGCATCCGTTACACTCTTGTGCACTTAACTCTTTTGCAAAATAAACAGTCTTATGGGATACCAGGAGACTGCCTGATGGTGACAAGTTTCTGATACCAAATACAGCCCAGAAAAGAGAACAAAAGCCTTTTATTCATGATGTAGCTTCCCTAATCTCCAGCTAATCAACATAAAAACCCAAAAAGCTATTAGCTACAAATTCCTGCCTTGGAGGGGAGAGACTTCTCCAGGGTTCCACATGCGCAGCTGGACTCAAGGTTTAGCTGATAGTGGCCTTTTAATAGTAAAATTTTATATTTTAATAGTAAAATACACACGCTAGGTGGAAATTTCATATGCTAATGATACATGCAGCGCATGTTAGATCACGTAGATGCTGACCGCATGTGCCAACCACAGGTCTGCCTTTGCATGCTTGACCTCCCCAGTATTTTATGAATATTTATGTGCAGTTCCCATAAAGGGAATTCCCTTAGGGCACTAGGGACTGTCCTCCCACCATTTCAGCAGCCGCTCTGCCTCTCAGAGTGTACTTTCGCTTTGCAATAAACTTATTTGCCTTCTCTTACTTTAAACTCCCTCTCAAATTCCTTTGTGTGGTGAAGTCAAGAACCTGAGCTAGCCCAATGGCAATGTAGCAGGACGAGCGGCAGACAAAACTCGGCAGACAAAACTCCTCAGACACCGAGTTACAGAAGGAAGCGGTTTATTCGGCCGGGGGCATCGGCAAGACTTCTGTCTCAAGAGCCGAGCTCCCCGAGTAACCAATTCCTGTCCCTTTTAAGGGCTCACAACTCCAAGGGGGTGCGTGTGAGAGGGTCATGATTGATTGAGCAAGCAGGGGGCACGTGACTGGGGGCTGCATGCACCGGTAATTAGATTGGAACAAAACAAGATAGGAATTTTCACCGTGCATTTCTATACAATGTCTGTAATCTATAGATAACAGAACCAATTAGGTCAGGGGTCGATCTTTAACTACCAGGTCCAGGGTGCGGCGCCAGGCTGTCTACCTGTGGATTTCATTTCCGCCTTTTAGTTTTTAATTCTTCTTTCTTTGGAGGCAGAAACTGGGCATAAGACAATATGAGGGGTGGTCTCCCTTAGCAACACTTTAACATTTTAAACCTTAGCACAAGAAAGGTTGGTTTTACTACCCTTGGCAGGATAAATAACTCGGTTATGTTTGTTTAGCTAGTATCGTAGTCAGGGTTTTTCTTTATTCCAGACACATAAACATACTGAAACTTACTGAAATGATGTAGGGACTCTAAATGAAGCTCCCTCTTTATGGACAAGGCTGCTGTGTATGGCCTTGCAGGCTGTACCACTGCACGATTTTAGGGAGAGTTGTGTATCACAGGGACTGGGAAGCCAGGGTGGCTGAGGCAACTTGAAATTGGAATCTTGTTGAAACTTGGGCACTCCTGCTTTTGGAAATAAGTAAACGGTTATCTCCATTGTTCTCTGCCATTATTATTGCTATTGTTGTAGTCACCAGTACTGCTGCTGCTAACGCTGTCAGTGCTGCTGTTGTGGTTGTTATTCTCTGTTTAGAATCTCCATAAATTCAGCTGGTCCATGAACAATCGTGTTCTCCCTGCCTATCTCAGCATGATTTTTCACATTCATAGTCTATGGCTGTCAACCTTCTTCTCTGTCTCTTAATTCAAGTTTCTGAAATAATCCCATCAGACCAGCTTATTGCTGTTTTATACCAGACAAAGCCTTATGAGTCTTACTGGCTAATGACCAATAAGAATGCCCCCTTTTCAGGTCTGCTTTATACCATGAGTGCAATTAGCTGAGGCCTGGGGTGCGGTTGTATGACACAGAGAAAATGTGGTGCATTCACCAGAAACAACTCCAGATGTTTTTGCTGAGTAATGGCTGATGTATATTAATGGAAGTAAAAACAATTTCAAATAATTTCTCATAAAGGCATATTTAAAACTTTTCAGTTACCTGTAAGCAGGATATCAAATTTTATGTGAATTATGTTCAAAATGGCAATTATGAAAGTTTATATAAAATAGATATAGGGTTATCTGTGAAATTTAACATTGGTTATCCCTCTATGCATCTACAGAGGTCACCTCTTTTCTTTTTATTTCTAAAAACAGCTTTAAAAGGTTTAATAATTAAAATAATCAATTATTATTATATTGGGGGTCGACAATTGTGTAAATTGTATATAGTTTATGTATTTAATACAGTCTACGTTATATATCACTATATTTTATATCATACTATTGTTGAAGTTTAAAATGTGTTTTTAATTTTATTGTTTTCTATATTTTCCACAATCCTCTTGTTTTATAATTTTATGACATTAAATGCAATATTTATATAAAATGTTAATATTTTAAATTATATAATACTAAATATGAGCAAACATTTATTTAATGTCTGATATTAAAAGTTACTTGCAATTTTTGAACTAATATAAATGAATAAAGTCATCACTTTCAATATGTATAGTATTTAATAAAAATGTATATAATTATTCAATAGGACTCAATTGCTTTAAGTTTCTGGGGTAAAAGGAATCTCATCAAAAGCAAAGCTTTCCAAAAGGATTTGTTGTTTATTCTTGAAAAAAAGCATTACCGTGGCAAGGAACAGTCGGTAAATCTGTGACTTTTTAGGATCTGGCTCTAACTTGAGTACTCTCTGACCTTCCAACCAGCAAGTGCAGGCTACATAAGTGAGCAGGGGGGACCTGGATATTAAGGTGTTTTCTAAAAGATTTGCAAACATTCCTCCTGTTTTAGTCCATCTTCTATTTCCATCTTCAGAGACAAAGTGTGCTGTTAATTCCAGAGACTTCCTAGGATTCTGTTGTTGTTGTTGTTGTTGTTATAAATATCTTTCCTTATTGTGTTAGTCTGGATCTTCCAAGAAACAGACACCAAGATGGGACTAAACATGCAAAGATTGGGAAAAAGACCTGTATGAGACGAAAACAGGAAGTGGGTGGGGAAGCTCAGACGGCCTGCAGTTCATGATGAAATTCTGTCTCTGGATGGAGGAGAAAGCTAGGGAATGTTGGATTAAAGCATTCTAGATTTAAATTGCCGTGCATACCCTAAAGATTTGGTGAGGCCATCTGGGTGTCCTTTAGCCAAAATAAGAGCTGTCATAAGAGTTGTTTTTCTGAGAAATTGATTTGCCGTCGTGTAGATCTGCCTTTTTCTTTCTCCTTCTTTCTTTTTTTTTTTGTTTTTGTTTTTTTTTTTTTGTTTTATACTACATTTAATCAGCATTGCTGTTAATGGCAGCATTGTCTGGTTCTTTTTTTTTTTTTTAATTTATTTATTATTATTATACTTTAAGTTGTAGGGTACATGTGCATAACGTGCAGGTTTGTTACATATGTATACTTGTGCCATGTTGGTGTGCTGCACCCATCAACTCGTCATTTACATCAGGTATAACTCCCAATGCAATCCCTCCCCCCTCCCCCCTCCCCATGACAGGCCCCGGTGTGTGATGTTCCCCTTCCTGAGTCCAAGTGATCTCATTGTTCAGTTCCCACCTATGAGTGAGAACATGCGGTGTTTGGTTTTCTGTTCTTGCAATAGTTTGCTAAGAATGATGGTTTCCAGCTGCATCCATGTCCCTACAAAGGACACAAACTCATCCTTTTTGATGGCTGCATAGTATTCCATGGTGTATATGTGCCACATTTTCTTAATCCAATCTGTCACTGATGGACATTTGGGTTGATTCCAAGTCTTTGCTATTGTGAATAGTGCTGCAATAAACATACGTGTGCATGTGTCTACTGGCCATCAGAGAAATGCAAATCAAAACCACAATGAGATACCATCTCACACCAGTTAGAACGGCAATCTTTCTCCTTCTTTCTTTCTCTCTTTTTTATCTTCAATAAAGATCCTTTATAAAAAATATGCCAGACGGTCCCCCTAGTGGCATGGAAGAATTATCCCATCCTAATGCCTCCTTCCAAACAAAGTCTCACTGATAAAGGCTACAGGCATTCTTTACTCCAGGCAACTGTAAGCAGAAAGATTACAATGTGACTTCATTTCCATAATGCTGCTAAGGCAGACTAGCTCTCCAGCCTCCCCACCCTGCTCCCCGCGCACTTTTCTTTCTAGCATGGGCAGGGAAAAATATCAAACAATCTGTTAATGAGCATTTGGTGAAGTGTAATGAATACAGTCTAATTCACTAATTGAGGCTCATTCCACAACTCTCCACTAATAAGCATCTTAATGTGCTTAACTGCAAGTGTCCAAAATAGTTATTGAGATGTGTGGAAATTTCCCATTCTGTATGTGAAAATTTTGATAATGTTGCAGCTTGATTAATTGAGAGAAAATATTCCACTAACAATGAAGAAAATGTAAAAGCAGGAAAAATCATACAATTACATCTTCTAAAATGGACTGACAAATAACATTATTGAAACAAATTATTTCCTGAAGTAACTTTTATTGCAATGGGACACTGATTTCAGTTTGATGTGATGTCACACAAAGTTGACATCGAGGAATTTTTTGATTAACTTGTTAAAAGATATAATAAATAAATTAGTCAATATTTTATTAATTATAAAAGTCAGAAAAGACAAATTTATGATTTTGGTTTCAATGAGATTTATTTTCTTCACTTTAAAAATGTAACTATTAAAGTTGAAATGAATGTAATGAATCAGTCATTATATAAAAATCTTCTTCTGTCTCCCTGTCTCTTCCTTTCCCATTCAATGTCTTTCCTTCTTTGTCGAGCTTCACTTCTACAGAAGTAAGAAAATTTCTCAAACTGATACTCTTCCATCACTACCTTGAGGACCACCTTTAGCTCCTTCCAGCTTTGACAGGAAAAGCAGTCTTTTTCTGTAGTTCTCGAAAGGGCCCTAATGTTAGCTTTGATGGTTTCTGGCTCTGATTGGATGATTCCTTAACTAACCATTGTTAGGAAAAAGAAGTGTTCTGATTGCCCACCTCTTCAGCTCGGTGTAGCTTCACCTCTCAAACTACAGGACTGGAGGTGAGTAGCTCCCATAAGTGGGCATGGCTACTGGAGGCACCAATAAAGCATATACATACAGCCAATGAACAGGAAATTTAAACCTGAAGAATTCCACTTAGATAACCATCATATTTTCCTTTCAAGCCTAAGGCAGAAATTTTAGAGATAGACATTGATTAGCATATTATAGCAGTGAGTATAACCAGAGGTCACTTTCATTGCCATCTTGCTTTTGGTGGGTTTTGGCTGGCTTCTTTTTTGCATTCTGTTTTATCAGCAGGGTCTTTGTGAACTGTGTCTTATGCTGATCTCCTGTCTCATCCTGTGGCTAAGGATGCCTGAACTCCTGAGAATGCAGCCCAGTAGGTCTCAGCATTATTTTACCCAAGCCCTATTCAAGATGGAGTTGCTCTGGTTCTAAGGCCTCTTACAGTTGATTCAAAGCCAAAAAAATGAAAGCAGTGGTCAGAAATGGAAACACAGCTAGCTCCCTCTTGTTTCATCTCCTTTATGGAACGGCACACCGTTAGAGGGTCAGGTGGATCAGCCCAGATGTGAGAGTGGGCTCACTGCTGGGGGAACTCTGGACATTTGGTACAGCTAAAAAATATCCCTAGAGAAGTCAGAATACTTTTTTGTCTCATCAGGCTATGTTGTTTTGAGAAATACAGTGTCCAGGTAGCCCTAGATAATGTAGCACATCTTTCTTCAATCATAAAATGCAAATGATTTTTCTCTTCCCAATATACCTATGAAATATTTTATGGCATTCCATGCAAAAACAGTTGTATCAATCTTTACTATAAATATTTCTTCTCAGTGGTAATATCCTCCTTGTAGTGATGGCAAATCCATCTTTTTGTACTGATTTTGTTCTTTTTAAAATATATTTTTTTTCGGCCGGGCGCGGTGGCTCAAGCCTGTAATCCCAGCACTTTGGGAGGCCGAGACGGGCGGATCACGAGGTCAGGAGATCGAGACCAGCCTGGCTAACACGGTGAAACCTCGTCTCTACTAAAAAAAAATACAAAAAACTAGCCGGGTGAGGTGGCGGGCGCCTGTAGTCCCAGCTACTCGGGAGGCTGAGGCAGGAGAATGGCGTAAACCCGAGAGGCGGAGCTTGCAGTGAGCTGAGATCCGGCCACTATGCTCCAGCCTGGGGGACAGAGCGAGACTCCGTCTCAAAAAAAAAAAATAATAAAAATAAAATAAAATAAAATATATTTTTTTCTAGAATAACCCAGTCCTTGGCAAGAACTAAGGAAAACTACTTAAACTCTATTTCCTGCTCTACCTGCCCCAGAATTGTATTCCTCAGCTCTGGTCCAAACCTCCCACTTACCAGCTACGTAATGAAGTCAATGTATTCTAAAACGTTTAAAAATTATTTATATCCATGTGCACAATCAGCAAGAAATTTGGAATTTCCAAACAAATCCAATAAGCTTAAGGCTATATATGTATAGATATACCCTTATTGGCAGAATCTCTTCTGAATGCGAATGAGAAGAATTGGCTCAATCTCTATAAGGTCATTTACGTACTATGAATGAGTGTGGCATTGATACAGGGATAACTCAGGAATGAAGGAGACTCACTACATGTCAGAGAAAGTGCAGTGTTCATTGCAAACTATTGTCTGGGAGCCAATAAACCAAATCTGCTTCTATCCGACAATGCTGGTATAGACAAGTCAACTAATATCTTAGCCTCATTTTCTCTGATCTGAAACATCATTTCTCCACTCTGGCTCAGTATTCAGTAATTCTCCACCCTAGAATTTCCTCCTCTACCTCTCCCTAGCCCTTGGGTCCATAAAACTATAAGAGCCTTTGTCCACAGTTCCCCCAGCAGTGAGCCCATTCCCACATCTGGGCTGATCCACCTGACCCTCTAACGGTGTGCCGCTCCATAAAGGAGAAGAAACAAGAGGGAGCTAGCTGTGTTTCCATTTCTGACCACTGCTTTCATTTTTTGGCTTTGAATCAACTGTAAGAGGCCTTAGAACCAGAGCAACTCCATCTTGAATAGGGCTTGGGTAAAATAATGCTGAGACCTACTGGGCTGCGTTCTCAGGAGTTCAGGCATCCTAAGCCACAGGATGAGACAGGAGATCAGCATAAGATACAGTTCACAAAGACCCTGCTGATAAAACAGAATGCAAAAAAGAAGCCAGCGGAAACCCACCAAAAGCAAGATGGCAATGAAAGTGACCTCTGGTTGTACTCACTGCTATTAATATGCTAATTATAATGCATTAACATGCTAAAAGGCACTCCCACCAGTGCCATGAGAGTTTACAAACACCATGACAATGTCAGGAAGTTATTCTATATGGTCTAAAAGGGAAAGGAGCCCTCAGTTCTGAGAATTATCTACCCCTGTCCTGGAAAACTCATGAATAATCCACCCATTACTTAGCATATAATCAAGAAATAACTGTAAGTATTCTCAGTTGAGAGTCCATGACATTGTTCTGCCCATGGAGGAGCCATTCTTTAATTCCTTTACTGTATTAATAAACTTGCTTTCATTACTCCATGAACTTGCCCTGAATTCTTTCTTTGCACGAGTTCCAAGAACCCTCTCTAGGGGTCTGGATCCCTTTCCGGTAACACAGCTACTCTTGACACCTGGCACCCCAGCTCTCTAGCTCAGCTGAGCTCCTCTCTTTCTCTCTCTTTCACACACACAAGATGGGCAGCACTTAGCTATTCATCATTTTAAGGAAATCGGCTTCCCTGGAACTTGTAAACATTCCATTACTGTGTATCAATTTTTTACATACCAGATCTCTTTATCTTTCCATAACTTTTCTAATGGAACCGACTTCAGGAAATCATGCGATCTTGACTTGGCAAAGACAACTTCCTTATAACTTTTTAATAGAATATCACATATATAACATGAAAAGAATGTTGACTAAAGGTAAGCCTAAGCTAATTGCACTTCACAATAGATTTTGGGTGGGTAGCTTATGTAAAATACATGAAGTAAGTTTAAGCAAAGTATCAGGCCTGACAAAATGACAAGTTAGAATGGAGTTTGGAAATCAAGTAGGATAACCGAGAAAAAAAAACAAACAAAACAAAACAAACCAATATATGATATCTTATGGAATTCCTGTAATTGGGGTACACATTTGGTCTGATTTTCCTGGCAATTCAAGTGAAAGCGGTAATATAACTGATTATAATTCTCCTTTTTCACATATAAAAAAAAAGTGCTGAATCCTCAGGGATGGTTGGCGCTTCCCAGAATTTCTTAAGTAAAGTTGTCACACAATGCTTTAGGAAGGGATGTGAAGGGATGAATAATCTTCATAAGGGAAGAAGACTTCACAGTCTTCTTCACAGAAATAAAAGAGTGATTGAAAACAAGCATCAGGATAGACATGTACCACTTTAGAAAGGCCCAAAGAAATGACTTTGAAAATGTTGTGTCTTTCATCCTTTGATAGTTCCTTTCCTCTGTGGGAGCTTACCTCTTACTCTTATTCTTCCCTAGATGGAATTATTTTAAAGAAGTGGCTCTCAGAGTACAGTTACAGTACTGGTAACAGAAGCATTAAGTGGAAATTCATTAGAAATGCAAATTCTCAGGTCCACTTGCTGAGTCAGAAATTCTAGAGGTAGAGCCCAGCAATATGACTTAAGAAGCCTCCATATGCCTGGCACAGAGGCTCTAGCCTGTAATCTCAGCACTTTGGGAGCCTGAGGCAGGAAGATGATTTGAGGTTGGGAGTTTGAGACTAGCCTGGGCAACATAGGGAGTCTCTGTCTCTACAAAAACTTTAAAAATTAGTCCGGCATGCTGTCATGCACCTGTAGTCCCAGCTACTCAGGAGGCTGAGGTGGGAGGATCACTTAACCCCAGGAGTACGAGGCTGTAGTGAGCTATTGATCATGCCACTGCACTCCAGCCAAGGTAGCAGAGCAAGACCCCATCTATGAAACAAAACAAAACAAAACAAAAAACCTCCATGCGATTCTGATGTACATTCCATTCTGAAAACCAGTGCTCTACAACCTTATTTCTTGCCTCCTGCACATTATTCCTTCACTTTAGGACTGTCTACTAAAACTCTCTGACATGTAGACACAAGATTATCTAGTTACAGTCTCAACGGAGACCTCCCTCTATCTCAGTTAGAACCAGCTTGTTGTGGTTTGTTGGGAAAATCTCGTTTTATGAATAAAAAATAATGATCTCTAACTTAAAAAATGACTTCTATCAATCATGTTAACAACCTCAGCGAAAGGTTATCTTGGTAATTTATCTGTATCAGCTACTTCTCACTGTGACTCAGATATTTAGAGATGCAGTTACAAATGTGCAATTAGAAAAATTTGGAAGAGAGTGACAAGGGAACATAGTTGTTCTCTTAGCTGAAGATGAAGAAGCAGTGTCATTCATTGTGGCATGCCGTCTAGAACTTGTTACACTAGAACAAAGATACCTGACATATCCTCTAGTACAAAATATAATCCTGAAGTTAAAGATCAGTAGAGCATCTATGTGTTTCAGGCATTTCATTTATTCAATAAATAGGAACTTATGTAGACATTTATCTCAAGGAGCATAAGTACCTTCAAGTGTATTTGTGATTGTGCATATGCTAGCCTGAGGTAAGAGCACTCCATCAAAACTAGAGAACAATGCCAAGCTCAAAACTGCTGACTTGTCAAAGCATTCTGATATGGTAGAAGCATGAGGAACTATGCCAGAATTTAAATTTAAATTTTTAAGTTATTCTCATGTGCTCAAGAGTGAATTACTAAGTCTTTCACAATTGTTGTTTATTCATTTAGAAAATTTGATCTGTGATATCTACTTTATTGAGGTGTTATTAATATGGAAAACATTTGTAGAATGTAGCTTTTATAATTGTTCACTTTTTGTTCCCCTGCATTCCTTTCCGAGCTAATAAATACTTCTAAAATTTAATCATTAAGATGTAGAGCTTTAAATCTGCGTTAAAAGTAAGACCTGCTGGGCGCGGTTGCTCACGCCTGTAATCCCAGCATTCTGGGAGGCTGAGGTGGGCGGATCACGAGGTCAGGAGATCCAGACCATCCTGGCTAACATGGTGAAACACTCTCTCTACTGAAAATACAAAAAATTAGCCAAGTGTGGTGGCAGGCGCCTGTAGTCCCAGCTACTCGGGAGGCAGAGGCAGGAGAACGGCATGAACCTGGGAGGTAGAGGTTGCAGTGAACCGAGACCAAGCCACTGCACTCCAGCCTGGGCAACAGGGTGAAACTCCATCTCAAAAAAAAGAAAAAAAAGTAAGACCTAGAGATTTCACATGTACCTACTTTTTATCCATGATATTGATGGATATTACAAGAAAATGTATATTTCTCCCTTAACTACATTTTGTTAAATATATATAAATATATATTAGTCTGTAGTTTATACACAAAAAAGAAACGCCTTACCACCTAGAATAGAAATTGTCATGATCCAAATGGACTTCATAAATTAGTTGTGTGTTGAATTAGAACCCTGAAAAATTGATTTTGACATAGCCTGGAAAAAATGAAGTGTAAAAAGGAAGCTGTTGGTAGAAGAAATGGGTGACTAGGCTTAATATCTCCTAATTCTGTGTTGAAAAAAATATATTGATATAATTAAATTTATATTAGTGAGCCAGTAAATACATGGGACCAGAAACTCTACTCATTGGTGGCAATGGATAGATAAAACCAGCACTCTGACCTAAAGAGAGGAATACTATTAGACTCAGCAATCCTATTACTGGGTAATACCCAAAGGAATATAACTCATTCTATTATAAAGACACATGCAGGTGTATGCTCATTGGAGCACTAGTCACAATAGCAAAGACATGGAGTCAACCTAAATGTCCATCAATAATAGACTGGATAAAGAAAATGTGGCACATATACATCATGGAATACTATGCAGCTATAAATAAAGGAATGAGGTCATGTCCTTTGCAGCGACATGGATGGAGCTAGAGGCCATTATCCTTAGCAAACTAAAGCAGGAAAAGAAAACCAAGTACCACATGTTCTCACTTATAAGTGGCAGCTAAATAATGAGAACACATGGACACATAGAGGGGAACAACATGCACTGGGGTCTCTCTGAGGGTGGAAGATGAGAGGAGGGAGAGGATCAGGCAAAATAACCAATGGATACTAGGCTTAATACCTCGGTGATGAAATAATCTGTATAACAAACCTCCATGGAACACGTTTACCTATGTAACAAACCTGCACATCCTGTACTTGTACTTCTGAACTTAAAATAAAAGTTGGAAAACAAAAACAAAAACAAAAAAAAACATCTTGCCTTCTTAGAGCTTAGAATCTAAGAGGGAAGACTAGGAAAATCCACTGAGGGTAATTTTTAGATATGCAATATTTTATTTTAAGCTTTTGCCTGGATAGAAGTTTATACTACTTAGTCTAATTATGAAGAAACTTCTCCAAAATTTTCAAGTATGTGAGTTACAGTCCTTTAGTATACACTATCTCTATTTTTCTTTAAGAACTTCCTACTTTCTGAGATAATAATGATCAGTAGTAGAGGATCAGTAGTAGATAACTTACCTTACTGGAGGCAGTGACAAAGTTTTTACACTGGACTGACCTGTGCTTAATAGCTTCAGAACCAGAAAGGTTAAAGTTTGTTTTGCTTCCTAGATTTCAATTAAAACTTTTTTTTAAGTCCTTGAAATCTCTGAGTCAGTTTTTCCATTTGTAAAAGGTGTCATCTGTAGCAGAGTTCAAAAGTTTGGCAAGAATTTTTATTTCTAGCAATACAGGGGATGAAATCAGCTTTCCCCATTACTGATTATTCAATATCACATGGTTAAGGTCTGCTAGATTTTTCCATTCCAAGACACTTTAAAAAATACACTTTTAGAGTTATACCATGGGGTCTTATACTTTGAGAAGTTTACAATTAAGGGGATTTAGTATGAGATTATAAATTGAAAGCATGTGAATATTCTATTTCCCCAAAATAATGTTATTTAAGCATTTAACATTCAGTAATAATCATTGTCTGGAATAATTTATAAATTGGCAGCTGTATAATGGTGATTTTTAAAAAAATTTATGTCACTCTTTATATGATTACTAGCTGACATTCTTTTCCCCCCAGTAAGTTTTCCCATTTCCACCTCCTCTTCCTTCCTCTTCTTATTTCTGATAATTAATATTGAATATTACTATGTATGATATTCTAGTACTTCTAGTATTATTTTTGATGTCAAAATGTTCACAATTTGGACAATGACAGAATAGCCAGATTAAACTGACTTCTGTCTCTTTTGATGCACTATTTCTATTTTTCCTTGAATACTTCCTACTTTCTGACATACTATGACATTCCTCATCCTTATTTATTCTATATGTTTTAGTAACTTGAAGTTCTCTGTCTTATAATTATGCTACTAGAATCAGGTTTATGTAATTATATTTGTTTTTGTTGCCTTCCTTCCTTTACTTCCTCCTTTCTACCTTTCTTCCCTTTTTTCATATTTTTTATTTTCTTTTTGAGGACATGATACAAGTTTTGGAAATATAAATATTATGGTCACTATAACCTCAGCTATTTAGAATTCCTCAAATCTAGTATTTTTGCTTGATTATATCTCAGAGTTGATCATTCCAGATCAGTTTCCCATGTACCAATACACTTTTAAAACACACATGTTCAACTTAAATACATAGACTAGTGACATCATAAAGCAACCACACAAACAAGTCTGCATAACAACCACCTAACAATATGATCACATTATCAAATTTTACACATATCAATACAATACTCACCTTGAATATAAATGGGCTCACTTCCCCAATTAAAAGGCAAAGAATGGCAAGCTGTATAAAGAAAAGAAGCAAGACCTGGCCAGGCACGGTGGCTCATGCCTATAATCCCAGCACTTTGGGAGGCCGAGGCAAGAGAATCACCTGAGGTTGGGAGTTTCAGACCAACCTGACGAACATGGAGAAACCCTGTCTCTACTAAAAATACAAAATTGGCTAGGCGTGGTGGTGCATGCCTATAATCCCAGCTGTTTGGGAGGCTGAGGCAGGAGAATCACTTGAGTCTGGGAGGTGGAGGTTGCAGTGAGCTGAGATCGCGCCATTGCACTCCAGCCTGGGCAATAAGCATGAAACTCCATCAAAAAAAAAAAAAAAAAAAAAAAAAAGCAGCAGCAGCAAGACCCAAGGGTATGCTGTCTTCAAGAGACCCATCTCCCATGTAATAACACTCAAAGGCTCAAAATAAAGGGAGAGAGAAAAATCTACCAAGCAAAGGGAAATCAGAAAAAGCAGGGGTTGCAATTCCAATTTCAGACAAAACAGATTTTAAGCCAACAAAGATCAAAAAAGACAAAGAAGGCCATTACATAATGGTAAAGGGTTTAATTCAACAAAAATACTTCACAATCCTATATATATATATATATACCCAACACAAGAGCACCCAGATTCATTAATCAAGTTCTTAGAGAACTTCGAAGAGACTCAGACTGCCACACAACAATAGTGGGAGACATAAACACTCCACTGACAGTATTAGACAGATTATTGAGGCAGAAAATTAACAAAGATATTCCAGACTTGAATGCCACATTTGACCAAAGGGACCTAATAAACATCTACAGAACTCTCCATTGAAAAACAAGAGAATATATACTCCTCTCGTTGCCACATGGCACATATTCTAAAATCCACCACACAGTTGAGCACAAAACAATCCTCAGTGAATTAAAAAAAAACAAAAAAAAACCCCTGAAATTATACCATCCACACTCTTGGACAAATGTGCAATAAAAATAGTATTTAATATGAAGAAAATTGCACAAACCACCAAACCATACATTTATATGGAAATTAACCTACTCCTCAGTAGTGAGTTCTGGGTAAATAATAAAATCAAGGCAGAAATCAAGAAGTATTTGAAACTAACGAGGACAAAGATACAACATACCAGAATCTCTAGCACACAGCTAAGGTAGTGTTAATAAGAAAATCTATAGCACTAAATGCCCACATCAAAAAGTTAGAAAGATCTCAAATTAACAGACTAACATCACAACTAGAAGAACTAGAGAACCAAGATCAAACCAACCCCAAAGTTAGCAGAAAATAGGAAATTACCAAAAGCAGAGCTCAACTGAAGGAGATTGAAACAGAAACACACACACACACACACACACACACACACACACACACACACACACAAAGATCACAATATCCAGGAGCTGGTTATTTGAAAACATTAAGCAGATAGCTGGGATGCTAGCTAGACTAATAAAGAAGAAGAGGAGATACAAACACACAATCAGAAATGACCAAGAAGACATTACTGCTGACCCCACAGAAATATAGATAACCATGAGAGACTACTGTGAACACCTCCAGGCATCCAAACTAGAAAATCAAGAAGAAATGGATAAATTATCGGACATAACACCCTCCCAAGATTGAACCAGGAAGAAATTGAATCCCTGAACGGAATAATAACAAGCTCTGAAATTAAGTCAGTAATAAATAGCCTATTAATCAACCAAAAAGCAAAAAAAAGGCCAGGTAAGTTGTGGTGGCTGATGCCCATAACCCCAACACTTTGAGGGGCTGAAGCAGGTGAATCATGAGGTCAGGAGATTGAGACCATCCTGGCCAACATGGTGAAATCCTGTCTTTACTAAAAATACAAAAATTATCTGGGTGTGGTGTCACACACCTGTAGTCCCAACTACTCGGGAGGCTGAGGCAGGAGAATTGCTTGAACCCAGGAGGCAGAGGTTGTAGTGAGCCGAGATCGCACCACTACACTCCAGCCTGGCAAACAAACAAACAAACAAACAAAAAGCCCAGGTACAGACAGATTCACAGCCAAATTCTACCAGATGGACAAAGAGCTGGTACCATTCCTACTGAAACTATTCTGAAAAATTGAGAAGGAGGGATTCCTCCTCAACTCAATCTGTGTAGTCAGCATCATCCTGATACCAAAACCTAGGAGAGACACAATAAAAAGTGTGTATGTTGAAACACAACATACACATAAACATAATCAATAAATGTAAATCATCACATAAACAAAACTAAAGATAAAAAAGTTTGATTATCTTAATAGGTGCAGTAGAGTTTTTCAATGAAATATAGTATCCTTTCATGTTTAAGACCCTCAATATACTATTCATAGAAGGAATATACCTGAAAATAGTAAGAGCCATTTATGACAAGCCCACAGTGAACATCATACTGAATTCATAAAAGCTAAAAGCATTCTCCTTGAAAATTGTCATAAAATAAGGATGTCCTCTCTCACCACTTCTATTCAACATATTATTGGAAGTCCTGGCCAGGGTAAACAGGCAAAATAAATAAATAAATAAATAAATAAATAAAGGACATCAAATATGAAGAAAGGAAGTCAAAGTATCCCTGTTTGCAGATGACATGATTCTATATCAAGGAAAATCCCACAGCCTCTGCCTAAAAGCCCCTTGAGCTAATAAATTCAAGGAAGTTTCATGACACAATATCAACATATGTAAATCAGTATCATTTCTACAGATCAACAACATCCAAACGAAGAGCCAAATCAGGTATGCAATCCCATTCTTAATTGCCACACACACACACACACACACACCCCACCCCCCCCCGGAATACAGTTAACCAGGGAGGTAAAAAGATCTCAACAATGAAAATTACAAAACACTGCTAAAAGAAATTAGAGATGATGCAAGCAAATGGAAAAATATTCCATGTTCATAGATAGGAAAAATAAATATTATTTAGATGACCCTACTGCCCAAAGCAATTTATAGATTTAATGCTATTCCTACCAACTACTAATGACATTCTTCACAGACCTAGACAAATCTATTTTAAAATTCAGATGAAACCAAATAAGAGCCTGAAGAGCCAAGGCACTCTTGAGCAAAAAAGAGCAAAGGTAGAGGCATCACGTTACCCAACTTTAAACAATGCCACAGGGCTATAGTGACCAAATGCAAATGGTACTGGTACAAAAACAGACACAGAGACGAATTGAACAGAACAGAGAGGCCAGAAATGATGCTGCCCATCTACAACCATCTGATCTTCAACAAAGCTGACATAAACAAGCAATGAAAAAGGACTCCTTATTCAATAAATGGTGCTGAGATAACTGGCTATCCATATGCAGAAGTTTGAAACTGCACCCCTTCTTGACACCATATACAAAGATTAACTCGAGATGAATTAAAAGCTTATATGTAAAACCTAACATTATAGAAACCCTGGAAGGTAACTTGGAAATACCATCCTGGAAATAATAACTGGCAAAAAATTTATGACAAAGACACCTAAAGCAATGACAGCAAAAGCAAAAATTGACCAATGAGATCTAGTTAAACTAAAGAGCTTCTGCACAGCAAAATAAACTACCAACAGAGTAGAGAGACAACCTACAGATTGGGAGAAAATATTTGGAAACTATGTATCTGACAAAAGTCTAGTATCCAGAATTTATATGGAGGTTAAAAAAATTATAAGGAAAAAAAAAAAAACCACCCACCATTAACAAGTAGAAAAAGGATCTGACAGACACTATTCAAAAGAAGACATACATGCTGCCAAAAAACATATGAAACATGCTCAGTGTCACTGCTCATTAGAGAAATGCAAATCAAAATCACAATGAGATACCATCTAATACCAGTCAGAATAGCTATTATTTTAAAAATACACAAACAGGTGCTGGCAAGGTTTCACAGAAAAGTGAACACATATACACCAATGGTAGGAGTGTAAATTAGTTCAACCACTGTGGGAAAGCAGTGTGGTGATTCCTCAAAGAACTAAAAACTGAACTACCATTCCACCCAGCAATCCCATTACTGTTTATATACCCAAAGGAATATAAATTGCTCTACCATAAGACATAGGCACGTGTACATTCATTGCAGCACTATTCACAATAGCAAAGACGTGGAATCAACCTAAATGTCCATCAGTAATAGCTTGGATAAAGAAAATGTGGTACATACATGCCATGGAATACTATGCAGCCATAAAAAGGAATGAGATCATGTCCTTTGCAGCGACATGGATGGAGCTGGAGGGCATTTTCCCTAGCAAACCAACACAAGAGCAGAAAACTAAATACTGTATGTTCTTAGTCATAAGTGGGAGCTAAATAATGAGAACCAACAGGCACAAATATCAGAAAAACAGACACATGGGCCTACTTGACAAAGGAGAGAGGGAGGAAGGACAGGATCACAAAAAATAACTATTGGGTACTATGCTTAGTACCTGGATGAAGAAATGGTTTGTATATCAAACCTCCATGAAAAGATTTTGCCTGTATTAACAAACCTGCACATATATCTCTAAACCTAAAATAAAAGAGATAAATATATATGTTTAGTTCTGCTTTTATAGCCCTCCAACTTTTTGGATTCTAGTTTTAAACATTACTTCTCATCCATGGTTTTGTTTTTCTTCTTCAAGAATAGATTATCCTTAACTTTCTTCTACCTCCAACACTGTCTCACTGCTTTTTGCCAATTTTATCCTTCTTTCTAATTCCTTTTAGGATATTTTTAGCTAATTCCATTTAACAATGAGCACACGCTGAGCATATTTGTAGTTTTTCCATACTTGTAAGATTTTTTTTTCTTTTTAAAAATTTCTTTCCTAAATTTGTCCAATTTTCACTTTGCCTCTTTCTCTTGTTTGGCAAGTACTCTTCTGACTTGATGAATTTCTGACTCAAGTTATATTTTTTTTTTCTTCTACTTTAAAGTTTTATGGAAAGATATTCAGTTCAAGGTGAGATCTTATGATGTATCTCACTTCTGCTCTGAGGTTGAGTTTTGGGGGTAGAAAATTTTTCATCAATTGAAATATTTACTGTTGTTTGTTTTCCTTCTTATAGTGGTATATATCATTATACATCTTTTATTAACTTTTTATTAAATTTTAAATGCCTTATCTTATCCCTGGACAAATAACAACAGATGATTTCATACTGACAAAATGAAGAGTTAGCGTAGCTTGCTAAGTTTCTTAGTTTAAGAGCAACTCTCTCTTTGTCACAGTGAAGTGCAGATTCTTCAAGACACAATACCCTGTAGAGGAAGGCTCAGTTCGCCTTCTAATTTTATGATTCATTCTCTCTCTCTCTCTTTCTCTCTCTCTCTTTCTCTCTCTCTCTTTTCGCCATCAAGTCTACAAATACATTTCTCCTTTTCAAATCCACTTCTTAGCAAAATATTCTATCTTCCTAATACTGTTTTTTTCTGTTCTCACACATTTTTAACCACTTTCATCCAGTTTCACAATATCAAGTGCCATGGTCCACTAGGTCTCAGTTATGTTCTCATTATTTCTTCAATTAATGTAGAACCTTTTTTCTTAAGGCAATTTTTATCTGCGATCCACAGTGATGGACATCTGCTGTGTTTAATTTTTATTGTTTCTATCCGATCTTGTTTCAGCATGAACTCTGGAATAGAATCTGCTGGGTTTTATATGTATTCCCTGACTGCTTGTAGCTTAAAGATGTGTATAATTCTCTATACTGTAGTTTTATGGTGTGTGTGGGTGATGGGTTATTTGTTCTCCTTGTCAATGGGTATAGTTTTTTGTTTTTTGTTTGTTTGTTTGTTTGTTTTCTTGAGACGGAGTCTTGCTCTGTCGCCCAGGCTGGAGCGCAGTGACCAGATCTCGGCTCACTGCAAGCTCCGCCTCCCCGGTTCCCGCCATTCTCCTGCCTCAGCCTCCCGAGTAGCTGGGACTACAGGCGCCCGCCACCTTGCCCGGCTAGTTTTTTGTATTTTTTAGTAGAGATGGGGTTTCACCGTGTTAGCCAGGATGGTCTCGATCTCCTGACCTCATGATCCACCCGTCTCGGCCTCCCAAAGTGCTGGGATTACAGGCTTGAGCCACCGGGGTATAGTTTTTAAAAGATGGATAGAGATATTCAGATTTAGAACGGCTCTGTTTTCCTACAGTACCCAAAAAAGTCCTTTATTTCATTTAACTTTGGCCACAGAGAGCTCAGTGACGGAGCTAGAACTGTGAGGACAAGAACATTATTTCTGTATGCAAAATCAGCATATAATCATGGAATAATATATGTGGACTTAGTACTTCAGCTCAAACCTAGGGCACTGAGTCCATCTCACTATGGTGTAGAGATTTAACACTAGCTATGATCTCATGAACACAGGGCTTTAATGAGCAGAAAAACATCAGGTAAATCAGCAAGAATTTATACAGAAGGACTCAGGTTTATGGGTGTCTGATGTAATAGAACATATATTATTATAACTGGTCAAAAGTCTCAGAATAAAAAACTGAGAGACTATTTACAACATGGCTTTCAGATCACTTTTTAGTTTGGTTGGCAAAGCAATCTTCTTAGCATCTAACTAATACAATTATTAGGTACTCTTTTCTTCAAATTCATTACTGAATTAATGAATGATTTCAATGATAGACTGGATTAAGAAAATGTGGCACAAATACACCAAGAAATACTATGCAGTCATAAAAAAGGATGAGTTCATGTCCTTTGCAGGGACATGGATGAAGCTGGAAACCATCATTCTAAGCAAACTATTACAAGGCAAGAAAACCAAACACTGCATGTTCTCACTCATAGGTGGGAGTTGAACCACGAGAACACATGGACACAGGATGGGGTACATCACACACTGGGGCCCATCGGGGGTGGGGGATTGTGGGAGGAATAGCATTAGGAGAAATACCTAATGTAAAGGATGAGTTGATGGGTACAGCAAACCAACATGGCACATGTATACCTACGTAACAAACCTGCACATTGTGCATATGTACCCTAGTACTTAAAGTATAATAATAATAATAATAATAAAGAAGCTATTTCCATGGCAAAAAAGAAAAGATTTAGAAAAATAGCAATGGTTTAGACTTTATCATTATCCATTATTCTTCCTTAATGATGGCTTTGACTTCTTTTCAACTTTCCATCCTCCACTCTCCCCGCTAAAAACAAACAAATAAACAAAAACCAATTAACAGGCTCAACTCTTGTCCATTCACAATCACATCCTACCACCAGTTTGAAGCCCATGAGAGTTCTAGTAAACTCACTCAAAGCAAAGTGAACGATTTCTGGGGTATTTATTTAGAGAGATATTTGCATGAAAAAGATGATATTGGAAATGCTAGGTTGCTTTCCACAGTCTTTAATTAATACAGGACAGTGTAAATATCTCCTTTAAGCTATCATATCTATGAACTTTTTCTCCCTAAGCAAAAAACAGATGGAACAACCCATCTATCCACAGCTTTTTTACGGAACCATTTGCCTTGGTGTTACGGTTGTTTTGTTTGTTCGTTTGTTCATTTGTTTATTTGTTTGCATGTCACTTTCAACTCACCTTTTGATATTGTGACTTTGTTCCCCAGGGCCTTGCCGTGGCTTTCAGATTCTATCCTAGTCTTACTAGTTAAAACTTTTGTCTCCTCACTCTCAATCATGACTTGAGTTTTTCTCTGGCTAGCCTGTCTTAATACATCTTTGATAAATTCTATGTATGTTTAGATCTGGACAAATATACATCTACCTTACTGAGATGAACTGCCACTGAGATCATTCTCTGTGTGCCAGTGGGAGCTGAAGAGTAATTGATGGCTTCAAAGTTCATTAAACATTTAGTGACTACCTGCCATGTAATAGGCAATGTATTAGTGGTGGAGATGTAATGGTCAGCGGGAGTGATATGATCTCTCCCTTTATAGAGGTTTCGGTTTCGTAAGAGAAAGGAGCATGTCACCAGGTTTTCCAGTAAAATGAGTAATGTGATAAAAAGGAAGTCCATTTTACCAGGGGAAAACTAGGGGATATAAAGTGAGATGAGAAGGGGTTCTTATCCTGTTAAAGAGACTCTCAGTTGAGACCCAGAGATGAGCTGAAGTTGTAAGGTTGGAAGCTTGGGGCTCTATTCACGTTGTCTCAGCCATCTCCAGCTAATTCAGTCACCCCAGATGAGGGTGCAGTTGCAAAGCAGAGAAAAGTCATTCCCAATGTTCATACCCAAATTATTTTGTTTTGCTGTGTTCTGTGTTTTGTTTTTAAGGGAGGGTCTCACTGTGTCACTCAGGCTGGAGTGCATTGGGGCAATTACTGCTCACTGCAGCCTCAATCTCTAAGAACTCAAGCGATCCACCAAGCTCAGTCACCCCAGTAGCTCAGACTACAGTTCTGTGCTGCCATGCCCCACTAATTTTTTTGTATTTTTTTGTACAGATGGGATCTCACATTGTTGCCCAGGCTGATCTTGAACTCCTGGGTCCAAGTGATCCTCCTACCTCAGCCCTCTAAAGTACTGGGATTATAGGAATGAGCCACAGCACCTGGCCCCATTACCCAAATTCTTGATCAAAACAAATTCATGAGCGTAACAAAACAGGGGTCACACTATGTGTTTATTTGGGGTGTACTTTGTAACACAGCAACAGTTGACCATAACAAAATGTGTTATCTGTAAATGATATGCCACCATAATAAATATAAATTTAAAGCATGTGGCATGGACTTTGAAGTGGTGGATGAAGGTTAGAAATTTCTTCTCAGTGGTGAGGAGGACCGTAGAACAGCGAGGGATGCCTTTGGAGATTGGAGGAAAGGAGACAATTGTTATGGAGTGGCAGGATGGTTGGCAACACTGTTGTGTGAGGAAATGTGGAAGATAGAAAGGGCATTTAATTGACTCATGGGTGGGAGATGTGTAGGCAAAACATTTCAAAATGGCAATTAGCTTTTTCAAGCTTGCTATATTAAAATATAACAAGAGATAATTGAACTAAAGAAGGAAATGTTGAGTTTGTGAAGATAATTTAATGGAATCACAAAGAAGTAAACCTTGCTAGTTCTAAAATAAAACTGCCTTTTTATTCTCTCTCTCTATCCCAGTGAAGGATTCACATAGTAGAAAATGACTTTAGAGCATAAAAGATGCCCAGTGTAGGCTGTAATCTCTGTTTGTTAAGGTGTCAGAAATATATAAGGTATTATACTCCAGAAACTTTCAGCTATACAAGAAACCTGCTATATAAGCACTTTAAGAAAATAATTGATAGATCCCCTCTATTATGAAACAGTTTCTAAGAATCTCAATGCCATTTTTCCATACTAGTTTTATACAGGCCAAAGATAGAGAATATCCCATCTCAAAGACATGAGTGGGCATAACTGTTATCTAAGAGAACTACAATAGTATCCATAGGAAACCCTCATGTATTAGTCTGTTATCACACTGCTACAACGACATACCTGAGACTGAGGAATTTGTAAAGGTAGGAGGTTTAATTGACTCACAGTTCTGGGTGGCTGGGGAGGCTTCCGGAAAATTACAATCATGGTGAAAGGCAAGAGAGGAGCAAAGGCATATTTTATGTGGTGGTTGGGGAGAGAAAGCGAGGAGCGAAGGGAATAGAGCTTCTTATAAAACCATCAGCTATGGTGAGAACTCACTCACTATCATGAGAACAGCATGAGGGAAACTGCCACTATGATCCAATCACCTCCCACCAGATCTCTCCCTAGACACGTGGGGATTATGAGGATTACAATTCAACATGAGATTTGGGTGGGGACACAAAGCCTAACCATATCACCATGTGAAATGATAAAATTAGGAGAGGTATTACCATTTTTGGACTATAAGGCATAGAGACATCAAACAAATACATTAGATATTTGGACTCCCAAACTTTCTAAGGGCAGGAAGCAAGTTGAAAATGCAAACAGGAGCTATTTCTTGTGGAAAAAGGAGGATGACTCATATGAAAGAATGAAGTACACAGAGAACAGAGGAAAGAACCATGGGGAATTATTCCTACCGTACCATCTTTTAGTGTTGAGTATACGTGGGATATGAGACTGGTTTCTATAATTCTCAGGTCCTTAAGAGGAATCATCTGTATGAATTACATATGAGGAGTTTCATCTAAACCTGGATATAATTTTCATTACAAGATCCTGGACTTGAGTCAATGCTATAATGGGACAACATTTGTGGAGTTTTGAAGGTGTAATTATACTTTTCACTAGGAGTAAATAATTTATAAAGAGAGGGTGGTCTGTGTAGAGGAAAGATGTCTACAAATTCCTTGCTAATTATCTCACTGAAAGAAGAAACCTAATCACTTTTTCTCTGAATGTGGATTGGCCTTATTATCTTACTTGACCCATAGAATGTAGCAGAAATGGCATTCTAGGACATTGAGAAAATAAGTCTAGGGGACACCAGATGCCATGTAGAAAATTTAAGTATCCTGAGACTGTTACGCTGTGTGCAGAGATTTGCAGGGAAAGAGAGAGGTGGGGGAGGGAGAGAGATTGGGAGATTATTCTAAGTGTCTTTCTGTGCAGGTATTGGATATTCCAATCCCAGCAAAAATAGTGGAAGAACCAAGTAATCCAACTGGCAGCCAGAACTGAGGACAAAGACATATGGATCCATTTAATCAAAACAAACCATTTCCAGGAGTGTGAGTCAGTCTAGCTGAAGACCCCACTCAGTCAGGACTAGTACTAAGGTTCTGCTAAGGTTCTTGACCCACAGAATCATGAGTACACAAAAATGACTACTTGATTCTATTAAGTTTTGGGGTGATTTGAAATGCAACAACAGAAAACAGTACACTCACATTAAATATGATACTGATGTATGAGCCTGAAGATCTAGAGAAAGTATGTTGCTAGAGACATAGATGTAGAAGTCATCAAAACATAAGCAATAATTGAAGCAATGGAAATGGATGAAACAGCTCAGGGAATGTGAGTGGAAAAAGAGGGTAGAAATGCTATTAGAAATGACTGTAAGAGACAGACAATTAAATCGTTATGCACAAACATTCTACCTACTCTACTAGAAAGATTTATAGCTATTATAGCTATAAGAAAGACACCATTTCTTATCTTGTATTGGCAGATCACTGATGCTGTAAAGAGAAATAATGCTTGAACGTAGTTTGAAGGTTGAGTGAGAATTCAGCAAACGAAATGTTGTAGAGTAATGAAACAGCATGCTTCATAGGAATGATGTAGGAAAGATCCTAGGTCTGCAGCAGAATGCAGGCTTTCCCTTTCATAATACGAAATTATCCCTGGGAGAAGGTTATCCAGCAACAAGCTATAGTTCTCAAACATGTCTTGTGACTTAGTTCTTATCAACAGAAAGCGAGCTTAAGTGATGTATGTTATTTCCAGGCCAGAATTGTAAGTGTGTTTTTATTGTACATTGCCGCTTATATCTTGGTGAGCAGCAAAATCTGAGAACCTGGGGGTTGATATCAGCCTGGGGCCTGAATCACCATGTGGAGATGAATCATCTGCGAATCAGGAACATCCTCATTTTAGGGTTTCATGAATAAAAAATGAAATTCTATTTTGTTAAGCTACTGAAATTTTAAGGTTTATTAGTAGTAGCACCTAGCATTATCTCCTTCTGCAGCTGTACTAAACTGCTTTAAATTTGGATATTAAAGAAATGCAAGAAAGAAGGATTGAATGTTTGCAGGGATCAGATGTGGAGGGTCTTATGTGTTCTTGGCTGAATTGAACAAATTTTCTTAAAGACAAGTGGTAGTGAATAGCATGATCAAAATTCTCTTTTGAGATGTAAGCACAGAAAATCATTTCGTTGTCTTTGGTCCAAGCTTACCTCCCTTTTTAGTGTAGAATATTATAATTTGAGTTTTTTTGCACACCTTTGCAATCCACGTCTATGTCTATTATCCTTTTATAAAAAAGGTCCTGTGTGTGAGAGAGAGAACATGAAAGAGAAGTATCATTTTTAGCATGCAAGAAAACAGAGTGAATAATCCCCCAAATTCACAGGCTTATAGGCTGACAAGTCAGATTCATTGAATGGTAAAATAATAGTACCTTTTTTCCTTCCACTGAACTTATTAGTGTGTGTCTCACACACTGAAGAAAAAAGTAATGAGTGAAATGTAACGATTTGATATCTCTATCGTGTGTGTGTGTGTTGATGTGTGTAAAGGAGGAAGGGAGAAAACCTTCATGTATCTTAGTTCTATTTTCTGCAATGGGACATATTACATAACTACTTCTTGTTGAACTGTAATTACAACAGAGCCACCTTTATAAACATGAATACAGGGGAAATTAATTAGGTGCTGACAATAAGCAAATATTATTTTCTTAATTAGATCTTCGTCTATTGGAAATGCTGCTTTGTTCCTGCTACTCCAGTGTGAATGACATTTGAATCATAACAGTGTCTCACGGAACGGTCTTTCAGGGATGAAAAAGACAGGCGCAATGTCACAGTCAATGAATACCTTTTCAAATCTTTGCTAATCTGAAGTCAATTAAATGCAGCCCCCAAAACAGCTGCTTTTGCTGATTCGTATACCCGCATAATTAGCACGGAAACTGTTCAGACGGCACATTTTTCGTATTCATGCATTTTGATAGTTCTTTTGTCACATATTATTTTTACATAGCTGGCTACTATCTTGCAGTTGGAATACTCAACTTGAGTTAGCATGAGGACAAATGCAATTTGATGGTTTATCAGTACCAGACCCCCATCCTCAAAAGTCAATCTCTCTTTCTCCCTCTTCCACTTTTCCTCTCCTTCTCTCTCTCTCTCTCTCTCTGGCTCTTTCTCCTCCCAATTCTCCTCCATCTCCACTCTCTCTCCATCCCTCTCCTTCTCTCCCTCTCTCTCAACTGTCTCTATTCAGCACATATATTTTTAAAGAAATGAGAAGGATTCACTGAGAAAGTCATATTTTGTATGAAGTGCAGCAGTAAGGAGAGAGTAGGATATAGCTTTGTGGAGATAATTCTTCCCCAGAAACCTCTGACTTTTGAAACAGCCTCTGAGACACATGTTGAGACACTTGCAATAGATGTGTGAGGGTAATGGCCACATCCCTTGAGTGTGATAAACACACATGTCATTGTGGAGCCAGGAGGCCAAGTTACGCTGCCCATTTGGATTAAAATTTGATCAAAATGCCATGTACTCAGAAGCAGCTACGGTCCCAGAGAAGTAATATTGAGATAAATGATGTTAAAAGAGGATTTTCTATCTTAATAGTTAAGGGATGATAGTGATTTTTTACCTTGTGTTCATGTATTAGAAACTAAATTCTGTATGAATTTATATTTTTACCTCAGATCTCAGAACAAAATGTAAAAATGATTTTAATTTCACAAAATAACTCCCACTTTGGCTTCAACACAATAGTGTTTGGTGTCATTCAATGAGGATACATCCAGGAAGCTTCAATGGTAGAAATGGAATAAGCTTGGGAGTAAAACAAATCAAATAACTCAATAAACATCTAATATATACAATGAAAATGTTTATTTAAATATTTTCAGCTACATGGTTATTATCTATAAAATTGTTACAATAAAACTTCAGGTGGTTGTACTGATGATTAACTGGTCGGACTGATGATAATGTTTAAAATGTCAGGAGGATTAGTTGGTTTGCATTAAACATGTTTTTCTTTAGGCATTATTCTAGCATCTGTGATACGTACGAACATGAGTAGGATAAAGATGAGCTATTAAAACGATTGCCATTTCAGCATTTTGACCTAAAAATATCAGATTTATATACTTCAACCTAAAATCTACCCTCAAATAACTAAAAATCTAGTCATCTAGTAGAATTGAGAGTAACATTTATATAGAGAGGGAGTGTTGATATCTACATGGTAATAAATATTAACAGAGTAATGTGTACTATAGGAATATAGAATTGCAATAGATTTAATCTCTCTAGGGTGAGATTGGATTTAGGACGTTTCATATAAAAAGGACTTCAAATTTTGCAAAGAATTTGTCAGGTGGAGGAGAAAGAGAGAGGTAGAGATAGACAGATAGAGCTATGTAGGGAATCTTCAAGAAATGACAATTATCTGGTAGTCACTCATCTGAGAATTCATTAAGCTGTTTCCACAGTAGTAAAATATTTTTTCTTCAAGAGCATGGAAATATTCACATATTATATAGACAAATACACCAGGGAATTTTTCGAGCCCAATTTTTGAATATTTGGTTAGGCTGAATGCTATAAAGTGATTTAAAAATGGGTTCAAAATTTGCTTACAGTATATTCTATCATTTTGTATTTGGGTATACATTTAAACTATCTAAATCTGTGTCCTAGTCTTGAAAGTGTGGATAATCATAGCTCTCTTATAGGATTTTTGTAAGAATTAAGTGAATATATCTAAAACCCTTAATTACATGCCTAGAATAGGAACCATCAATAAATCATAATTCTCTGTATCACAACAGGTAGAGAGGCTATTTCCATTTAGGACCATGATATTTAATTTTATGACTAATATTTAATAAATAATACTTGTTTTAGCACCAGGAAAAAAAAATCCTCTCCATTTTTCAGGAGTGCTGCAGGTTTGTTTTTCTGTTGTCTTTTTCTCAGTCTTTGTGTGGTTAAAAAAATCAGCATTTTTGTGTAGCTAATCCATTAGGGGCCTTAAAAGAGAAATCATTTGGTGTTTTTTTATGAAATTTGTGAATAAGTAGCTTAATTATAATCATTCTCAGGCTCTCCTTACCCTTAATAAGTGTGTGTGTTTCTAATACTTAAAAGAAATCACCTAGGCTCTCCAAATGTGCATGGAGAAATGATTTGCAAATAATTAAAGGACATGAAGGGATGGGTTATAACCACATGATGGTGGCAAGGTTAAGAGCAGGTGTTGTCAGAGGTCATATCAGAGAAAATTTATATTTACTGAGCACCTACTACGTACCAGACAGGACCTGTGTTTATATTCTGAGTATTTATTTCTCACTGTAAGTATGCAAGGGTATTAACATTATCCCAGTTTAAAGGATGAGGTAAGTAAGACTCAGGGAATAGGCATAAGATGCTGAAGCAGAAATCAGAGGCTGTGTAGAGAGAGCTTCTTATTCACACTGGCACTGCCAGTTTCCATATTTCTGTTTCTAAGTTTAGTGGCTATGGGGAAGCTACGGATCATTAGTAGGACTCATTGCCATTGGAAGTAACTGTGACATTTTTGGCAAAGAATGTAGAACCTGTTAACCACTAGGTGAGGAACCTCATGCAAATTTCATTCGAGAGTTTACGGGACTTCTGATATCTTCTAGAGATGAGCTGATTTTGGAAGGGACTATCAATATCTTCAAAATAATTATCAAATTAAATGGCTATATCCATGAATTGCTTTTTTTTTTTTTTTTTTTTTGGTGGTGGTAAGTCCTGCAACCATTTAGTGCAAATGTGACTTAGAAAAAAACAAAGTAAAATGTAATGTAAATTATCTGAGTTGTCAACGTAACTCTATACATAATTCCAGGTCCACATGCTTGTCAGAGAAAAGACAGAAATAGGAGGTGAGTCTAAATCTGTCCTGTGGACTACTTAAGTTACTCTATATGTGTATATATGTATACACTCCCTCCAAGCACACATACACGTGTGTGTGTGTATATATATATGGATAACCTATCTTATTTACTCTATAAACGAGGAAACCAAAGCTTAGGTATTTACGGAAATTGCACAAAACATAAGGTGATTAGAGAAGAATTGGTACCCTGTCTGTTTCTAAACCTCATGGCCTTTCCACTATCTAATATATATTTTTGAATATATGACATAAATAGCATTCATTCATTCATTCTTTCAACAGATATTTACTCAGCATCTACCCTAAGCCAGGCACTTTCCTAGAATATGTATGTGATTAAACTCAAACTGTTACCTCTTAGGGACTCACAGTCTACTAGGCATGAGACATGTAAACACACACATCAAAACTGATGTAAACACAGAATGGAACAAAGAAGCAGGACTGATGCATGTGGGGGTGTCAGGTGATTTTCGAGCTGGGTCTTGGAGGACAATATGAATATTTCATGTGACAAGGACATGCCAGACAGGGAACATCAGCCTGGCAAGGAAGAACATAGAGCCAAAACTGGCCTGGGAGACATAAGGTTGGGATATAAATGCTGCCTGTCTCCGCTCTCAGCAGGCCTTCCCACTGCCGCCTGCTGCTCTCATCTATTTTCTGGCTTTGCAATTCCCCTGCACTCCCAAACCTACTATTACATTCCCATTCCCCCTCCTCCACCTCCTCACCTAATGTCCAAAACACATGGGTATGCGAGATAAGTGGGTGAGCAAGTTGCAAATGGAGAAAGGGAGGGGTGGAGTACAGGAGGGTCACAGAGGGTGAAGGGCACGGGAACGATAAGCACCTAGGCCTGAAAACCCCATGATCGCCTTCCTTCACCTTGAAACCTTTCTTGCTGTTCCATGGCCAACATCATACTTTGCAAATAATTTTGACTGATAGCGTCTTTCGGGCTGATTCAAAGGTAAAACAAAGCAGATCATCAAGTTCTATAAATGAGAAAATATTTTTTAAATTACAGATGATTTACAAAGGAAAAATAAAACGTTCGAAAAAAAATATCTTGAACAGTCATCCAACTAAGAACTTAATTCATAGGATCTCCTTAAGCAATCACCACTAGGTGATGCTAATTAGCCTGAACAGTGCACAGGTGTTACCCTACAAGGGGAGTAAATAAATAAATAAATTCATAAATAAAGCAATTGCAGCTTCAACATAGCTGCCTGTATCTCTCCTCATCGTCTCCAAATATGCCACCTTTTTTTTTTTTTTTTTTTTGAGACAGAGTCTCATTCTGTTGCCAGGCTAGAGTGCAGTGGTGCCATCTCGGCTCATTGCAACCTCTGCCTCAGGGGATCAAGCGATTCTTCCACCTCAGCCTCCCGAGTAGCTGGGATTACAGGCGTACGTCACCACGCCCAGCTAATTTTTGTATTTTTAGTACAGACGGGATTTCACCATGTTGGCCAGGATGGTCTCGATCTCTTGACCTCATGATCTGCCCGCCTTAGCCTCCCGAAGTGCTGGGATTACAGGCATGAGCCACCATGCCCGGCCAAATATGCCACTTTTAAATATGCCTTATTCAATATCTTATGTGTTAGTTATGCAAACTATTGTGGTAACCTGAAAAATGTTCTTTCTTCTCTAAATACAAATAACTGCATTCATTTGTATATCCATTTGTGCATTCTTTAAATTGAATAATAATCTAAACCACTATGCACCAGACACTGTGCCTGGCACTAGGAATAAGGTAATAGAGAAAAATGAAATTCGTCTTTATTTTATGGGCTTACAGTCTACTAGGAGAGAAAGATATTAAGTTACATAATTAGGTGATCACAGTCTAATGTCTTCAAGGGAGGCAATGTAAGAGGCAATACAAAAATAGGCTGGGGCCTGTGGCTCACACCTGTAATCCCTGCACTTTGGGAGGCCGAGGCAGGCGGATCACAAGGTCAGGAAATCAAGACCATCCTGGCCAACATGGTAAAACCCCGTCTCTACTAAAAATACGAAAATTAGTGTGGCATGGTGGCAGGCGCCTGTAGTCCCAGCTACTTGGGAGGCTGAGGCAGGAGAATTGCTTGAACTGGAGAGGCAGAGGCTGCAGTGAGCCAGATCGTGTCACTGCAGTCCAGCCTGGGTGACAGAGCAAGACTCCGTCTCAAAAAAAAAAAAAAGGTAAACACAGAGACCTTACCTAGTTTATGCCACCGTGGACTGCTTTCTGCTAAGGTAGTGGGAGCTGTGATTGAGTCAATGCATAAAATAGGAAAAGGGTAGTAGCATGAATTCCAGACAAAAGAAATAGAAGAGTTCTGCAGCAAAGTAAACCAAAAGAACCACAGGAAGTCCTGTGTGACTGGAACCCAGAGCGAGCAGACCCTAATGCTGTGAGACTAGAGAGTGAATGGGTTTTCCAAAGCCTGTTAAAAAGCTAATATTTGAATTCTTTCCAAATGTTCTAAAATATTTTAAGCAAGAATGCCTTATCTGATGCAGGGAAGGCTCCTGAGTGGACAGAGATGATCCTTATATGACAGAAAAATAATTCAAATTGTTTGGCCCAAAAACTATATTAGATTTAGACATTGATGGAGTTGGGGATTTTTTTCTCCATGATATGAGTCCATCAGAGAACGAGCATTTGTGCTCAACATCTTTAGTGGGGTAAACCTGAATTCAGAATCTTGTCACATAGTCAGAACTTGTTCATGAAAACTTTGCAAAACAGGATATGTACGAGACTGAAGCAACTCAGTGCACACTTAAATCAATAGTACTTTCAACAATCCAAGAATGAGCAAGCTGGGGGAGGAGATCCTTACTGGTTTGACGAAATTCTGTTCAAATTGTGTGTCTCTGTGTATAAGAGGAAGAGACAAATAAGGAGACAAAGAGACAGAGATCTAAAGAAACGAGAGAGTCTGATTGACTTTGTAAAGGGACTTACTGACTTACAGGTATAAACAGAATGTCCACAGTAAATTAATGGGTTTTAGATTTCCTGTAAAACGTTATTTTCAAGCTAATAATTTATGAAAATATTTCTATATTTGTCAGATAAATTCAAAAGGTAAATCTTAGGCTATAATATTGGCCATAGTAATATTATATTGGGATTACAGGCATGAGTCAGCATATCTGGCCACCATAATAAATTTCTGACTCTAAAAAGTCCTTGACCGTACTGATTGAGCCTCCTCCCCAATCTTACAGGTGAAGGAACTAAAGCACAGAGAGGGTAAGAAAAGTGCCCAGAAATACACAGCAAATTTAGGACTGGGCTCCAGTTCTCTCCAGGGGTTTTCCACATCCCAAGGTCTGGGATGTGGAGTCAAAGGGAGTCAAAGTCTCTACAGAAATGAAAGGTTTTACAACCCCATCAAAAAGTGGGTGAAGGATATGAACAGACACTTCTCAAAAGAAGGTATTTATGCAGCCAATGGACACATGAAAAAATGCTCATCATCACTCACCATCAGAGAAATGCAAATCAAAGCCAAAATGAGATACCATCTCACACCAGTTAGAATGGCAATCATCAAAAAATCAGGAAACAACAGGTGCTGGAGAGGCTGTGGAGAAATAGGAACACTTTTACACTGTTGGTGGGACTGTAAACTAGTTCAACCATTGTGGAAAACAGTGTGGAGTTTCCTCAAGGATCTAGAACTAAAAATACAATTTGACTCAGTCATCCCATTACTGGGTATATACCCAAAGGATTACAAATCATGCTGCTATAAAGACACATGCACACGTATGTTTATTGTGGCACTATTTGCAATAGCAAAGACTCGGAACCAACCCAAATGCCCATCAATGATAGACTGAATTAAGAAAACGTGGCACATATACACCATGGAATACTCTGCAGCCATAAAAAAGGATGAGTTCATGTCCTTTGTAGGGACATGGATGAAGCTGGAAACCATAATTCTCAGCAAACTATCGCAAGGACAGAAAACCAAACACTGCATGTTCTCACTCATAGGTGAGAATTGAACAATGAGAACACTTGGACACAGGAAGGGGAACATCATGTATCGGGGCCTGTGCATGGGGTGGTGGTGGGGGAGGGATAGCATTAGGAGATATACCTAATGTAAATGACGAGTTAATGGGTGCAGCACACCAACATGGCACATGTATACATATGTAATAAACCTGCACGTTGTGCACGTGTACCCTGGAACTTAAAGTTTAATAAAAATAAATAAATAAATAAATAATGAAAATAAATAAAACTCACTGTAGAAGATTTAGAAAGAAAAAAAAGAAGCGAAAGGTTTTACTTAGGAAGGTCTGACTTCTGATACATAACAAATATGAATAAAAAATGTTATAATTCCTGCAAATTTCTTATGAACTGGTTGAACTCTACCCATGTTCATCCATCACTTTGCCTGTTTTATTTGCTGTTAATTTAAGGGAATGCAATGTTCAGAAGTTAGATGGTTGTATAGAAATATTAGCATACATCCATGGAGTGAAAGATGAATCTATCAGCCATCTCAATATCAGAATTAGCCATTATTTTTCTAACTGGAGGTACATGGTTTGAACCAACAAATCACTGCCTCCCCTAATAAGCTTTACCTGAAAGTTGTATGTTGTGTCTTCCAAAGTATGGATGGAAGAATTAAAGATTTAGATGGAAGAACATTTTGGCTCATATACATAGCAGTAAGTAATGTTGAATCATAAGTAAATTATTTTCATTTCAATTATATTTTGCTCTTGATGAGATTTTTGTCAATGATAACAATATCTTTAACACTTAACATTTTAAAAATTACCTTTATATAAGCCTCTATCTTGACAAGTGTCAAGTTTAGAGCTTGCCCATAGTCAACAATATCCTATCAAAATGTAATCTAATTGTTTTAATATATTGCATTAATATTTGTGATATCTCTCTTGAAAATATTATTAATTTTGCATCTTTGGTAGTAACATAGTGTTCAAAATTAATTTTAACTTACATGAGTTTATTAAATAATTTAGAAAATGATATTATAGTACGTAGTTAGTAGATGTAAAGAGGTAATAAAGGTTGAAAAAATTGTTTTAATAGAGAAAAATATGACCTTTGGAATTTTAAACTGATTTCATTACTTACTAATTATGTGACCTGGGCAAGTCACTTAACCTTTCTGAGTCTCAGTTTCCATTTCTGTATTATGAGAATTATAATGATTCTGACCTCATGAGTTCATTATAACATTAAATAAGTCTAGCATATAATCAAAACCTAGCAAAGGTTATTACAGTTGAACACAAAGAGATAATAAAATTAGAGAAGTAACATAACCTACATAATGAAAGATGAAAAACAGAAGTGAATCCTTTGGCCTTATCCAAGGCACACATACAAAAGAGGAAAATATTTTGGAAAAAAACAGAGTCAGCACCAGATGCAACACAATTAAACTGAACAGTCCCTCGTGTTTACAAGAAAATCCTCACTCACAATTACCCAAACAAATCTATTCACTTAGAAACCCAGAGGGCTTTAAGCCAAAGCACATATCCCTTTAGGGCCTCTTAAACTATTTTTATTGCTATCTAAATTTTATACACCAGCAACACCAGTAATACACATCAGTAAGAGTGCTATCAGAAGTTCAGATTGTTCCTACAATCTATCAACCACTCCATTCAATTCGATTCCGTTTAATTCATTCTAGCAATCACATGGGTGGCGATGTATGCCATATACTGTGTAAGACAGTAAACGAAGACCACAGAGGATTTTCGTAGCTCATGTCTTCACAGACCTTTGTTTTTTTCCAGCATTCTTTATTTGGTTAAGTTCTAAACATTCTATGATCAAGAGAATCCTACTTAATACACACGGTCACTTAATTCCTCTATTTTTCGTTGAATGGATTAACAAACAATTATGTTTTTAATAAACAGTAGATGCAAAATAATTTGTGGCAGATTGGAAGGCACTGGGATGAAATGATGAAGGAGTTAGATTTTGGAAAGAAATCAGTGGTTCCTTTCAAAATTACAAATACTGTGTCATGGAATCAAAGGTGAGTGAGGGATTTATTCCCATCTTTCCAGCACACATCACTGTCAGATGGCCAGTGCCTGTCCTTCTGGGTCTGGCTTCATTCTCAGATGGAGAGTTCTTCTGGACAAGGTCTGAGCTAAGTCTTGGGCTTCAGTTGAAGAAAATATATATTTTATTAAATAGTTGCTTTATGAAGTAGACATAGAACTGATCATCTTATCTTGATACAGAGTAAGAAGACAACTCCATCTGCCACGTTATGTAAAGCAGGCATCAGTCTTTATGCTCAGCCATGGACAGAACAAGGGAAGCTTTAGGGCATCAAGACAAAGAGAGCGGTTTGGGACTAGGGTGATATTATATATAATGTTGTACCTTGAGTATGGTGGCAAGATATTATCTTCATCGCTAAATACCAGAAATATTTTACTTTCTGTACTTGACCTCATACTAAACAGTGATTTTCCAGATATATCTTTATTACCTTTAAAATTAATTGGTCCAGAATAATTAATTCTAATTTAGTAAATTTTAAAAATTTATTTTCTTTGGCTTAAAGTGATGAGTTTTCTTTTACATAAAGGCAAATTTTTTTTTTCCCAAAACATCTCCAGTGGTACTTTCTCCTCTCCATACTATTGCCACTAATTAAACAAGCTCTTACTAATATCTGGCTCCCATGCTTGTAATAGCTTCCTGAATTGTTTCCTCCAATCCACTGCCGATTATGCTTATCTCTCTAAAACTCAACTCTTTTTTTTGGCCATTCCCTACCAAAAAATTCATCAATATAACCATATTTTCTTTATAGAATAGCCAATTACTTTACTGATGGCATTTAAAGCCATCTATAATCTAATATCATTTTGCTTTTCTGCGTTTATCCCAAAATATCTTTATTATGTTCACTTCCTTCTTTTCCATGGGTTACTTTTGGACGATAATTTCCATATAGGTTGTTTCATAATATAATTTAACATAATCACAAAATACTAAATATAAAGCTGCAAGGGAGGGTTGACTGTATCTATATCTATCTATGTAAATATCTCAATATAAATATTATATAATATAAAATACTGAATATTTATAAAACAGCTGTATGATGCATAGTTTTAATCCATAAAACTTCCAAATCAATGCAGAGACAATAGAATTCAGAATTGTCCGGAGGACATGCTGAATCTTCCTGCAAATTCATTTTCCAAACTTGCTTTTCCTTTCTGCCTAGACAGTCAAACAATTCCCTGTATTTATAGGACACTTGTGAAGCACTTAAAACAGAACAGTATGTAAATTCACACTAAATAATGCATAATGCTGCAAGAATCTGTTTTCCAACTTGCTGCAGCCATCATCACATACAAGGAAAAAGAGGACAACTAGAAGTAAAAAGCAGCTGTATGTTTTTTAAAAGCTACGATAGAATAGTGTGCATTTTTAATGTTGTAGACTTACACACCATAGCTAGAGGCTGTATTTATTTCATTTAGCATGCTTAATTTATGTCTATATGGAAGGCAAGTTCAAGTTTTAGAGGAAGAATAATATGTTTAATGGATTCTTGATTAATATACTGTTTATGAAAATGTAGGGAACAACTACATATTTTAATAATATGTATTGATCAAAATAAGTTATTGATATATAACTTGATAAGGGCTTATGAATAGTTCTTTGGTACTACTGATACTTTGGTACTATTAAAATCTGACCTCTCACCTCTGCTTTGGGGACCCTTCTCAAAAATTATAAGTCTTTCCTTAAAAAAAAAAGGAATATAAGGAATATAGTTGTTATTGGTTCACTGATTCACAGAAGGAATACTTTTTGAGTATCTTTAGGATGTAGAGTAAGTAAAACTGAAACATTCTCTGATTCTCAATGTATAAAAAACTAACAGCAGTGCTATAGATGAGAGAAAGGTGGTTCTATGAGAACATACGCCAATAACACCCATTTGACACTAGTGGTTAAGGAAAGCCTCCTCCAGAAACTAACACTTTGGCTGAGATCTGAAAGGTGGGCAGGAGTTAATATGGAGAAGGGAGTTAGTTAAGGATAGTATGGTTTATGGAATAACAGTCCCTACATGTGGTCACATTCTAATCCCTAGAACCTATAAATACATTACAGACTTGACAAAGAGGACTTTGCTAATGTGATTAAGACAAGGACTTTGGGATGGTGGAATATTCCTGGATTAGCAAGATGGGCCTAATGTAATCACCAGGTTTCTAACAAGAATAGTAGGGGGGATCAAAGTCAGAGACAGCAATGGGGCAATAAAAGCAGAGGGAGAGAAAGTAGTGTGATGCTAGAAGCAGAGGTGGATAAAGCCATGTGATGGGGGAAGCACAATGATGTGACTGCTGGTACTCAAGAAGGAGAAGGGCCATGAACCAAGGAATGTAGGCAGCCTCGGGAGGCTGAGAAGTCAAGAAAAAAAATTCTCCAGGGCTCCAGAAGGGATATGGCCCTGTCATTCCCTAGATGTCTGGTACTTCTGATCTCCAGAAATGTAAGATAACAAATCTATCCCGTTTTAAGCCACCAGGTTTATGGTAATTTGTTAAAACAATAATAGGAAGTTAATATAGACGGCTTCTTTATAAAACGGGGGAAGAATATTCAGGTAAAGAGAACTCTTTGTGTGAGATAGAGCTTTGTATATTTGAGGAATTGAAAAAAGGGCTGATATTTCTGAAGCACAGAATTTCAGGACCAAAGGAAACTTAAAAAGTTAAAACTGTACAAGGTAGGCCGGGCGCGGTGGCTCAAGCCTGTAATCCCAGCACTTTGGGAGGCCGAGGTGGGCGGATCACAAGGTCAGGAGATCGAGACCACAGTGAAACCCCGTCTCTACTAAAAATACAAAAAATTAGCCGGGCGCGGTGGCGGGCGCCTGTAGTCCCAGCTACTCAGGAGGCTGAGGCAGGAGAATGGCGTGAACCCAGGAGGCGGAGCTTGCAGTGAGCCGAGATCGCGCCACTGCACTCCAGCCTGGGCAACAGCGTGAGACTCCGTCTCAAAAAAAAAAAAAAAAAAAAAAAAAAAAAAAAAAAAAAACTGTACAAGGTATTCAAAACCATCTATTTCAAAACCTCATTTTATGAATGAAGATAAAATATGATTTACTTAAGATCATGGAATCTATTAGCAAAAGAATCTTACAAATTTCAAGATGTAAAAAAATCCAAATTTGATAAGAATGCAACTCATTTATCCATTCAATCATTTACAAATACTTATTGACTGCTGTGTAGCAGAGCGAGGCATAGCGGCTGAGGACATATAGAATCAGGAAGAAAGCATAGCCGCTGACTTCCTGTGTTCCTGTCCTTGTAATATCCATGTACCTCTCTGTTGCCTTCACTATAGGGTAAGCTCCTTGAAGGCAAATGCTGTTTTAGTTTAAGCATGGTATATTTATGTGAGGCTGCTAATAGAATATTTGGGAACATGGATTTACTCTGGGTATGCACCAGCCTGTGTGGGGACATGAGCTCCAGAAGCTACATTAGGAATATAATGTGGTGATAACAACAAGCTTAAACATGCATTATGCCATTTAATCCACACAACTTCCCCACAAGGAGGGTGCATTTCAAAACGTATACATCACCATGGCGTAGTCTTGAATCCCCACTGCCTATTTTAGCTGTGATGCAAATTTAGGACCCTGTGACTCCTGTTTTCTCCTAAGTAAAGTGTGTATATTAATAGTAACTGTCAGAGTATTGGTAAGGATGGAATAAATGTATACATGTTAAATATATGTAAATTACCTAGCAATCTGACAAATAGTAGGAATTCAACATTTACTGACTGAATAAAATAATGAATGAATGATGTGTGTGTGTGTGTGTGTGTGTGCGCGCGTGTGTGATCTTGTAGATGTAAGTGAGAGCTCCTGTGGGCCTATTGAAACACAGCAGACATGAATTGGGGATCAATTCGTGCACCAGGCAGTTAGAAGTCCTGGCCTGGTGCAGGTGCCAGTTCCAAGCCTGTCTCAGTCTACATCTATATGAGATCATGCTAACCTCTATGAACCTCATTTCTTCATCTGAAAAATGAAGATATCAATCTGTGCTGTGGTCTCTGGTTGAATTATTTCAAGGATTGAGTGATAGGGCTGCAATTTCTCTAATTTGCCTACCAACACAACCTTAATAAAGTGAACAGAATTCTTATGAACATTATTATTAATGTAGTTGCGATTTTTAAGAAACATTATATTTGACTGCATTAATTTACCAAAGCTTTAGCTTACCAGTTTATATATTGTTCCCTCTTTGTTTATAAACTGTTATTAAGACTCTCTATGTTCACCGTGAGTAATGGCCCCACCCGTAGAGAAGTGAAAACACATTTGTTTTACTCAGAAAACTCTGAGTCATACACTGTGAGGTTGTGTATTGTGTATAAACTATTATTTTCCATTTCTACAGCACCAGTCTCTTCCACTGATATTTCTAACCACATCCATATATATCATTTTTAAGGCCTTTAGGACTGACACACAATGGGACCCTTACAAGAAAAGACACCTCTTGCCTACAATTTCTTCTTTGTTGTTTGTTGGGAGCTTCAGGTGTTGACATCTGAGAGCTGAAACACGCACTCAGGGAGGTTGTGACTATGCCTTTCAATCTCGCTCATGAGAATGTAAAGGCAGAAGGCATAAATCTCTGGTGTCTGAATTGTATTTCATAGCATCGTACTTTGTCAATTGCAAACAAGATGAGGTGGAGGAAAATTCCAGCATTTGAAAGAAAGAAGAAACCTATTCATTTCAGGTTTCTAAAATTAATAGATTTTGGACGTGGGGCACATAATTCATTCTCACTGGGTGTTGATGTTATCATTTGTTCAATATAATACTGGAAAGACCCATAAAAATGGCCAGGTTTATAACCTAATAATCTGTGACTATGATTCTGGTTCATTCCAGTGGGAAACATGTTGGTGTATGAGTAAAAGCCTGAACAATGTAGTCTGTTGGATTGGAGTCCTAATCCCAAATTTGCCACTTTCTAATTGTAAAATTTAGAATACGATGCCACATTTATCTGCAGATTAAAACATTGCAGCTTTAAGTGGAGACAATTTACCCATTTCATACAACTTTTCAGAGGATTAAATGAAAAATAATATGTCAAATGAATAGCTCAGGAATCTGACAGGATGGCAGACTAAGTTAACCTAAATACCCCCAGAAATAAATCTTTAGCCATGGTAGATGATATGTAACAACAATAAAAAATATGAATGCATAGCTGAGTTCAATAGGAAATTAAATCCTCAGGAGGTAAGAAGTAGAAACAGAACTTGAAGAAATGTATTACCCTCATGAATTAGCATTGCAGCTACCCTTGGAGACGGCTATCAATATGAAAAATAATAAGGTAAAGAAAAGAAAAAGACAATGTCTTGAGCTGGAAAGTTTGAAGAAATTGTAACTAAGCCTTTATATATAACATTGAAATCATTCAATTGCTTTATTAGTGAAAGGAAAAATTCCACCTAACATACAGAAAGATGGCAAGGCACCTCATCTGTTTCTATTGGGCTCTAGGGAAACACATATGCAGGAGCATACACACACAAACCTCATGTCAGAACCAGACTAGCCCATCTTTCACACAGGTTGTGTACTACTCATAGATTCTGGGATGCAGAAGTTAAGAAATTAATGTAAAGCTTGGTCTTCGCTGGTGACAATTTTAAGATACCTGACAAAGCAAATGTAAACTTCACTTGAAGTTCACTCCTGCAAACAAAGTTGGGTTGTTCCCATTAAAAAAAAAAAAAAAAAAAAAAAAAGGCCCTGTGTCTCTGAGCACACCATCTTCCATTGCAAAACAAATGAGATAACCATCTGCCAGCAATAAGAATAAATGGAAATAGTACATTGGAGAATTAGAATCTCAAGAATATCACAAAATAGAACTACCCTTAACATAAAAGTCTATCAAATGGTATGCATAACTGAAATTTAGGAATAAAAATCATAGAATATGGAAAATGATTCTACCAAAGAAAGAGACAAATAAGCTATTGAAAGCAAAGATTAAATGCACAAAAATAAATCACAGAATAGACCCAGCTGAACAGAACAATAGTAAAGAAGGATATATATTCAAGTAAATTATACTCAATATGTCACAGTGAAATAAAGGGAAAAGAAGATTAAAAGTATTGTTAAAAGAAATAGAGGAGAGAATGAAAGGGTACAGCGTTACAAGTAAAATGGAATTCCATAATGGGTGAATAGAGAGAATGGTATAAAAGGAGTTATCCAAATATAATAGCTCACAATTTTCAGTAGTGATGAAATATATGAACCTTCAGGTGTAGAAACACTGTAGATCCCAGTCAGAATTAAAACACACACACACACACACACACACACACACACACACACACACACACAAGGCACATCATAGTAAAACTACAAGATATCAGAGATAAGGGGAATATATATCCTTTCTTCCTGGTTGCTTTTAAGATTACCTGAGAAAAATATTCAACAATTAGAATTAACAGTCGTCTTCTCAATAAAGAAACATATAACAGACTGTTTATTTTCAGAGTTAACAGCAAAACTAACCACCTACATGAAATTCTTTACCCAGGTAAACTATTATGCAAGGGTGACATAGTTTTTAGGCAGTAAATGAAAAGTTTAACATTCATATATCTTTGTTGAAGGAAATATTAAAAGGGTTACTTCAGGAAAATGAAAAGAAAACCTTGAAGTAATACTTGTAATAGGAGAATCAATAACAACTAACAAAAAAAACCCCAGCAAAATGTTATCATCTATTACACTGGTCAATAGGTACATGGAATTTTTGTGTTATTTTTGTTCCATATTTATTTAAAAATAAATTATGAAACATATAAAAATACCAACTACTTTTTCATCCAGATATTTTCACAGATATTAACAGTACGTTATATTCTAACCTCATATTCATACATTAAGAATATAAAACATGTTCATAAATTCTAGATACATTAAGTTTGTTTGGATGGAGCCACATGGAGATGTGGCTAATAAAACGTGCTTATTGAAGTTGACCAAAACATATGTCAGAAAGCAAAAGATGTGAAGAGATGTTTAGAGACGATGAAATAAAATACAAAATCAGATTTGTGTAGCTTTGTGGAACAGTCATTGGCAAAAGTCCGAAAACATAAATAGCTTATTCAGGATTTTGTTTTTCAGACAAAACGACAGGAAGTACTTAATAGTGATATTTGGACATGCGATTTAGCTGACTGACCTGAGAGAGCCAGAACTTGAAGGTATAACTAACGTTTTTGTTTCTTGCTTAAATCTTCAGAGCTTATGCCATTTATTAACAAAAGATCTGTAACTCAAACTCAATTAAACAAATAAATAATTAAGCAAAGGGATTCATTGGCTTATATAACTGAGACAAAATTTTGAGTCTCCTGATTTCTTGTTTGTTTGTTTTTTGAGACAGAGTCCTGCTCTGTTGCCCAGGCTGGAGTGTAGTGGTGCGATCTCGGCTCACTGCAACCTCCACCTCCTGGGCTCAAATGATGCTCCTGCTTCAGCCCCTCAAGTAGCTGGGATTACAGGCTTGCCACCACACCCATCTAATTTTTGTACTTTTAGTAGATACGGGGTTTTGCCATGTTGGCCAAGCTGGTCTCAAACTCCTGACCTCAGGTGATCCACCTGCTTTGACCTCCCAAATTGGGATTACAGGCATGAGCCACCACACCCAGCCTCCTGATTTCTTTCTTTGCAAATCTTTCTTTGCTTTCATCCGTGATATGATTTCATGGTGACAATAATAGAAACATAATTTCTGACTTTGTGTTTCCATACTCCAGTTTCCGAGTGAGCAACGCTATCTTTTCCAGTATCTCCAAAAGACAGAAGAAACTTCTATTTCTAAAGCTCCAGCAAACGTTATCTCATGTAATAATGTTCCAAATTGAACCATGTGCTCACTGTGGAATCCATCACTATAAACAGGGACTAGGCTATGCCAGCTGAGCTACACTGGAAGTCGGTCCCTTCTTAACCACATGATGGTAGGCCACAGAGAGGCAGCCCTTAAAGCAAAATGTAGTGCTATTCATGGGGAAAGCATAACAGATACAACTCAAAAATTTTCAGCACCTTGTTAGATTGTGGAAATAGAATTTGATGTTGTAATTTTTTTTCCCTACATGAGGTTTGCAGCTATGGTAATCTTGGTAGTCAATTCACCAAAAGCTCGTTCTATAGGCCAAACCTTACTACAATGATGATGAGGTCAGGAGGAGAGATACTGTGGGACTCAGGGCTAGAAGGACAGTTAGACTGAAAATGAGAATTATTTATAGGAGTGGTTAAAGGACCAGAAGTTGGAATGTTGAGAAAGGAAAAGCATGTGAGATTAGAAGTCTAGAGAACAAATACAGGAATCTATCCCTGATTATATCTGATCAAATACAGAAATCTAATATAGACACTTAATCTTTTACATTAGATATTAGGATGACATAGGACAGGAAATAAAACATGTGCTGCACTTAATCCCATTGAGACACCCAGCAGATATCCATGTATACAGCTTTCTCACTCCTTTACGTACATAGGAGATGTATGGCTCCCACAGACTATATAGTCTAAGTGCATGTGAATCACATTTACACCAAGAAGCTACAGTCTCAGTATCCTGCCCATCTTTTATATCTCTAGTCATGCACACCCAGGACCTGCAGGTCAACTCACAGCTCCCCCGTTACAGATGTTGTCTAAAACACAAGGCATTCACAATAAAGTGATGCATGATTCCACACTTTAAAAGTGAAATGCATGACTCTACATTCATCTTAACTGTAAGTTCCAAGGAAACTATACTGTGAGAAGATAGACCCAAGGTCATTTTTCCATGTACACGTAGGTTGACTCAGGCCTGATGCTTATCTTTTACTTTTAAAACTTATACATGGTCGGGCGTGGTGGCTCACGCCTGTAATCCTAGCACTTTGGGAGGCCCAGGCAGGCAGATCACGAGGTCAGGAGATCGAGACCATCCTGGCTAACAAGGTGAAACCCCATCTCTACTAAAAATACAAAAAAAAAAAAAAAAATTAGCCGGGTGTGGTGGCGAGTGCCTGTAGTCCCAGCTACTTGGGAGGCTGAGGCAGGAGAATGGCTTGAACCTGGGAGGCAGAGCTTGCAGTGAACCAAGATTGCACCACCGCAATCCAGCCTTGGCAACAGAGCGAGACTCCGTCTCAAAGAAAAACCAAAAAACCAACAAAAAAACAACAAAAAAACCTCATACATGCATGAGAAAAAAAATCACAACAACTAGGATAAAACTTTGTTTATGGTTTATTATGTTCAATTATGCATATCTAATTGTATAGAAAACTATTAAACTCTATATGATTTGATATTACAGTACGGCTTTATTAACTTTTGCCAATCTCTTTCTTTCTTTTTTTTTTTTTTTTTTTGAGACTGATCTCACTCTGTCACCCAGGCTGGAGTGAAGTGTCATGATCTTGACTCACTGCAACCTCCACCTCCCTGGCTCAAGCAATTCTCCTGTCTCAGCCTCCCTGTTAGCTGGGAATTATGGGCGCCTGCCACCACACCAGACTAATTTTAGTATTTTTAAGAGATGGAATTTCACTCTGATGGCCAGGCTAGTCTCAAACTCTGACCTCAAGTTACCCATCTGCCTCGGCCTCCCTAAGTGCTGGCATTATGCATTACAGGCATGAGCCACCACACTTGACCCAATCTCTTTCTTATCATATGCATTTCTAAATTCCAGGGCTGAAAACTGTCTACAATAGCTGACAAGAATGGGTAAACATTACTGTATAATCGATCTCCCTAAGGGCAGTGCCTCCTGTCTCTCATTTACACCTCTATTTCTAACACACAGCTGAGTGCTAAGGCCATAGTAGCTGCCTCATATTTGTTACATAAATGACGTATGTATCTATCACTTCATGCTCCTTGAATCTGGGTGGGGGCGAAAGATCAAATGAGGTAATAATCCCAGGGAAAACAGCTAGTCTAAGACCTGGCAGGTAGTTTATACATTAGTTATCTAGTGCAGTTGTAACAAAGCACCACACATTTCATAGTTTAGAATAAAAGAAGTTCTATATCATGGTATCAGAAAGGTTATTCCTTCCTGAAGTCTTACGGGGAGAATTTCTTTCATGTCTCTCTCCCAGCTTCTTCTGGTTACAGACAGTTCTTAGGGTACCTTGGCTCACATAGCTCCAACCTCTGCCTCCACAGCCACGTGTGTGCCTGTGTTTCTATGTCTCCTTCTTTTCTTATGAGGACACCAGTCACATTGGATTAAAGTTCCAGCCTATTCCAGTGTGACCTCGTATTAACTAACTACTTCTGCAACTGCCTTATTTCTAAATAACGTAACATGCTAAGGTTCTTGGAAGGACATGAACTTTGGGGAAACATTATTTGACGCAGTGGAGTGGATGATCAACAGTCTGGGAAACAACTTCACTTGATAAGCAATTGGATGTACGCCATTAAAACAAAACATGACTCACTGTGAATTGATAGATATCATGCGTTCTATGCAACTCTACAGAAGAAGCTAAAGTGATGACTCAACATGAATCTTCAGTCTACCTGGGTCTTTGTTCATGACCTGTGGCAGAGTTCAGTATTTTCATTTACCTGGGCCCCTTCAGGAATAGACTTAGACTTAGTTCTAGCCACAGTCCTACTCTGTCAGAGACCAACCAATGTCTTCTCATTTGGTTAAACCTACCAGCCCTAAAGTACCACAGAGTAATGCTTGTTCTGTTTCTATGTCATGGGATGAACAGAGGATGGAAGGGAAAAAATCAAGTAATTGTATATACTTCTAAAGAAGCAGGCCAGGCGTGGTGGCTCACACCTGTAATCCCAACACTTTGGGAGGCCAAGGTGTGTGGGTCACCTGAGATCAGGAGTTCAAGACCAGCCTGGGCAACTAAAAATACAAAATTAGCCAGGCATGGTGGCACATGCCAGTGATCCCAGCTACTCGGGAGGCTGAGGCAGGAGAATCGTTTGAACCCGGGAGATGGAGGTTGCGGTGAGCTGAGATCGAGCCATTGCACTCCAGCCTGGGCAACAAGAGCAAAACTCCATCTCAAAAAAAAAAAAAAAAATCTTAACTATCAAATCAGAAAAAATTAAAGAGCTTCATGTCAGTTTATCTCTCTTTCTCTCTCTCTCTCTCTGTCTCTCCCTCTCTCCCACAAATATCCATCTCCTTATTTATACTGTTTGGGGAACGTTTCTCCAAATAGCTCCAATGCCCACATCCCTCAATTCACTCAGATATCTGCTCAAATATTACCTTGTTGGGTAGGAATAACTTCCATACCATCATACATTTCTATCGATTTGGCATTATCTCTTTTTTTTATTTATATATTAGGTATTATTTATTAATTACTTATCAACCCCATAAAAACCCAAATATTCAAATACGCATGCATACAAACAAATATTACATGCAAATACTATGCTTTTAGAGATCTTTCCTTGAAGGTACAGAAATGAATACACAGACTGCATCGGGGCAAATGTTTTCTTCTAAATTTTTCTATAAGCTAAATATGGGCTGTATAGTTTGCAAAATAACAGCACTGAAACTTGTTTACACACTCATTTGGATATTATAGAATTTTCAGTGTCATGACAGATATTGTTTCATTAGACCAACATAATTTCTTAGGATATAGGCTCATGTATGTGTTTATTTTAAACACATACTATTGATAAGGGGAATTTGCTTGTGAAATTCTTTTAATCTGTCTCAGTAATTGTTGGCTATTGTTAATTCAGTGATCATCCTGCCTCAGTTATCGGTCAGAGCAATGTAGACACTCATGCTTGAAACAAGTGTAGGAAATTCAAAACATAAAATAGATGGGATTGTGTAATAAGAATTATGTGCTGGATAATAACTGCTTAAGTGTATTTTTCTCCCCTCCTGACACTGAAGTTTTAAGATAACTTAGTACAGGTGTACGAGTTTAAAAAACAATTTCAGTCTCCCTCCACCTGTGATTACCTGCCAGGCACTTAAGAAGAGAGTGGAAGGCTCAGCAAGCCTTCAAAGCAAGTGCAGACAGCTGGGATGCAGCATTTAGACTATCTGGGGAGGTGATGCTCTGAAAATAATCAGCCAGGCCTATCACGTTTAAACATAAGAAATATTAATCGCTGAGATATGCAAGAAAGGAGGGGAAGATGATTTTTGACGTTGACACACAATCCTGGTTGCCAATAGTGTCATGTTTACATGAAGAAGGTATTTTCCTAGATAGAAGAGGAGTGTGATGGAGGGATAGGAGTGATTCCGATTTACCCTCCTTCTCTTGAATTGCCTTGTGTGGTTTTGTTCATTGGACATTGGACAAGTCATTTGGCTTTATAAATATACAAAACAGTGACCATTTATCTAATTTAGACGTGGCAAATGAGGTCTCAGAGGAAAGCAGTGGGAACTTACTTAAATATTTTAAAAAGAACACAAACAACACACACACATCCTTTTTCATTTTTTTCGTGCAAGTAATATACCTAACTTATGGACTTATGGAATTTCTGTTATTTTCAGAACAGAGTGGAGGAAAATGTTTCATTGTACAGGCTTTTAATTCAGACAGACCCATATTTGAATAATGGTCCCACCACTTACTACCTTTGTCATTGGCTCATGTTCTTAAGCCTCTCTGAAGCTTACTTAATCTTCCCAACAACCTCATGGGTTTGATATTGAGATTATTCTTGTTTTACAAATGAATAAATTAAGCTAATTGCATTTAGATTTTTAGCACACAGAAAAAAAATCAGCAAATTCCAAATTCTCATTTAATGTATACTCTGGAATATATACATAATTATATATACATGCACAAACATATATAATCAGGTACAGGATTTACAAAGATGAATAGAATAACGTTTCTGTCTTGGAGAAGCTAAAAATCTCTGGGGGAAACAAGTATAGGTAGATGATTTACAAAATGGCAATTGTAGGAAGACCTGAGAGCACACACAGTGTATTATCCTAAGCCAGCATCCTTACACAACCTTAGAGAATGTGTAGGGTTTGGCCAGATTGAATGCTGTCTTGGTCATTAGTTTATTTTTGCAAATGTATTGTTAAAAACAAATAAATCTGAGGTTTGGGGGGGGGGAAAAAAGCATTAAGAGAAGATAGTCATAAAATAGAACCAGGGGATAGCTTTTTATACGATTAATACACGGGATGGTGCAAAACGCCAGAGAGGAAAACTGTAAGGCACCCTACAACCTTAATAAGAAGCCACAGGCAAGCTCTCAGTGCAAATCCTCTAATCCTATTGATCCCGCCTGAAAAGCAGTGAGGCTGGTTGGCAACGCAGAAGGGTGGCGATCGGCAGCAAGTACACACGGCAGGCACTGCACGCTTCGGGAAACTTAATCATATAACGCTCTACGGCAGGCACTGCACGCTTCGGGAAACTTAATCATATAACGCTCTTCATTACTCACGAAATCACTCGCTGTCAATACTCCAGCCACAGCCTCCCTGACTACTGCTGTTTAACATCCTGTCAATCTTTTCCTGCGATTTTGCCAACCAAATTCACTCAGAGCTATTTACAGGCAGTATTATCTCAGCTGATAACATTACCCCATTCGTATGGCACAGAAATAGGAAAACAAAACTCATTCCAGCCCTTTCGTTCTGGCATTCTCTCTGCAAAAGGCAAAGGGGCCCCTCGTGATGAATAGAGCTGGGGTAGAAATGTAATCCTGTACTATTGATAAAAGCCAGAAGAGCTGACTTTATTATTCCAAGGTAAATTTGGGGTTTGGTTGCATAATGACATCATTGTAGTCCTGATATTTAAAAAGCATCATTATTGACTATCTCGCTGTGCATCAGGCCCTGTATCTGCTATCATGGATCCTCACAGCAACCTTGTACATTCATTATGCTTATTCTGAAATGTAGATAATATGCTCAGAGGAAGTAAGAAATGTGTCTGAGCAGTCACATCTAGTGGCAAACAAAGATCCACGATTCAAGCCCAGGTTTGTCTGTTGCCATTGCCTTTTTTTTTTCTTTTGAGATGGAGTCTCGCTCCATCGCCCAGGTGAGAGTGCAGTGGCACAATCTCTGCTCACTGCAACCCCTGCCTCCCGGGTTCAAGTGATTCTCCTGCCTCAGCCTCCCGAGTAGCTGGGACTACAGGCACCCGCCACCATGCCCAGCTAATTTTTGTATTTTTAGTAGAGACGGGGTTTCACCATGTTGGCCGGGCTGGTCTCCAACTCCTGACTTTGTGATCCGCCTGTCTCAGCCTCCCAAAGTGCTGGGATTACAGGCGCAAGCCACCGCGCCCAGCCTTGCCTGTTGCCATTGCCTTTGCAGTTTACACTGATAAGTATAAAAAGCATATTCAATACATTCTCCAGATGGTCATTATAGGTATATTGATAAAGTTTCTACTTTGTTACTGACTTTCAGAATCAGAGATAAATTGACCAGCCAGCAGAATGCCCCAGAAATAGTGATTAATTAACTTTATAGAATTCTTAGAAAATCCTTAGAACATATGAATGTTCTGCCATACTTAAAGAATAGTTTGAAACTTACAGCATCCACAGAATCTATTTTGCTCTTGGATAGGTAAACTGAATTATGACATTCATGCTAGTTCCTCCAAACACTCCGTTTCACCCATGAGCTCTCTGGAGTGCCTGGTTTGATAGTGTGGGCTAGTTCGCTTCTTTTTAATGTATTAAGGCTGCTGTGAAGACAAGTTCCTAAAAGACTATTTCATTTCCTCAGTTGCAGCACACTTCCTTTCATTTATTCAAAATTCTTAATAATCTTATACACCCCACCAACTACACAGATACTCAAGGTAGAGTCCTGGTCATTGTTATTCTCCCTCACTCCCATAATCAATTTGTTAACATTCATCATTATTTCTACATTCTTAATAACTCTTAAATCCATACTCTTCTTATATTCACCATTCCAGAGATTTCTTTTTCTCAGCTTTGCCTGCTTGGACTCTTTAAAGAAACGAGAAACCGACTTTTCAGCTTTCATATTTATCCTCTTCCAACCTACCACCAAATTAATTCTTGTGAAATGCATACTTATGTTTGTGCCATCTTGCTTAAAATGACTTAAAGTCATCCTGCTCATTGCAGGATAAAGTCCAAGCTTCTTAGCAAATCAGTGTGGACATGGCATTCCACTAACTCTGATTCAGGCCCTTCCTTTGTCACTTCCAAACATGCACACACAACTCCAGGCATGCCTGGCACATGTGCAGCTCCTGGAAGGTCTAATACTCTCCCACCTGAGTCTGTGCTTTTGAACACTGTGCTCCTTCTGCCTGGAAATATATCTCCTTTGTCCAATTCCTATTTTAGTGCAATTCCTTTTTTCACAGCAGATCACTCAATTCATTTCACATGAAGCCTTCCTTTCCTTTAGAATCAGGAGAACATGCTCCTTTTCCATGTCCTCATAACACCATTTATTTATTCAGCCATTCATTCAATCAATACATATTTTAAGGCAGCCAGCCATAGTGGTTCATGCCTGTAATTCCAGCACTTTGGGAAGCTGAGGCAGGAGGATCACTTGAGCTCAGGAATTTGAGGCTGCAGTGAGCTCTGTTTGCGCCACTGAAGTCCAACCTGGGCAACAAAGCAAGACCCTGTCTCAACAATGACAACAGAAAGAAATATTTATATTCATTATATGCCAATCGCCATTCTATATATTGTATTGGTGGTTTATTTTTGGCTTTTTAAGAAATAGACCTTTGTTTTTAGAACAGTTTTTGATTTACAGCAAAATTCAGCAGAAAGTACAGCGCTCTCATATACCCTCTCCCCTCCACACTGAATCTTTCCTCACCATCAGCATCCCACACCAGAGAGGCGCATTTATGGTTATGTACATTATATTCTGATTTTTAAAAAGTTTTTTAAAGGTAATCACCGCAAATAAATGGGGGTACATTCATACAATGGACTTTTATTCAGCACTAAAAAGAAATGAGATACCAAGCCATGAAAAGTCACAGAGAAACCTTAATGTATATTACTACATGTATTGGCGTTTTATTGAACAGGAAGATAAATTCCCTACTCTCAAATAGACAAGTAAACAAATAGACAAACTGATAAATAACATGAGAGTTTAAAAAGTATCTAGTGCTTTCAAAGCAATAACACAAAGTAAGGATATAGAATAACTGAGGGAAGAGGCAGAAGTTTGCTTTCTCGTAGGCGGCCAGAAACTCTGCTCTGAAGTACAGTTGTTATTGAGACCTGAATATGAACAAGAGCCTGTCTTGTTAAGAGCTGAGACATAGCGTTCCTGATAGAAGAGACAACAAACGCAAACACCCTGATGTAAGAATGAGTTTAACACATCAAGGAAACTAGTGGAAGACCAGCATAGACTCCTGTTGATATGCAATACACTCTGATACTTTCATTATGTCAAAATGTATACTTTAAGCTTCATGAGGCTCTGTTGTGCCTCTAATCCTCATTAGCCAGTACAATGCCAGCCTACAATTTATTAGGCACATAAAGATATTTTCCGAAAAAAAATAGAGTAAGTGTTTACTTGTTTATTTCCTCTTCCATGGTAATGAGCTTCTTGAGGTCAGAACCCATATTTATATATGTGTCCCTGAGGGCTGTCACCAAACTAGACCCAAAGAAGGTACACAGCAAATATGTTTTGAATGAATGAATGAATTGATTAAAGATATAGAAATAATGCAAACATTAAATGGTGTTTGCACTTATTTTAAAATGTTAACTATAAGCTAATTTCGAAATGATGTCCCATGTCCTTGACCCAGCTTTACATTAGAATAGAGGAGGAACGAAATGGGGAAGAGACTAGATGCTGTACTCATCATCCTTCGTCCTGTTTTCACCTCATTGACCAAGGATATGTTCTCCTTCTCTAGGGAGCAGACTGCCTGTGATTATTTGTACTTCCAGGTGGCACTGCCAAAAGCCTGTGGGAGCTGTACTGTTTATTGGTTAATGGCTAATCCCAGGGTTTTTTATTGTTGTTGTTGCCATTGAGATAAATGGCAGGCTAAGAATAAGATCATGAATGAAGCAAGCTTTCACCAGGGGGCAACAGAAAACTTATGTTGTATATGATCTTTACAAGATCCCCAGAGTCTATCTGTGGATTTACTTTAAGAAAAAAAAATGGAGTCGGGAATTTGGTGTACACAACTCCAATGTTAAAATTGTTATTAAATAGGCAACAGTTCTAATCAATTAATAAAATGATAAAGTTATTAATTTTGAATCACTTATTTATCTTTCTTCCTTTTCTCCCTTTTCATGTGTTCTTACTCTTGTTCTTACTCTATATATACTCTCACTTAGTGATAGATTAGGATGAAGACTTTGAGATGTAAATCTTATTTTTCTTCTGTTTACCGATGGAAGTCACGAAACCCAGAGAGTGGAACTGACATAATCACGGTTACATAACGATTAGATGTAATGATGGAATTCATATTTCACTATGTTGCCTCTTGTGCTTTCAAAGACATTGCCTGAGATAAGTTTCTTTAGCTGTAAAATGAGAATACCTTGTTTAACTTGCAAAATTATTGTAAAGACTTAATTTGATATAACTTTTATGCTCCTGAGCTAGAATTCAGAGGGATCGACAGAGTGTGCCTTTTATATAATGATGACTTCAACTGTATGGTGGTGAAGATCCCCAGACTAAAAATTTCACTGTTTAGCCCTGCAGGTATTCCATATACTCCACAGAATACTATACAGCCATGAAAAAGAATGAAATATTTTGAAGCAACATGGGTGGAGCTGGAGGCCAATTATTCTAAGCGAATTAATGCTGGAACAGAAAACAACATACTGCATATTCTCACTTTTGGGGGAGCTAAATATTGAGTATACATGGGAACAAATAAAAGAACAGTAGGCACTGGGACCAACTTGAGGGTGAAGGGTGGGAAGAGGATGAGGATCAAAAAACTGCCTATCAGTTCCTATGCTCATTACCTGGGTGATGAAATAATATGTACAGCAAATCCCTGTGACACGCAATTTACCCATGTAACAAGCCTGCACATGTACCTTCTTGAACCTAAAATTAAAGTTGGAAAGAAAAAAAAAAAAGAGAAAATCTACTTTTGAACGGCAGTCCTGATCATGTGCTACTGTTAAAAGTTCTATCCACTCACTTTCCAGGACATCAATTCCTTGATGCCACCATCTTCTCGAATACAAAAAAAGTGAATAGGAAAGAGAAGATGATCAGTGAGAAAATGTGATTAAGCTTTCATTGTATTCCAGCCACTAGACAAGAATATTTATTTAAATATTTTTGTGTATTTCAAAAAAAAAACTATGATGTAACCTCAGTTATAACTGAATGATATAAGACCCACAAAAGCTATCATTCGCAAGTTAAGATGTCCTTTAAAGTGTCAAAGTCACTGCGCCAAGTCATCTCCTCGATGTATGGTTTTTTGTTTGTTTGTTTGTTTTGAGACGGAGTCTTGCTCTGTCGCCCAGGCTGGAGTGCAGTGGCCGGATCTCAGCTCACTGCAAGCTCCGCCTCCCGGGTTCCCGCCATTCTCCTGTCTCAGCCTCCTGAGTAGCTGGGACTACAGGCGCCTGCCACCGCGCCCGGCTAGTTTTTTGTATTTTTTAGTAGAGACGGGGTTTCACCGTGTTAGCCAGGATGGTCTCGATCTGCTGACCTCGCGTTCCGCCCGTCTCGGCCTCCCAAAGTGCTGGGATTATAGGCTTGAGCCACCGCGCCCGGCCTCCTTGATGTATTGTTAAATGTATTTAATAGTCTTTGGATTACTGAAAACAGCCGATTTTTTTAAAATACCAAATAATCAAAGAAGATAGACAAGAATGTCATTTTAATGTGTTTTATATTCTAAATGCTTTGGCCTGTTTCCAACAGTTGGTATTCACTGTTAGATAATAAATTACACCTCTGGAATACCTTCGTAAAATACTATATTTTTAAATAAATATTTGCCATCATTCATCTTTCATAATTTTTTTATTCACTTTATTGTTTAACCTTAAAATACTTCTTTGACCATTTGTTAACTTTCTTTAGGTTGCCCTGTTGTATAATCTATGTTAATTTTCTTTTTACTCTTTGAAAAAAGAATACTCGTTGGATGTTTTACATTAAAATTTAAAGAGTAGAATAATCTTTATGGAAAATAAATGCTGAAAATTTTAAAAACGTAAAGTCTTGGCAGATAGTATGAGGAAGAAAATCTGGGAGAGTATGAAGATTGTTTAGTTATGGAGCTCTACCATTCATTCATTTCCTATGTTCCATACATACATGCTTTGATATTCTTATCAATCAAATATGTATAGGACATTTACTATGTTCCAGGTCCTAAGAATGGAATTCAGGAGTGGATTAGACATGACTTTTGCCCTGAAGGATCTCATCATACCATAGGTGAAAAATGAAAACATACAAGCTCAATAAATAAATGATTTACAAGCTTTTCTTTTTGTTTACCATATTGGCTTCTGATAGTATGCTCACTTTTGCTGTATACCCAATATTGTGTATGTCTGGCTGGATCTCTTTCTATCACCTACTGCTTGAACCACTACCAAGCATGTCTCCCACTCCCAAACAGAATTTCTGCCTCTTGTCCCCAACTCTTTTGCATAACCCCTGTCTTGACAGCTTTTTCATGAGCCATAGCCAAACTTTGGTAACATCACACTTTTTTTATTAAGAGCTGGTCTTGGATTGAATTTCAGGACCCTATCTGTGGCATTCTGGCTACCCAGAGAGTTTCTGAGTTTAAGCTAAATCGAGAGAAACAGGTGAACTAATTCAGTGTTTTGTTATTAAGTTGTTATAACTATTTTGAGCTTGGATTCTATGTAGTTCTATTGTACATCGACCAGAGTTTGTAGTAGGACTGTGGGCAGAGGGAATGTGGAAGGAGGCAGAGAGATACATGGATGCTTCCTGAAATCCATCAGCTGCTAGAACTTTGGGTCAGTTTACCTGATTTTTCCCACTCTCAAATCTGAGAGTTCTCTTGTTTCAGCCTTAAGCAAATCCTTCCACCTGCTCATAGAACTGTGATGCTTTTATTGCTCTTAACAACAGTTGAATTATTCTTATACTTAAGTTTCTAGTTTCTGCTGAACTGTAGTAACCTCTAACTCCTTGAATTGTGCTCCAAATTTGAAGTAATTAGACTACTTGTCTATATAAAGTTATTTTTTTCTTTTTCTTTCATATGTGTGTGTGTGTGTGTGCATGCGCACACGTGTGTGTGTAATTCACTGTTGTTTAACACATAGTTCCCTGGAGGAAACAGAAACAAAACACAAAACAAAAAACAAACGCCAAAGTATATTTTAGAAGCAGCAATAATCCACCAGTTCTCTCTGACCACAAGAGTAAATTCACAGATGAAATTGGTTAAAAACACCTAGCAATCCTCGTGTTCTTTTAAAGAAATTTAAAGATATTCACATTTCTAGGGATAATTTTTAAGACTTAGTGTGAGGCTACCGTAAGATGAAAAAAGCCCATTTTATTTAGTTGGGATACATATACAAGAACCATTTTACCTTTTAACTCTCCATGTCATCTCAGGGAAGTCATTTCTTCTCTAGACTGTATAGCTTCAGACATTGGCCTATTTCAACGCCCTCAATTTTCCTAATGTAGAAAGTATGTTCTGATGATCCTCAGCTTTGGTTGATTTAAGAGTTCCAGAGGCCCACAAGGAGCAGAAATTCATATGAGGGTGGTGTGGCATGAGCAGTTGAGTCCCGATGCCTCTACAAAAACAGACAGCTCTTTTTAATCAGAGGTATATATGACCCATATAATGACTCTATAACCAATATAATGCCATGATATATAAGTCCCAGCCTGGGATGCAGATGAATTTTCCTAAAGAGAAGCACATAATGAGGGATCCCTTCCCCAAATTCATTCAGTAAAGTACTCAAAGCCACATTCCTCTTCTTCTCATTACCTGCCCCGAACAACCAGAGGCCTCTCTCTTTAATCAATGATTTTCTTTCAATGTCTCAGTGACTACTATAGATTCTTTTCTTTACTCAATTTCTTCCCATGTTGCACATCACTCTTTACAACCTCAGCCCAAACAGAGCAGCCCCTGTCAATTTCTCTGCCCTGTCTACTTTTCTACAGTTTCTTTCCTTCTATCAGTGTACAATGAGAACTTACAAAGACACGAAGCAAAAATTTAAATGTTCTCTGCCATTGATAATGTGGAAAGAGGATGATTGTGAAACTCCATACACACATATATATGTGTGTGTGTGTATGTATGTATACATTGTGAAACTCCATGTACACACATGCATATATATGTCTGTGTATATATACCATAAATATACATATCATATATATACATATCATATATATCTATGTTTTTAGCCCATAATTTGGGGCTTTGATATTACATTTTATTTAGGAATCATGATGAGCAAATCAAAAGAGTTTAAAAGTCACCATACCAGATTAGTTTAAGTGTTGACAACTATAAATACTTGTTTCATTACAAAAATTCAGCTGTATGGAGGGAATAAAATCGAGATCAAACTGAGGAAAAAGGAATAAAACTATTTATAAAGGCAGTTTCTGGAAATGAGTAAGAGTAGTTTAACACTGTTACTTGGTGTTCTTGACACTGATTATTGTAAAGTATTTTGAAAGATACCTAAGACGTTTACTGTATTACCGTGGTTCTCCTGAACACAGAGCTTGAGACAAGGACTGGGATGCAATGCGGAATGTTTAATTGGGAAATGATCCCAGGGACTAGGAGTAAGAGAATGGGAAAGTGAAACAGAAAATCCGAAAAAGCCAAGCAAAAGGTGCATCTATTACTGAGGTTGATTCTGTAGTCATTGAGGGCTTGACAACATCAGGGCTTTCCGAGAGGCATACAGAACCTCCTGGAATTTTTCACCTAAAGTATCGGATGCAGAGGCATTTATCCAACCATTTTTGTGCTTCTTGCCCCCAACCCACCCATCGTAGGTGGAGTGATACCCATAGGAAGATGAATGCCTCTGCACTGCACGCTTTCAGAGTCTTGCGGGGCTTGCTGCATCAGACAAGACTCAGAGGAGAAAATGAAGATATGAAGCCACAGTGAACCATTATTAGCAGGAAGACAGTAGCCATAGCAGACATAAAAGTGTCCCCTTCAGGAGTGACTGAAGTTAGAGGAGAAGCCAAGAATATCTGTTGGTGCAGCAGATGTGCCTTTATGCCTGTCACCGTAAAAACCTTTCAATAGCAAATATATGGTTTAAAATCAGATAACCAGTGACATTTCTCCTCACATGAATGTAACTGAAGAGTACATTTAAACGTGCTCCTATCTTGATGAAAACAAGTGGTTTAAGCCAATGACAGTCAAACTTAGAGACGCAGAGGCAAGAGACTATCTGATTTTTGCATTCTAAGCACCCATCACAATAATTAACACCTGAATGGTATTTGATAAAAATAGTCAAATATATAATAACGGATTTAAATCAGTAGAAAATCTATACAGGTCAGATATGCTTTGAAACCTAGAATGTAAGATCTACAAGGGAGTTTTGAAATAGCCAATTATTGGGAATGCCTGCATATTTTATGTAGCATTTTAAGATTCATAAAGTAAGAGTAACAGTCTAAAGAGCCATGTGCCTTTAAGTACTACTAAAAAAGGAAAGAGTACGGTATGTGATTAATAATGTCTGCTATGGGTCCAAGAAAGAAAAGTAGGACCAGTAGTTTGATGTATTGGCCTTTATGAATTGCTGTCTTACACTCCCATTTTAAAGATTTTAAAGTACAATCATGTGCCTCATAAAGTCGTTTAGATCAACTACCGGTTGCATATATAACAGTGGTTACATAAGATTATAATGGTATAATGGAGCTTCAAAATTTTTATCACCTAACATGTGCTATACTATAATTTTTGTTGTTATTTTAAGTTGTGTTAATATAAATAACAATTTAAAATAACAATATATGTTGTTATTCATATAAAATATATAACAATATATGTACATTATTATTGAAAAATATCTCTCTATGTACACTGTAAAACAGACTCAGGCAAGTGTTTCAGGAGGTATTCCAGAAGAAGGCATTGTTATTATAGGACATGGCGGCTCCATGCATGTGATCGCCCCTGAAGGCCTTCCAGTGGGACAAGATGTGAGGTGAAAGACAGTCATACTGATGATCCTAACAATGTGAAGGCCTAGGGTAATGTGTGTGTTTGTGTCTTAAAGAATAAAGACATAAAGAAAAAAATATTTGTGTAGAGGTGTGCGATTTGTGTTTTAAGCTAAGTGTTGTTACAACACTCAACAATTTAAAAGACATTTAAACATTCTTAAAGTAAAAATGTTATAGTAAGTTATGTTCAATTTATTGCTGAGGAAAAAAAATAAAAATAAATGTAGTGTAGCCTAAGTGTACAGTGTTTGTAAAGTCTTCAGTAGTGCATTTTCCAGGCCTTCATATTCACTCATCACTCACTCACTGACTCACCAGAACAACATCTAGTCCTGCAAGCTCCATTCATGGTAAGTACACTATACGAGTACCATATTTTTACTGTACCTTTTCTGTTTAGATATGTTGACATATCTAAGTATACATACATGAATACTTACCTTTATATTATAATTGCCTACAGTATTCAGTACAGTAACACGCTATACAGGTTTGTAGCCAAGGAACAAGAGGCTATACCATATAGCCTAGGTGTGCAGTAGGCTATGTATACATCTAGGTTTCTGTAAATGCACTCTATGATGTTTTCACAGTGACAGCCACCTAACAATGCATTTCTCAGAATGTATTAAGCAACACATGACTGTAATATAATTATTTGTAATCTAATTATGAGTTCACATAATGATTAAAGGCATGGATTAGAATCTAGGTTCTTTCTTAAGCTAAATAACAAGGTTTAGAAGGAAATGAAAAGTAGAAAATGACTGTTTACTTAGCAGATTTTCGGTAGCATGGTACATAATGAATATCAAAAATGGGGATGGTTAATGAGTTAAAAAAATAGAAAGAATGAATAAGATCTAGTATTTGATAGCACAACAGGGTGACTGTAGGCAATAATAATTTAATTTTACATTTTAAAGTAACTAAAAGAATATAATTGGATTGTTTGTAACACAAAGGATACATGTTTGAGGTGATGGACACCCCATTTACCATGATGTGATTATTATACATTGTATGCTTTTATGAAAATGTCTGTATACCCCATAAACATATACACCTACCGTGTACCCACAAAAATTAAAAAATAAAAGATTTTTTAAAACCTGATGTAACATTGAAACTTGATGGCAGCCATTACCAGAAATGATTAAAAAAACTTCCTATTGCAAAGTTCTTGTAAGTCAGAAAAGCATAGCTGATATGAAATCAAGTGAGATGAACCGTACCATGTCTTTTTCAGGGCTGTTGAACAAGAACTGCCTGCATTTTCAGAGTAGAATCTTGGCTAAGATATGCTGGAAACAGTGCCATCTGCTTGTCCATTGTCTAGATATAGAAAAAGGACTTTAGTTAAAACTCATTTGAAACAGAAAAGCTAAGGAGGTTGTTGCCATAGAGTGTGGCAAAACTGAGGAGAACAAAATGCATGGGCTGCTTCTCTGAATTTTGCCTAAGGGTTGTGTCCCAGCTCTAATGACCAAGACTAACTACAGAGTATGGCCACAACTAGATTACATGTACATTATGGAGGAATCTGTTAATGGATATGAATATTTCTCTTTCTTGTGGTCTCAATAAGATAGCATTCTAAGTATACTTCTGTGGCTTAAAATCTGTAACGAAACTCATCCATGTCTATCACTAGGGGGAAAAATAGTTGAACTAAGAGCTACACTGAACATGAATAAAGAAAACAAGTGCTTAGCTCCAGGTGAAGCTAAACTATGCATGGCAGCAAGTTCTCTGAAGACAGTGATGCTTGCACTGTATCAAAAAAAGGTAGTGACTAAAATAGCCTATCTTTCTTTCTTGCTCCTTGCATCTCCCACTCTGGTCAACTGGAGGGTTCATTTTATCCATAGAATATCACACTTAGCATCCTCAGTCATGGGAATAAATTTGACACAGTCAACCAGAAAAATCTACTATCAGTGGATGCTCTATTTCTGAGGCTACTATTGGCATAGGGTTAAAATGTTTGCTTATCCAGAGGTTAAATATAAAAAAAGGAAATAAATGCATTGTTAGATTCCTTAAAACTTATGTCCCTTTAGTAGTCAGAGAAAACATGATACTGGTATATATAATTGGGAGGATTTTCCTTAATAAAAGTATCTACTGTTTATGTTCATGCTTTCTTGATCTTCAAAGTTTTTCAGACTTTAGTCTGAGTCTAGCTAGCTTAAGTTTTGCAAAATGGAATTAACATGATTTTTGCTGACCTATTCACAGAACATTTGCAGAAGCATGTGATGTCATTCATGGAAACATAATTTGTGGACTGTAAAACCCAATTGAAATAAAGCAACTAAACACTTTTTGACAGGTTGGTGTTTACAATTTTAATGTCTATGCCTCTCTCTCCTTCTCTCTCTCTATTCATCCATCAGTTTATTCTAGCTATATATCTCTATATCTATCTATCTATCTATCTATCTATCTATCTATCTATCTATCTATCTTTTTTTTTTTTTTTAGATGGAGTCTCACTTGTCTCCCAGTCTAGAGTGCAGTGGCACAATCTTGTCTCAGTGCAACCTCCGGCTCCTGGGTTCAAGCAAGTCTCCTGCCTCAGCCTCCAGAGTAGCTGGGATTACAGGCATGTGCCACCATGCCCAGCTAATTTTTGTAATTTTAGTAGAAACAGGGTTTTGCCATGTTGGCCAGACTGGTCTTGAACTCCTGACCTCAAGTAATCCTCCTGCCTTGGCCTCCAAAATTGCTAGGATTACAGGCAAGAGCCACCACACCTGGCCTCTATCTATCATCTATGTATCTACCAATCTATCTATTATCTATCTATTAACTATCATTTATATTTAAGGCACACCTGTTTCAGACCAGGCTCCTCCACAAACTCTATAGACAAGAATTTGTTTACTCCTTTAATATTTGTCTGTAAGACATCTTTGATTAAAATAGGGAGGCTTACTTTTAGTTTTTTGCCCAAGCTTAGGGATTTGAACCCTAACCTTCCAACTACAAAGACAGTCACATTTCTTATCAAAGAATCCAAATTAGAATGTATTTGATGTGGTAACTGATATCACAGATTGAGGTCTGCTTTGCGAGTCCTATAGAAATTTTGCACCTATATAAATTTTTAATGTAAGTTTTCATCCCAAGGGTCTTGTCAAAAACCTATTCTTTTACTCACCTTACAAACACTTAGAGGCATGACTTATTTCTAAAACAAAACTGCAAGGCAAATATTCACTGCAAAGTAGATCAGAGATGAAGATATTTAGGAATGATTCTTTTTTAGTTGTCCTATAGAATGCAGCATTTTAGTGATTTTTTTTTTTTTTCCATTTCAGAGCCAGTGTTTATACACAAAAATCTTGGAATACTCTTGTTTTCGTTTCATCTGTTGCAGCTTTTCTAGAAGCACCACTGTCTTCCAAAAACAAGTAAAATGACTAAGATTAGATTAATTTGCATTGTATTACATAACCTGTTGAGAAAACAGAACATGTTTATAATTTTTAATAATTTTATCATAAACATAATAGTCTACATATCAAATCAGAGTGATTTTCCAGAAGATCTACTTTATATGCAGAAGTGTAACATGTAACTCAGTCCTAGCTAATCTGATTATTGCAACCTCCTAACCGCAGTGATTGGTTCAGATATGAGCATGTGAGCCAGTGATAGACAATGAAATTTACTAAACCTCTTCCTTCAATTTGATAGAAATGATTCTTACAGTTTTTGCTGCAACTACCTAAAAGCATTTAAGCTAGCATTACTATAAATATTTTTGACATACTAAAAGGAGGCAAGAGAAACCAGGCCCTTATAACATTTTTCACAATATTTTATCATGAAAATATTCATACATAGAAAGTGAATGAAGCTATTATACAGTGATCACCAGATTACCCAGCAACCAGATTCTGAAATTAACAGTACATAGAGATTTGCTTTTTCATGTACCTAATTCATCCTTTTGTCCACTCACAAACCCATTTCCATTTTTGATACATATCAAAATAAGTCACAGACTACTTTGATAACATTTCCTGAATCCTCGCATCTATGATGCAAGGCAGAATTTCTGCTAGAATTTTAGTTACATTCATCAATAAATTCCCCCTTTTACTGAAGCTAGTTTGATGCAAATGGCATAGTGAGCTTTTTAATTAATGTAGTGAGTTTCATAAGTGGCATAGTGAGCTTTTAAATTGATAGTTGTATATAACTGTTATTGAGTTGTTTTCTTCCTTCCTCCCACCTCGTTCATAGAAAGTGTGAATAAAGAAGAATATCAGCCCAAAATGGCTCCCATATTCTGTTATTTGTGCAATGACCTCACAACACATTTCCCGTTAAGTAACTATTGGAATACATAAATTTGTTTTCAAATACCTTTCCACTTGATTGGATATATTTTCATGAGCCAATACTTTGTCATATCATAATAAGGAATATTTGTTGTAAATGCTTCTAGTGAGTGCTACTGCAAAACACTTCCCAAATCACTGAAAGTATATTCTGGAATTGCAGCAGTTACCAGAGTCTACTAATGAGGATAGAGTTTATGCTGTAAAATTTTCAAAGCTTACAAATCATAATTGGATCATGAAGAGATCGTGAAATATCAAATATTATTTTAAGTGACTTCTAACAATAAAATTACTGCCTGGGGATTTTCTCAGTATGAGACTTTGAAATCTTTTTGCTAAAATCCTAGCCACAGGCTCAGATAAATATAATTTAAAGTTTTAAGCCAATATTTTAATATTTTGAATACTTCTATATTTCTTAATAAATATTTTATAAGCTATCACCACAGATGCATTTTAAGCATATAAAAAAGTTACATAGTAATTAACATGGCACCCCCAGTGAAAAGTTGGAAAGGTTATTTTAAATAGTGCAGATATTGCAAAAGCTATCTAAGTAAAATCAGAGTAAATGCATGAAATCTTCAAATCTTCATTAGGATTACCAACTATAAATGGTTGGCAGAGGTCATTCATGCGATCTTTTCTATTTCTTTATCTCTAACTGAATTTCAGTAAATAAAATGTGAATGAGCCTTTTTGCGTACACTTATGTAATCTCTTTCATGTAAGTAAGTGTTTTGTCTCATCAAACCGGCAGCTAGAGTGGCCCCAAAAGCAGTGGAAGGGGAATTCCCACAAGGAAGTTCCCTCAACCTTCCCAAGACGGGGCTGGTTGGGGTTCCAAGGAAAGAAGCACCAAATGTGATGGAGATCAGTCCAAAGCATTTACTAGGCAAACTTACTTACAGAGGTGTTGCAACAATCCTTGCAATGGGATAATGAAAGAAAAGGGGTGCTCTACCTAGGTAGGTTTACAGAGATGGAGCCAGGGTGTGGAGTCTTTATGAGGGCTTAAGGAATTTGACTCCGAGTTGCAGCCACTTTCTTTCAGTGTTTTGGGCAACAAGCTATATATATTTATCAGTGTTTGGGAAAGTTCAAGACTCCTGTTTAGGTTCAGTTCTGCTGGGAAAAATCTGCAACTGTCTGTGTTAGTGTGGCCACAAGGCACTGTGTGATTTTCAGTGAGAGCACAGAAAGAAAATAGGGGGGAACTGGGGACCTTACCGTAGGTGTCAGTATCAGCCAGGGCCTTTTAACCATAAGTTGTTCTTTTCCATGAAGCTTAAAGATGTGTTTGCTGTCTTGCTAGATATAACACATTTTCTGTAATACATAAACACCATGGAATACTATGCAGCCATAAAAAAGAATGAGATCATGTCCTTTGCAGGAACATGGATGGAGCTGGAAGCCATTACCTTTAGCAAACGAATGCAGGAACAAAAAACCAAATACTGCCTTTTCTTACTTACAAATGGGAGCTAAATGATGAGAACACATGGACACCTAGAAGGGAACCACAGACACTGGGGCCTAACAGAGGGTGTGGGGTGGGAGGCGGGAGAGGATCAGGAAAAATAACTGATGGATACTAGGCTTCATGCCTGGGTGATAAATTATCTGGACAGCAAACTCCATGACTAAGATTACCTATGTAACAAATCTGCAAATGTACCCCGAACTTAAAATAAAAGTTAAAAAAAAGGAATAATACATTTTCACATGGCTATTATTTAATGCCTACTAATGCTGTATCAGGTAGTATTCTAAGTACACGTCATATTTTATTATATTCAACTTTTTTTTACTATAATCTCCTAAAATAATTATGAACGCCCCTGATTTGTAGAAGAGGAAACAGATAAAAAGAACTTAATAACTTGGTCAATTTCACACAGATAAAAACTGTGACCTATCTGACGCCGAAGACAATGTTCTTTACGACTGTGCTTTTCAAACAGGAAGACGGGAGGCCCATCAAGAAGATGTAAACACCCCAGATGCCAAAGCCACTCAGTGTGAAAGACACTTTATTTGATGTTCAAGCCAGACCCTCTCTGCCTATGATCGCATCAGTCTCCTGCATGGAGCTGATGTGATAATGTGGTCATCCAGAAGCTCCCCCTAGTCCTTAATGTAAGATTAATGCCCTCTAATAGAAGTCTACACATTATGTGGAGAACTGGAGGACCCTTTAAATATAGATGCAGACACTCAGGAACCTACAGACTGCAGTTTGAAAATGTTTCAAAAAGAACTGTTGTGAAGGTCAGGAAAAGATGCAATGTCCCCTGAGCATCAAAAGTCCTCAGTCAATGGGAGATGCCCATCTTTAGTGTTTTAATAATAGCAGCCAACAACCAGGAACATTGGGCTGGCCAGCCTTTCGTTCTTTTAAGCCAGACAGTTGAAAGGCTGACGTTATTACAATGTCTTCTCTACCTCTGCAAACTTATCTGCCAGATGCACAAATTGGTGACCTTGAGATATGGTGAGAGGACAAAAATGAGCTGGGAGCTGGTGATGGAAAACACTCCCTTTTATGAAGTTGGTGTGCTCAACCAATGAATGGACTTACCAGTTCTTTAGAAAATTCCATAGTAGACAACAGAATCAATGCTGAAATAGAAATGTGTTCCTGAGTTCTGTTTCCTTCTCGTCTTATTGGTTTATACACCATTAACTTTGTATTATCACTCCAGATGCATCAATTCTATAAAGCACGTTTTATGCTTTGCTTTGTTGGTTTTATGTTTAACACACTAGTTTAACTCTTGCCTCTGTCAGAAAAAGCCAGTGTGAAATAGAATTTAATGCATAGTTCCTTCAGAAGAAATGTTGAGGAATTCAGAGGTTCCACAATATGTTTATTAAGCACCTAATATGTACTAAGAATTGACTAATCTCTGTGGATAAAACAGAGCCAAAAGAGATGCATTCTTTGCTGGCATGAAATTTGTGACTTAATGTATAAAAGGACAATAAGTAAATGTTTTCTGATCTTTGGCCAAGCTTCCTCTCTAAATCTAGAATAAATCATCTTATTAAAGAGTAAGATAAAGTACATAATAGACATTTTGAATATTAAATCTGGAAGAGAGTTCAATCTTGGGATGGCAAACACCTATCCGAAAGACATCACCACTCCACGCATGGCCTTGGTAGACATCGTTAATTGACCATTGCAATCTTCCTTCATGGATTTCGGTGTGAACTCCAACTCTACCACAGCACAGCTTTTTAGACAGGCACTGTCAATTATTAGAAATATATATAATAGTTGTCTTTGCTCATTTTTGCTATTCCTAATGCGCTTCATCTGATCCCATTTGCTAAATGTTGTAATTGACAACTAGAAAGGCCACATAAGCTAGCCTAGGTGAACCAGCCTGGAAGATGTTAAGCTGGAATCTGAATTGGGTTTTCTAAATGTCCATGCAAAACTCTCTTCCATCCCATCATACACCCTCATCTCACTGCCATAAAGCACGTCAAAATGGAACATATCAGAAGATACGTGCTTTTGAGAAGAAAAAAGGATTTTATGATGATGTGCTGAAGCCATAATATGGCTGGATAATCTTATTTTTCTTTTATTTAAAAAAATACTCTGAAATACTTTGAAAAATAAACTTTTATTTCCTCCTAGTGTTGTGAGCAAAGAGGCCCTTCCTCTACGCCCAGAGTAGAATTCCAAGATCTGCTCTTTACTGCCAAGAGTTGGAGTTGAGATTAATCACATCTAATTCTCAAGCTTAGAACTTAATGTGACAGATAAGTAGCTTGAAATAAGCTTCATATCTTTATTAGTGTCGTATAATTGGAAAAAAAAGAACATTTTTATATCTTGATTGTACTCTTCAAAAATTCTTCCAAAACATAGTCCCAAACCACTACAAATGTCTTAGAAGCTGGACTTAGAAAGCTCTTTAAAGAGCTGAAACAATTGTCTTCCAGAATTCAAGAAACCCTTGTCAAAAGTGAAAAATAACTTGTTAATTCATTTTATCTAAAACTACAGTATGACTTCCCTTTCTCATTCCCAGTGACATTAAATAATTATACTAAGTAAGTGGAATTCACTATTAATCTCATAATCAAATTGCCCAGTGATGATGCCTAGCACATAGGATAAACAGGGTCATGGGCTCACACTATCTCCTCAGCACTCCTACCAGGGGAAAAATTAAAAGCAAATATTGACTGTGTGGGAAAAAGTAACAACTGAACATTGGGAAATATGGTGGATACCACATAAATCAAGTGATTGAGGCTAGTTATAATAAGTAATGGGACATTTTGAAATTATGTTTCACCTGATAAAATGCAATGGAAAAATCATGGTGACACTCTGGTGACCTAGAGGCTTAATTAAGATGTGTACCCTGGCCAGACACGATGGCTCATGCCTCTAATCCCAGCACTTTGTGAGGCCAAAGTGGGTGGATCACCTGAGGTCAGGAGTTCGAGACTAGCCTGTTCAACATGGTGAAACTCCGTCTCTACTAAAAGTACAAAAATTAACTGAGCTGAGGGCAGGTACCTGTAATCCCAGCTACTTGAGAGGCTGAGGCAGGAGAATCACTTGAACCCAGGAGGCAGAGGCTGCAGTGAGCAGAGATTGTGACATTGCACTCCAGCCTGGGCCACAAAGCGAGACTCCATCTCAAAAAAAAAAAAAAAAAAAAAAAAAAAGTACCCTGGATCTAATCATGAGGAAATATCTGTCAGACCAAGAGTGAGTTTTATTTTGTAGGATGACTGATCTGTAATATGTAAGGGTGTCAGAGACATGAAAACCTAGGAAGCACTTGAGGAACTATTCCAGATTGAAGGAGACTGAGGAGGCGTGGCAACTAGGTGCAATGTAGGATCTGGTATTGGATCCTTTCACCATGAAGAACATGGTGAGATAATTGGTGAAACTTGAATGAGATGTGGACTGGATGGTAGTAATATGTGGATATGAATTTGATGATTTGCTGTTTGTGCCGTTATTATGTCTTAGGGAAGCCTAGCTTGTGAGAAATGGACTTTGTGGTATTGAGGGTGGTGATATATCATACCTGTTGCCTGAAATTAGCAGGCTCAGAACAAATATATATATTTGTCCTGTTCTGGCTATCATTCTGCAAGTTTTAAATTATGTCCAAAAAAGTGAGCTCATTTGACAGTGTTTATGTGTGCCCTAGTTTCACTGGGCCATTCTCATGTGCATTCTTCTAAGAAAATTGCACGTGTTTACTAATTTAATCTTTATAACAACTTTATTAGGCAGTTACTTTTATTAACCCTATTATATGGCTGAGAAAACTGAGGAATAGAAGAATTATTACTATTATTATTGTTGTTGTTATTTGAGACAGAGGCTTGCTGTATCATCCAGGCTGAAGTACAGTGACATGATTATGGCTCACTGCAGCCTCAAACTTCCAGACCCAAGTGATCCTACCACCTCAGTCCCCTGAGTAGCGGGGATCACAGGCATGCACCACCACATCCTGCTAATTTTGTTTATTTTTAGGGTCTCACTATGTTGCCCAGGCTTGTCTCAAATTCCTGGGTCCAAACAATCCTCCTACTTCTGCCTCCCAAAGTGCTGGGATTAAGGCATGAGCCATGGTGCCAAGTCAAGGAATTATGAATGTTGGCAATGATCACCTAATTGGTAAGTGTCAGAAAAAAGGATCTAATCAAGGCCAGTGTTCTTAACCTGTATGTTTGGTCATAGACTAAATTTAGGCAACATCCTGAAACTACAACAATATAGGTAGAGCATAAAGCCTTGAAGAGCTCACATCTGTAAATTAGATTTATTGTATTCTGTCCAGCTAATGCTGCCAAATACTTTGTGGTAGGCATTGGCTTTGGTGCTAGATGGGATTCAAATTATATTTTTAAATATTTAAACATAACACCTAAATAGATAAAAAAGAAAGAAAGAATATGCAGGAAATCATTAGAAACTGGGAGACTGAGGCAGGTGAATCACCTGAGGTCAGGAGTTCGAGACCAGCCTGGTCAACATGGTAAAACCCTGTCACTACTAAAATACATAAAAATTAACCAGGCATGGTGGCGGGTGCCTGTAGTCCCAGCCACTAATGAGGCTGAGGCAGGAGAATCACCTGAACCTGGGTAGCAGAGGTTGCAGTGAGCCAAGATTGCACCACTGCACTCCAACCTGGGCAACAGAGAGAGACTCTGTCAGAAAGAAAAGAAAAGAAAAGAATAGAAAAGAAAAGAAAAGAAAAAGAGGAAAAAGAAAAGAGAGAGAGAGAAAGAGAAAGAGGAAGGAAGGAAGGAAGGAAGGAAGGAAGGAAGGAAGGAAGGAAGGAAGGAAGGAAGGAAGGAAGGGAGGGAGGGAGGGAGGGAGGGAGGGAGGGAGGGAGAAAGAAACTAGAAAAAACTAGAGGGAACAGATTGTGGTAATGAAATCATAAGAAACTTTCAAATCCGTGTGTTAACACAAGATGGTAGTTTATGCTTTGGGGTTTAGTATTCTCTGATTCCTTGTCAAACTCTGCAACTCATTAGTACAGTCACTGAGCAAGTAGGTAACCTCTTCTGGGTCTGTATTTTTATTAGGAAAATGGGATAATAATGCTGAGTCAGAGTGTTTTGCAGAAAGATAAAGTATACTTTTACTAAGCATCAATAGTGATGTAGATTATGTGCTCATTAAATACCAATTTTTCTTGATTGACTTTCCTAAAGTTTTCAAGAGAGAGCTCTTCCCTTTGTAGGGAGAAAAAAAGGAAAAACTGAGTATCATGTTGTTTTCAAAGTTGGGAATGTATTATTTCTATAAGATGTTTTTACATCCCTCCCCATAATAGTTCATTTCCTGGAATATTCATTGGGGATTTGGTATGATAATCTCATTTGTAAAGGTCAAAGGGAATGGAAGAGGAAGGGAGAAGTTACTGAGTGACAGGTGACAAGTCAAGAAGAAGGTACTGGTCGCTGTGCGTAAGAGCACTAACAACATTCTGCCTGTTTCTTTTCCTGCTATTAGCATTCATGTTCTGTCACCAGTGTGCAGTCCTTTGCTTGCTTGGAATTAGACAGTGGTTTAAAGCCATTTTGCGAATCTCAGCTAGTCCACAGGAAGTGTGGCCCCAAAATTCCCAGCTATTTCTGCTAGCCAGATTTTAAGTGCCCAAGGCTTTTGAATTTGTTATAATTTAAGAATATGAGTAGAGCACCTCTCCCCTTTGGTTACTTCCATTTCTGGGTCTCAATGTCATTCCCAGCTCTGAGTATTTAACTCTAATTTCTCACTCAGTGACAAAACTCCAGATTTGTTGGAGCAATTTTGGCATTTAAAATGAAACAGCCTCCTTATATTACTGTGAGCAAGGTACCCAGAAGCCCCTATGAATTTCCTATTTCCATATGTACCAGATTTTCACATTCTGAAATGTTTCTTATGGGAACACGAGAAAACAGTTATAATTAAACTTAAGTAGAGAAACTATATTTAACACACTCTCTGGGATATATTCTGTAGAAGAGGCTTCAAAGCAAATCCTACATTAGTACGCACCCTGGAGTGGCGGGTGCAAAGTCAGATGGGTCCCTTTTCTTTTCCCCTAAGCCTAGTCTTAATATCTTTAGAAAGTGAAACCAGAAAATGCTTCTTTGGGGCAAGGACAAAGAAACAAGAAACTTCCTTTCGCCTATGTCCACACTTGACTTTCAAGCAATGCATACATTTTTCCTGCTGAAACAGAAGTAGATTTGCATTGATTTATAAAAATGCCATCTTATTCAGAAATTAAGGCAAAAAATTGCTAAAGAATCATCTGTTACTTGTTTTGTGGAAGAAGGTAAAATAGGCATCAGATTCTGAGAAAGAAGAAGATTTATCTCTTGTCCACCCCTTCACTCTTATTTTCTCTTGGATCCAGGAAAAGGATTTTTTGTTAATCAATCATCCACACATTTTGTGTTAGTTTTCTATTCTTGCTGTAACAAATTACCATAAAGTTACTGGCTTAAAACAACACAAACTCACAATCTTTCAGTTATGGTAGTCAGAAATCCAAAGTGGGGTCTCACTGGGCTAAAATCAAGGTGCCAGTTGGTACATGTTCCTTTTAGTGACCCTAGGGGAAAATTTCCTCTTCCTCTATCTTCAAAGCCAGAAACATAATGTATTCAAATCTCTGACTTCGACCTCCTCTTCTGCTTTCAGAGGCTATCAATGAAGACTCTTCCATTGATAAAGGCCACTGTGATTACACAGAGACTACTTAAACAGTCCAGGATAATCCTCCCATCTCAAAATCAGCTAATTAGCAATCTTAATTCCATCTACAATCTTAATTCCCCATGCCACATAACATGACATCTTCACAGGCTCTGGCACCTTCCAGGCAGTCATATTTAGGTGGCCATTCTTTAGCCTACCACACTTATCAACCCAAAGTTACTGGATTTCAGTTTAGTCATTTGAAATGAGTCTATTCAATGGCAAGCTTAGCACTGTGCTGAAATGAATGAATGACAAAGGAGAGGAAGATATACTTGCCTTCTATGAATTCAAGAGATTTTGATTTTTACCTTATTTTCACCATCAACCACCAACAAGCAATTTATATTTCCCTTTATTCTATTCACTCATCTGACAATGGAGTGAAACACGGTTCAACTGTAAAAGTATTTTGATCCATAATAATTGTTGCTTCTCCTAACAATTCTGCAAAGTAAATAAGGAAAGTAACATCAAAATATAAAGCTATCTTTTGCCAGAAGATGGCTTGCCCGGAAAGAAGAGAGTGTGGCTCTAAGTTAACTTTGTATCTGATATGTAGATATCTTAAATCTTCAAGAGCATAAGGATCATAAAAAGCATTTTACCCTGTACTGTTGTGGGTTAGATATGTGTACATAAGAAATGTACAACAATGTGTAAGAAGTAAATAAATTTGCCCAATATTTCATTTTGAATGAGAATGTAATGTAATAGACCCATGAATGTATCAACTATCATAATAAAAAGTGTGGCAATGAGAATCAACAATATATAACCACACAGAGAAATACAGATACATTTCACAATGTTTAGTTAAGCCAAAAACAAATAATTACATGCTGAAATTAAGATTATAGGTTGTATGATTCTATTTTAATAAAACACAAAAAGTTAAGAACTCAACAGCCTTTTGGAGGGTTTAGAACCTGACAGCAATCACAAGAGAGGCAGATTCTGGAGTACTGGTAATGCTCTGTTTCTTGATCTTAGTGCTGACTGACTGAGTTTGTTTAGTTAGTGAAATTTTACGGTGTCGTACACTTTAAGAGGTGTACTTTTCTGTATGTATATTGTACATTTCAAAAAAACTTTAAAATGCATTTACCTGATGTATTTGTCCATTTACACACTGCTATAAAGAACTGCCCAAGACTCAATTACTTATAAAGAGAAGAGGTTTAATTCACTCACAGTTCCATGTGGATGAGGAGGCCTCAGGAACCTTACAATCATGACAGAAGGGGAGGCAGGCATGTCTTACACGGCTTCAGACGAGAGAGGAAGAGCAGGGGAAATGACCACTTATAAAACCATCAGATCTCATGAGAACTCACTCACTATCATGAGAACACCAAGCGGAAACTGCCCCCATGATCCAGTCACCTCCCAACAGATCCTTCCCTTAATACCTGAAAATGGGAAAATGTATACATTTACCATTATATAAACCACAAATATAAAACACCACACATATACTTTAGTAATCATAGTTACACCAATAATTTATTATTTACAATCATTTCCTTAAATATAAAATTAATGCTTCATAGGGCAACTTTACTTTCTATGTATACCAAGACATATTTGTAAATATGAGAGATGCTTGTGAAAAAAAACACTTCTTAATACTTGTGAAAACAGTATATGAGAATCTGATGGGCAGATTATGATTATGTTCTTTTTAAAAGAATTTTTTTTTTTTTTGAGACAGTGTCTCAATCTGTTGCCCAAGCTGGAAATCTCAGCCCACAGAAGTCTCAACCTCCGGGACTCAAACAATCCTCCCACCTCAGTCCTCCAATTAGCTAAGACCACAGGCACATACCACTATGCTTGGCTAATTATATTTATTTTCTGTAGCGACCAGGTCTCACAATCTTGCCCAGGCTGAACTTGAACTCCTGGGCTGAAGTGATCCTCTCCCCTCAGCCTCCCAAAGTGCTGTCATTACAGGGATGAGTTACCACACCCAGCCAATAAGCATTCTTAATTTCATGTATTCTTTTTCTTATATTATTCCTTCAAGCAGTTTATCTCCCATGTTCAGCTGGAGTATCACTTACAGCAAGTTAAATTTTTCTCCTAAAATCAGTAAAACTTTTATACCAAACACTGATTTCTGCAATAGCCATGTCTGTCCCAAGGACACTCTGTACTATTCTGCTCTGACTGCGTGGAACGGGTCTCTGTGGCACCACTGAGTCCTCACTCACAGCTCAGCACATTACACCATCATGGAACACTGTTCTGAGGATCAAAAATACTTTCTTTTAAAACAATCCAAGGGCGGGGTTGATTAAGTAGGCACCCGTGTGAACAATCTTCTATTCTGTCATGAATATAATATAACACACTTTTTTTTTTTTTTTTTTTTTTTTTTGAGACGGAGTCTTGCTCTGTCACCCAGGCTGGAGTGCAGTGGCCGGATCTCAGCTCACTGCAAGCTCCGCCTCCCGGGTTCACGCCATTCTCCTGCCTCAGCCTCCCGAGTAGCTGGGACTACAGGCGCCGCCACCTCGCCCGGCTAGTTTTTTGTATTTTTTAGTAGAGACGGGGTTTCACCGTGTTAGCCAGGATGGTCTCGATCTCCTGACCTCGTGATCCGCCCGCCTCGGCCTCTCAAAGTGCCGGGATTACAGGCTTGAGCCACCGCGCCCGGCCAACACACATATTTTACCAGGTATATTTGCTTCAAATGATGCTTATATTTTGGGCTACCGCAGTCAAATGACTCTGCAGCTATGCAACTAGCTGCAAAAAAAAAGTGGGTATACTCTTGTGGAAGGCTAGTCCTTTATACGTAGGCAGGTGAAAAATATGCTCTGTAAGACCTAGTGAATGCGAGTTCTAAATTCTAAACTAAGCTATAACATGAGAAGGCTAAATAACATGAGTTTCAGTGTCCATGCACACATGGGTATGCATCAGTAAAATAACACTGCTTCTTTCTGCAGTAAAGATTATGGAGGCAGATAATACATTCTCTGCTACCCCTAGTTTTCAATATATGAAATAATTGTCTCCAATCTTGACTGTTCCTTTCTTATTAAGCTCTGCTTTTTTATCAATGAAACTGATGAGAATCCAGCATATAGTAGATGCCCCAAAGTAGGTATTAAATGAATGTGTAAATGAGTGAGGATATGAGGAAATCAGATTGAAAGGACTATCCTTAAACTGGTAGCTCTTATGCTGTCTTCTAGGGAAAGACCTAGGTGATAGGCAACTGCCTCAAAATCAGTGCCTAGGTTTTATGATTTTTAAACTTTTTAAATGTAAATTGTGTTCATGACAAAAGGACTTCCTGAAGGATCCTATGGCCTCAAGTAATCAGAAAAGAGATTGATGTGTTGCTCTGAGCCATGCCTGGCAAGGAGTAGGAGTCTGGAAGCTTGGTTCTCTTGGAATATATCCATTCACTTGTGTATTTCTAGAATATATATATATATATTCAACTAATGTAAATGGATATTTCTTGGATCACAAAATGGAGGTGTCATTGTGGTTATTAACAAATGAAAGAGAGAATCCCACATATTTGTCAAATACCAACGCAGCCCACATGTCACAGAATCCAGGGGAACTTGCAAGCGCAGTTATGATCATGTTTTTGAAGCATGCATTTGACTTTATTTGCAAAGCATTTGTTAAGGTTCACCATATTCAGAAAGTATTGGTAACAAAAGCTGAATGATAACCAGATACCTACTCTTTGGAACTCACTATCCAATATCCCCTTTGGAGTATCTAGCACAGTGTCCAGTTAAAGTCATCTTCTACTGAAGACCTACTGTGAGTCAGACATTTTCATAGACACAAGGATTCAGAAGGAAGTATTTTGTCATCCTTATATTGGAAATGTTCCCCTTCCCACCATCTACCTGACAATCACATGGAGTCGACCTCACACTTCCATCAAACACGAACAAGTGGCTCCAGCCTTCCAAGCAACAATCTCAAGTTGGCTTTGAAAACCAGCCATAACTATTCTCAGTTTAAACTTGCCCTCTACCTTCTGGTGGTCAGGCGACCTATTTAGCAAATGTAGCAGAGTCCAAGCACAACCCTTAAATCTTTGGAAAACCTCCAATGGCCTACCAGAAAGAATACTTTCCTGAAATGGACAGTGTTCGGCAGCCCTGGGCTCTGACCACTCGAACATTATACTTTTCTGTGTGGTCCTCAGCTAAAGGGAAGGGGAGAAACTTTAATATGGCCTCTAGATAAAGTCTGTGCAAGTCAGAGCAACTGGGTTGGTTAAAATTCCTATCCAAGCAGTCAGTCAAACCCTAGTGAGCCTGAGTTGTTGTGGGCTGCGTGTTAGAGTTGACCTTAAGTACCAAGTCCAGAAAGACATACTTGAACAGAATTATATTAACAGAAAAGCTCAGCTGGCCCTGAGAGAAAAAAAAAAGTTAAGTTACTCATTGGTTTGGCTAAATACACACTTCCCTGAATAACATTAGATGGCCTCATAATCATTTCTGAGTTCTGAGGCTAGACCTGGATTACCAAGGAAGAAAATACTTCTGATCTCAAGAAGATAATGCTGTAATAAATTTGTATCTTAATTTTGCAGTCTCTGGCCCTGGACATATGAAGATTGAAGATGTCAACTAAACTGTTTCTAGATTTCTTTATCTATAAAATTAGAGTGCAAATTCTATGTACCTAGTAAGATTGCTGATGATTAAACAAAACAACACAATGTCTTATACATGTAAGACATTAAAATTAAAATTTATTTATTCTTGTATCATTGTTATGTGAATAGTGGGTATGTTTTAGATTGGGGAAATTGCAGGGAATTTAGAAACATCATGTGAATGGATGTGAATTCTGAAAATATCATCTACAAAGGTATTATGTAAGACTCAGCTTCCACACCTCTAAAAGGAGAAAAACAAATGAGTCCTATTTTTCAGGATATAAAGGAAAAAATATAAGATAAAACAAATTATTTAACACAGAACCTAACTCATTCCAGGCATTCAAAATGCCTGGGCCAATTAATCCTAATTATGCCTCAAAGTTGTTTTTTTTTTTTTCTTAAGAAAACTTTTGCTTTTTAAAATCAAGCTCAGATCCAGCATCCAAATTGTAATATTGGCTTTACGATATTGACGCTGAGAAATGCACGTCTGAGGGGAATTTCTACGAATATTTTGATGTGATAATTTGGTTCAACGCGTTCCGTGAGCCCAAGAAGAAAGTGTGAATAGCTACGAATGACAAGTATCCAGTGTTCCAGTCTCAAATACCAGAGAGATGTGCCATCCTCCTGGAAACTGGTTGACAAATTTAACTCCAAAGTAAAGACACAATAATTTTCTGGAAGGATTGCATATTAATATATTAGTAGTCATTCTTTTAAAATATTTGTTGTATGCAGTCCTTCACAGCCAGAAACATAATCCTGAGAAGACTGGAATGGGTAAGTAGTGCAATGCTGAGAGTTTTTCAGGACAAAAACTTGTTTGCCATGGGAGAAGTAGCATAGGGTAGCAAAGGATCACAAGCTGTAGTATTGCAATAACCTTGATTTGAATATGATTGCACCACTTTCCAATGATACGACTCTGGGTGATATTCTTAAATGTGGTTATCTTGTTTTTGTATTTATAAAATTAGAGATGTTATATACATAGATATATTATAATGTATATGTGTATATTCTCTTGGGGAAACAAGCAAGTGTTAAAAGTTACCTTTTTTTTTTTTTTTTTTTTTTTTGAGACGGAGCCTCACTCTGTCACCAGGCTGGAGTGCAGTGACGCAATCCTGGCTCACTGCAACCTCTGCCTCCTGGGTTCAACCGATTCTCCTGCCTCAGCGTCCCGAGTAGCTGGGAAAAGAGGTGCGCACCACCAAGCCCAGCTAATTTTTGTATTTTTAGTAGAGACTGGGCTTCACCATGTTGGCCAGATGGTCTCGATCTCTTGACCTCGTGATCAGTCTGCCTCGGCCTCCCAACGTGCTGAGATTACATGTGTGAGCCACTGTGCCCGGCCACTTTACACACACAGACACACACACACACATACACACACACACAGTGGGATGGATGATTCCTCTTTGGCTAGCACTGGTCTACGTATTCCGTCCATGGGTGCTGGCCAAATTCTGCCGTGTGTGTGTGTGTGTGTGTGTGTGTGTGTGTGTGTGTGTACTTTAAGAAATGTCTGTGTGTATATACTATTTTAAAAATGTAACTTTTGCTTGTTTCACCAAAAGAGAACATTTAACTTGGTTAATACGCTCACGTGATCTTAGCCAAAAGGCCGAGAAGCAATGCGTGGTTAACATTCTCACCCAGTGAGACAGTAGTTAGGATTATCAGTCTTACACTGAGCTAATCTCTGGAGAAAGGGTTCCCAATTGCTGTTGCTGTGTTTATGCATTTTCAGGAGTGAGGCCCCTTGGAAAGAGAAAATGTCTCTTTAGTAGAAAGCGGACCAAATAGAAGACTGGAAATCTAGGATACAACCTAAAGAAAAGAATCTATTTCGCCTGCTGCCCGGTGTTTGCCTCTGGATCTTGATACTTCCCATGCTATCAGTGAGGCAGATTGTGAAGTGGGACTTCCTGATTTCTTCCAATCGTCCCGCTTCCCATTAGTCACGATAAAACCCACGCAGAGTAGAGACATAGTATGTCTGTAGGATCCTGGTGCCAGAGAATATTAATGGCTCTATGCCAGATGAGTATCTACATATTTGGAAGAAGTTATGATGATTTCTAGGAATATATTTTGTCTCATGGTAATGTTGTCTCATTGTGATTCAGTCTTTGTCCATCTTCCCAGCACAGTATTTCATGCCATTTTCATCATATTTATAGCACAATCCTTATTCTCTGGTCATAAAAATTTCATGATTGCATCCAAAAATCCTCTTTAATTCACACCCACAAACCCACAAACACAAATGAACACACCCAGCCATGCATGTGCATACACACCTGCAGCCATTTGTTTTGATTTGAAATGCCCTTTTCTTCAGTCCCTGTGACAACCTGGTAACTTCTCTTACCCCACAGTCCTTAGACTTCTTTCACTTCCTCACTTTGGGCACTCTTTTGTATTGGGGTCTTTGACCACCATGATCTTATTGGCTTTCATGTTCTGCCCATAACATTTCGCCTTTCCATCTTTCATGATCAATTTAAACCTTTCTTCTGGGAGGTTTTCGTAAAATCCTCTAGATTAGATTAGATATTTTTGTGTTCCTATCCCCCCAGCTTTATTGTAGTATAATTGGAAATTTAAAATTGTATATATTTAAGGCGTACAACCCAATGACTTGATAAACACATACATTGTGAAATAATCACCATAACCGAGCTAGTTAATATTTTCTTTTTGTGTGTCTGGTGAGAACAACTGAGCTCTACCCTCTTAGCAAGTTTCAAGTGCACGATATAGTGTTTTTAACTATATTCACAGTGAATATTTACTTTAGATCTCTAAAATTTATAAATCTTGCATAACTGAAACTTTGCACCCCTTGACCAACATTTCCTCATTTTTCTCTCCCCTTATCCCTGGTAACCACCATTGTATCTCTGCTTCTATGAGTTTGACTGTTTTAGATTCCACATATAAGTGAGATCATGCAGTATATGTCTTCCTCTGCATGCTTATTTTACTTAACATAATTTCCTTCAGGTCCATCCATGTTATTGCAAATGGCAGCATTTCATTCCTTTTTTAAGACTGAGTAATATGTTCAATACCTCATCTATATATAAATACTTCATATATATAAAATTATATATCTCAGTGTGTGTGTACATATATATGACAGAGTTTCGCTCTTGTTGCCCAGGAGGGAGTGCAGGGGCACAATCTCAGCTCACTGTAACCTCCACCTCCTGGGTTCAAGCAATTCTCGTGCCTCAACTTTCCAAGTAGCTGGGATTATAGGCGTCCGCCACCATACCCAGCTAATTTTTGTAATTTTAGTAGAGATGTGGTTTCACCATGTTGGCCAGGCTGGTCTGGAACTCCTGACCTCAAGTGATCTGCCTGCCGTGGCCTCCCAGAATGTTGGGATTACAGGCATGAGTAAATGCTCCCAGCCTTCAGTGTATATATATTTACTTTTCACATATTCTTTATCCATTTAGTTGCTTCCATAGCTTAACCATTGTGAATCTCAAGTGAACATGGTAGTGCAGATATCTCTTTGAGGTCCTGATTTCATTTCTTGGAGGGGTATGTATGCAGAAGCGTTGTTGCTGGATCATAAGGTAGTTCTATTTTTAATATTTGAGGAAGCTTTGTACTGTTTTCCATAATAACTGTACCAATTTACACTTCCATCAACGGTGTACAAAAGTTCTCTTTTCTTCACATCCTTTCCAACACGTTATCTTTTTACTTTCTGATAACAGCCATTCTAACAGGTGTGAGGAGATATCTCATTGCATATCTCAAATGTATCTCATTTTGAGTTACATTTCCCTGATGAAAAGTTGAGCACTTATTCATATACTTATTGGCTGTTTTTATGTCTTATTTGAAAAATGTCTATTCAGGTTCTTTGCCCATTTTAATTGAGTTATTGATTATTATTATTATTTGATATTCAGCTATATAAGTTCCATTTGTATTTTGGATATTATCTCCTTATCAGATACATGGTTTGTAAATATCTTCTCCCACTCTGTAGGTTGCCCTGTTGATTGTTTCTTTCGCTATGCAGAGGCTTTTCAGTTAGATGTAGTCACACTTGTCTATTTTTTCCTTTTGTTGCCTGTATTTTTGGTATCATATCCAAAAATCATTGCCCAGTTTAATGTCTAGAACCTTTTTTCCCCTATATTTTCTTCCAATAACTTTACACATTCAGGTCTTACACTTAAGTCTTTAATCTATTTGGGGTTGCGCTTTGCACTGTGTATGGTGCGAAGGGTCTTTCGTGGCGAAGGCTTCTGGGGTCTTCCTGCTGGTCCTCTTACCCTGCAGAAAGAAGTCACAATTGAGGTGTGTCCTCTTGTCGCCCAGAAGATGATGCAGGCTAAATGCTTTCTACATTTTTCTGTGTGGCCATCTTCAGTCTTTGTGCTCTATTTGTTTGCTGCAGCTTCACTGTTGTACACTGGAGCTCTTCCAGAGGGATTCCCATTGGCAGGGAGTTTGATCATTTTTGTTGGGTACTAAGCATTAGGACCTCCTTTGCCACCATCTTGCTGACATCGCTCTTCTCTTTTGTATTCATTTGGAGAGCATGATGTCCTTCCCATCTTTATAATTATTCTCCCTGCTACTCTTTGTTTGAACCTATATTTCCAGTAAGATAAACATTGAGGTGAAAGAGGACGTGGATCTCGGTTATGATTCCATCTACTGTGCCTAGAACAATTGCCATCATATTGTAGAAGATGGATACTCTGTATCCATGTACTGAAATGACAGAAAATTCTATGCTCCCACAACTTTTTAAATCTGCTTCTGAGTACATTTTATTATATCAATGGTAAAAATGAATATTTGCTGAGCGCTTGCTATATATCAGGCATTTAGCTAACTGCTTTCTATGCATGATCTGATTCAGTACTCATGATATTTCTATGAGCTAATTTGTCAGTCTATAAATGACAATGATAATTGTCTCTAAGGCTTTAAGAAAATAAATATTTTATGTTCTCAAAAGTAGTGAAGTATTAAGCTGTTATTTTAACCCAGGTAAATTGACAACAGAGATTGCCAATTTAAGCTACTCTATAGCCTTAGACATTTTACCTAAAACCTTATGAGAGACACTTAGCTAGAACCATCCAGAAAAATCTCTTCCACATTCCAGAGCTCCAGAAACTAAATAAGATAATAAATATTTGCTGTTTTGAGCTCCTAAGTTTGGAGGTAATTGCTTATATAGCAATAGAGTATTTCAGTACCCACAACAAATGGTACCTGTATATATTTCATGATTTTCTTATCTGTCTCCACAAAAAGCTGTCATTGTGCAAACTCCAAAAAACCTTAATAACCAATACAATTCCAAACCCAATTTTTGGCTTTCGATTATGAGTCAAAGAATCCAATATTATTACTTTTTTCTTCTCACCAACTTTTTTCTTGCTTTCTTAATTCTGTTTTTTCTTTCTTTACTTTTTATGTAGAGAAAGAATGATTGGTTTTCAAACTCCTCAAAGTACCAAAGCTTTCTGCTTTTATCCCAAACCACATGAAATTTTAAAATATAATATCACCTTGATATGCTGCCTATTGTAAAAATGCAGTGGCCAGGACCAAGATGATATTGACTTGCAAAGAAGACTTCATTAAGAACAAAAAATAGAACCACTTTCATAATCTTATATGATTCACATTGCAAAAAAGAGTGCATCTTAAGGCATGGATGTTGATTTGTTCAGCTCTAGAAAACTGTAGGAAACAAATTATTAAAGAGGCTTGTATTAGATATGATTTGATAACTGCTACTTTTTAAACATCTTGGTTAGATTACAAAGTTTTCTATTCATGTTGTCAGTGTGTAGAATGTTTTACAGTCTAAAAATAAATAATGCCTTTAGGCTTCATCTCTTTTTGTATTTTTAGGTAGATTTGTTGATATACCATTTTATCGGAATAAAGATAAGATAGCAAAAATGTACATTGACAGGTATTTCTTCTCTAAAATTGACCACACTTTGTTTAACTGATACTCTGTTATTTCTTTTAAAAGAGGGAGGAATGAGGTTAATCTGCAGGAAATGAACTCCTTAACAAAAGACCTAGCTTATTTCCATACTGCAACAAATGGTGCCACTATATATTCTATGATTTTCTTATGTATCTCTGCAAAAACTGTCATTGTGGAAACCCAGATAGAATTTATGTTACATTGCATTTGGGTTCATGTCTTGTTTAGGAGCTCAGGATCCATTACAAGGCAAATCTGTGTTTAGATCCCACTTTATGACAATGTAAAAGCTATATTACCTCTGAGTCAAGACTCAGAGGTTTTCTCAAAGGTCACTTGATGGTTTTTGAAAGGACTCAGTGAGATAATATTTTATAAAGTGTTAACTACTCTGCTTGATAGCTAGGAAAGCACCAAATACACATTCGTTTTCCGTAACTAAGAAATACCATGGGCATTATTTGATTTTGATTTTGGAACTTTCCCCAGGTTACTTCATTTATTCATTCATTCATTCTTTCAATCATTCTCACTGAGCCTTTGTTACATGAAATAAAATTAATCATCGGTTCCCCCTAGTAAATGAGCTATGGAGTCATGACACTTTTCTTAATAACCTTTGGTTCCAGAACATCTCTTAGAGTTCCTGGTTTAACTAGAATGATAAATGATCTGATAGATGTTTGGAGAGATTTCTATGAGCCCTCAAAAATAGAAGGTATTGATTCTATCTGATGCCTTGGCTTGGATAAAGGAAAGAATGTCAGAAAAACATTCCAAAAAATATGACACTTTAGTTAAGTCTAAAGTAGACAGTGTTTGGAGCTCCACAATGCTATGATTCCCACCTGTGATCAAGGGGCCCTGGCTCTTTCTCTTTCTCTCTCTTTCTTTAAGAGACAGCATCTCGTTCTGTTGCACAGACTGGAATTCAGTGGTGCAATCATAGCTTATTGCAACCTCGAACCCCTGGGCTCAAGGAAACCTCCCACTTCAGCCTTCTAAGTAGCTAGGACTGGAATACAAGCACGTGCCATTACACCCAGCTAATTTTTTTTTTTTTTTTTTTTAAGAGAGAAGGTCTTGCTGTGTTGTCCAAGCTGGTTTTAAACTTCTGGCTTCAAGAGATCCTCCCACCTTGGCCTCACAAAGCACTGGATTTATAGGCATGAGCCACTGTGCCTGGCCCCATTCTCTCTTAATGAGGGTTGTGTATGTCTTAGGAATCGAGAACATGTCACAGAGTGAAAGAAGCTCAAGGTTGTTCTTTAGATTGTTGGCTTTAACTAAACACACATGTATAGCCAAAGATGAATTTACATGAGGCCAGGGGTAATGGAAGAGGACAACAATTCTAATTTATCATATTTATACCTAGCATATTGTTAAATATAGATCTGTTAGTTAAACCCATTGATATGAACAGAGGAAGTGGATAAACTCAACCAGGTTGCAGCAAGGGAGTGCACCCTAAATATTTCACCAATGCTGCTTTAGGCCACCCAATTAATTTGAAATCCAAAAAATTTGTCTAATATTCAACATTCGTCTATCATGTAATTGCAAATTTATGTCACTATGAGTATTCAACATATGAGGTTATGTTATCATTTGAAAATTAAACTAGTAAAGTCATTACATTTATGAAAAAATGGTTAACAGGAGTGATTTCTAGTGTTAATCAGTAAATGTAAAACTATCTTAAAGTCATTCTGGTAAACAGTCTTCCTAGAAAGGAGTCAGTGAATGGTCATTATTGAGAAACATACCTAGACATTTCCCAATATATTTATTTTCTGTAAAACCCTTGCACAATAGATACGTCTTGTGTCAATTTTAATAACAGCACTACTTAGTGTGAGGGAAATAAAGGCTCTTTCTCAAGGCTGTTGATTAGGTTTTGATATAAAATCTATTTGATTTATTCATATATGATGGCAATGGCTACAAGAAGACATCCTCTTCTAGTCATATTCTTTCAGTCTCTCTCCTGATTTATCCTTCCTCAAATATCTTTGTGCTCTCATCACTAAAAGAAAGACAAAGAGAGGGAGAAAGACAAAGAGAGGAGAGGGGAAAAAAGTCACAGCATAGGTGTTACGCCTTCTTCCTTACTCCATTGATGCTGATGAGATAGGACAACCAATTATTCCTGGACACACTAAGATTGGTTGAAAAAAAAAAAAGAAGAAGAAGAGGGGATTGCATGCTGACTACCCAGGATATCAATCAGTAGAACTAACTCTTGAGTGTCCAAGGCCATTTTTATTGTAACAGCCACCAATAAAATCCTCTTCTCCATCAAAACCCTTTGACACAAAATTAGCTGCTGTATTTGATGGCTAAAATTTTAAAAAGATAAAAACATAAGACTAAGAAGAAATGGAGCAATTGGACAATTTAAAAGATTATTAAAAGAATAAAAGTTTGAAAATCTGTATAGATTATGAAGTCATTGGAATACATACACATTGGAAGCCAGGAAATAGTATTGCTTTCCAATTAGTGTTTTTCAAAGTATAGTTCAAGGTCAATCTGCTCCAGAATCGATCCGAGTGCTCTGTAAAAATACAGATTCCCAGTGTCATCACAAAATACTCTGCTTCAGAAGATATGAAATATCTTTTAAGAAATTAAATTTTTCAGGTTCCTTGGATAATTATTAACCACATGAAAGCATAGGAACCACAATCGCGGGCAAGGTGGCTCATGCCTGTAACCCCAGCACTTTGGGAGGCCGAGCTGGGCGGATCACGAGGTCAGGAGATGGAGACCTTCCTGGCTAACATGGTGAAACCCCGTCTCTACTAGAAATACAAAAAAATTTAGCCAGGCGTGGTGGCGGGCGCCTGTAGCCCCAGCTACTTAGGAGGCTGAGACAGGAGAATGGCGGGAACCCGGAGAGCGGAGCTTGCAGTGAGCCGAGATAGCGCCACTGCACTCCAGCCTGGGCGACAGAGCGAGACTCCGTCTCAAAAAAAAAAAAAAAAAGAACCACTATCATAGAGTGAAAAGTGTATTTGGAAATTAAAATTAGAGGAAGACCCTCTAGCAAAGTGGGACTTGGCTGAATGCTGTACTTTATTTATTAATGGATTATCATCCATTAATATTGTGTTTATTCTGAGATTGAATGAACATAGAATTCTATGGTGGCTGGGAAAATATATTCTCTTTTGAACTTGCACAAAAATCTGAAGCCAAGTTGGTATTTGATCATACCACAGGTCACAGCTGGGTGTCTGCAGTCCAAGAGATGCTCCAGTAAAACTCTACACAAAATATTTGATAAAATTTCATTAAAGTGTAACTGAGATTAGTGTGTTTTCTGCACACAAAGACACAGAAGTGAGGTTATTCAAGCTTTTGGCTAAACCCTGTTTAAATGAATGCAATTTTCTTCAGCAATTCGCTATCGTCTTTCAGATGATGCCTTTGTTTCACATTATCATTTCATTCCGAAATCACCCTTCCCACTTAAGAATTTGGAAAGAATGCCCTGTGAACATGCACCAGGTGTAGCTTTTATCCACCTCCTATGATTAATTTTTCCGTTTTTTAATATGTTACTTCACACAAAAGTTTGGGTGTCTAGGATATAGTATTTTCTTTTCAAGGTGTAGAGAAATAAGAAAACCTCAAGCTCTCTTTTCAGCCCTAGAAAAAAAGCACAGCCCAGAATAATACATTCATTGTTTTACAAAGGAAAAGTATTTGATAGTGTCTGAGGAATACAGAGTGCCGGACTGAAAATGAGGCTTCAAAGGAAATGGAATGAGAAATAGGTTTGTTTTTGGTCACCCAGAAGCAAAACCTATCACACACATCTATACAAACATACCTAAAACCCAGCAGCTCTTTCATACTGATTCCTGACACCAAAACAAAATAAAGATGGAACTTCAGGGGAATAAGACAAAGAGGAAGAGTGGAAATGAAGCTGCCAAGAAAAATAGAACTGATTTTGCAAAGGTCAGTGCAACATAGGATTAGTTTGGACTAAACCCATACTCCAGTGTAATTTGCAATATATTTCAACACTTCAGAACAAGTATTTCTAGCTACTTTTAATACCAGCTCTGAGCCATGACTATCTAAATAGACAGGGGGCATTAAAGTTCACAGGGCTTGATATTGCCTGTAAAAATGGAGCCCAGCAGAATTTGATTTTATTAGGCCCATAGCCAATGGCGATTAAAGTGTTATGCCATATCTGTCAGCATGCATGGATGCACGGGGATTATCTGTAACAGAATTTAAGTCTGGGAGCCAAGTTCCTCAGTCATAAGTCTAGAATACTAATTCTTTCTTTTTCATCCCCTCTGTCAGACCTATGGCCCTCACAATATCATCCCAGGAAGTGGGACAAGAATTCAGACTTTTTCATCTAAAACAATAGGGCTTTATTAACAATTAAAGGGTCAAACTTGCAGAGGCAGGGCCAGGGGACTGCATGGACATCTGTTGTTTCATTGTCCTTTCAGAATCTAATTTTCTTTTTCTAATACTACCCCAGTTTCCCTTTGGGGAACCACTATATTGGATCTAATTTTGGTGGGAGGTATTTTCAATGTTCCATTTAAAAATCTCAAGATGTCATGCTCTCACTGAAACGGCATCCAGGGTGGGGGCATATGTCCATGTTCAGCACTTTGAATAAGGTTTTTTTTTTAGGACGTTGAATCTTGAGGGGAAAAAAAGAGAGAGAATTTGGAGTTTGAAGGTCTTACTCATTTCAGTGGCTGCAGAAGCTTGGAGCAGAAAGTCCTTCTACCTGAGTTTTGAGGCTGTTACTGCTGCCTATATCCTAAAGTTGCTTTATTACTAACCTATTGTATTGGCCTGTTCCTTCAACTTTGTTTTGCCTCTTCCTCTATTTCTCAGCATAAAGCTGATAGTTGTCTCCCTGAATTACGATTCTCATGCTTGCCTCTGTTTTGATATGATATCCCAAACTCCTACCAAATCCACTATTGAAACAGACTTTGGAGGAGCATTCATAATTTACACAATACCTAGCTTAGCCCATTTACTCCTCTCGCCATCAATCTTGACTCTATTTTGTCTGGACAAGTTGAACATCTGCCTATCTCTAACCCCTTGGCCTTCATTGATTTGAGTCTGGCTCAGTTAGGATTCCATTTGGCAGCAAGTAAACACAAAACCCTACTACAGTCCCTTAAATAAGTAAGTAATTTATTTACTGCGTGTGACACAAAATCCTAGAGTGGAAAGTCTAGAGCCGGTATGGTGCTGCAATGATGTCAACAAGAGCTATGTTCCTTCTATTTTCTTTACATCCTTGGCATGTATCTTTCTTTCCAGTGCTCCCTCGTTGTCTGACATCCCCTCAGGAACCCTGCTCATTTTCAGTGCAGGAAGTGAGGGAAAAAAAGTGGCTCCCAGCTACATTAAAGAGAGAAGGCATTTTAACCTGGCAACATTACTATCTTGATAAAATGAAAGTTTAAGTAAGTTCAAAAATAACAATGAGTGTGTCCCCTACAGATTCTGATTGGTAGTTCTAAAACACCAATCAAGTTCACCAGTGAAACCCTACACATTCTACTTATGAAGTGACAGTCTTGTAAGGAATCTTCCCCTAGCATATTCCTGATGCCCCATTCTTCAACACCCATGGTCCCCAACCCCACTCACCACACTTCCCGCCACAGCAACTTCTGATTTTCATTCTCACAGTGACCATTCAATAGGCACAAGCAATAGGTCAGCCACTGTGGTGACCAGATACTGAATAGCTTTTGGTTTGTGTCACACACAGAATCTTTGAGTAGCCTACTAATATTTCTAGTAAAAATTCAACTGTTATATATTTTATGTGGTTCAGGCAGTTTCCTGCAATGTTAAGTGCCTGGGCTTCAGAATTCAGTAGATCTATTTTGAATTCAAGACAGAGCTAAGTGAAGCATAAATTATTGAACTTCCTCAAGGCACCATTTCTGCATCTGTAAAATGGGGCAAATGGTTTTTACCATCAAGGGACTTTGTCAGATATAAACATACTATGGCATGTGAAGTATCTATACAATGCTGAACACAGATTGGGTTCTAAATACATGCTCAATTATACCCTCTATTGTATACATACACCAAATCATCATGTTCTACACTTTGAATATATGCAATCTATATTTATCAATTAGAAATTTCTAAATAAATTTTTGAAGAGTGAAGAACTTCCTCCAAGTCATATGGTGAATCATATATGCAGAGGCTTTCATCTGGTTAAATTCTACTAACGTATAAATATTTAAATCTTCCATCATAGTCTACAGAAAGCATTTCTTGGCTTCCTGTGGAGCCATTTGTGTCTGCACTTGAAAACAAGTCTTTGTATTTCTGTCTCCAGAAGAAGATTTTGAGCCTTATACAGACTCATTATTTACCTACAGCATTTAACATAATGCCTTGTATTAATACATTTTGGCTATTTCATGAATGCCTGTTTGACTGAACATAAACATTTTATTCACAAATCTTTTGCTAATAACAACACATTAAACCTTAGTTTATTCCTTTATAAACGAAGAAAACAAGAAAAAAAAGTCTTATTGTTGAGGAGACTAAATAAAACTGCATGTAAAATCTGAAGTACAGTATTTGGAACTCAATTATTGGTGCTTTCTCTCACCGTTAATTTTATAAAATAAATTTATTAAATTAATAAATTTGCTTTAACTGTTTAACCTTCTTACATGCTAAAGCCTATAACTTATAAAATAAACTCACTGACCAATGTGTATGGCTCTAAAATATTTGGCACTAATGACATGGATACTCGCAGAGAAGTCTCAGAGAAGATCACAAATACTTAAAACGGGTCTTCCATTAAGTCTGTAAAGCTCTGCACATCAAACAGCTTGACCACTGATAGGTCCATCCATTCTTGCAAAAGGTCACAAGAACTAAAATTCAGTGGTTACAGAAAGGTGAACCCCGTTAAATTCTAGCTCCATTTTAAGGAATTAAAAATTTTAAACATAACTCAAAAATACACCTTAACAAATATGCAAGATATTTCAAATGACCTTTCACTTCATGTCTCCTCTAAATTTTAAGATAAGAAATATTGGAACTTACTAACTCCTCAGATCTTCTTCCAAATATAAGTAATTAATTTAGTTAAGTTTATTTGGTCCATTCCTTTTATATTTCAAAGTTTTGGAAAAATTTTCCCTCTGGCTTGTATAATAATAAAGTCAGTAGGTCATGTGGTTTGGGCAAATTCTGATTATTTTCCAGTTTAAAATATTGAGAACCTTTAACACAATAATTTTATATCTAAGAATTATTCTAAGACAAATATCAGAGAACCATACACAGATTTAAATTTGAAAATTTCCTTCATAAATGCATTTGGTTGTATCCTTTCTTCCACTACAATATATACATTATATTTGGAGAATCATTAGTAATTTATAGTGAGATCACAAATCATTATGCAAGCATTTAAATTCATATTTGTAATTATTATTTTTAATGACTTGGAGAAGTGTTTATATAAGTAAAAAAGTTACATAAAAATATTATGCAGTTCAATTATACTGCATATGCCATTTTGATTGTATAGAAAAAAATACTACACAGACACATTCTATAATGTTGATGGTGATCATAATTGGTTAGTTCAAAGGATTATGATTGGCTGGGCGTGGCGGTTCATGCCTGTAATCCCAGCACTTTGGGAAGCCGAGGTCAGCATATTACCTGAGGTCAGGAATTTGAGACCAGCCTGGCCAAGATGGCGAAACCCCATCTCTACCAAACATACAAAAAAAAAAAAAAAAAAATTAGTCGGGTGTGGTATGCCCGTAGTCCCAGCCCACTCTGGAGGCTGAGGCAGGAGAATCACTTGAACCCAGGAGGCAGAGGTTGCAGAGCCTATATCAAGCTACTGCACTCCAGCCTGGGTGACAGAGTGAGGCTCCACCTCAGGAAAAAAAAAAAAGAGATTATGGTTGATATTAATTTGTATATGCATTTTGTATTTTCTACAATGGACATGTGTTACTTTTATAATAAGAAAAACATTTTCAACTATTTCACTAATTAGTGAACCTACTGATATGCTTCATATTTCGTATTAAAATACGGTGCTGAACATATTAATTTTTTTCATAAAGGCCTTTTAGAGAACATAGAGTGCTAAAAATAGAGAGGAGTTTCCGTATTGTAGACTGATGAACGTTCAAGTGATGGAAGAAGCTCAAACCAACTCTAGATTGAATATGACTTAGATAAAAATCTCATTATTATTTTCCCCAACTAGAATTCCAAAAAGATTTTGATCCCTTAGCCTTGCCATGATTATGTATAAGATAAACCATACATGGTTGTTATTACTATATTAAAGATTATTTACTAGGATGTGTAGATTTTACACATAACAGTACCAGAGATTGCTGTCTGCTTGTGGAAAGCAATTGCTATTTTTATATCAATACTGAAGCAGTGCCTAACCTGCAGAGGTCTTTAATTGCTGGTGAGTTTTTTACAACGCTTCCTCCAGTGCAAGGTCTGGATTTCATTTTCATGCTGGAGTTTTGTTGTGCAATCTCAAGTGGCCTTTTGCCATGGCCATTACTTTCCACTTTTACTCATCTCTCTATTTCTGATTTTATTCCTTCTGGACTTGGTTTCTTGCTGCTCCTGACACCTGCTCCAGCCTGATAAACTGACAGCTCCAATTGTAAATCTTGCCCCGATGCTTTCTTTTCCCCAGAATGGAAAATAGCGTGTTCCAATGGGTTATAACACTTCAGCAAACATCAGGAATCCTGTCCCTTTCACTTTGGAACTCTATTGTTTAAAAAGACATGCTGCTCCTTCTGTCTGGTAAGCCTTGCCCCGTCACCCCTACCCCCACTCAGCTGCCGACTTTTAGCCCTCCAACACTCAATTCAGATGACTTCTCCCAAGGCAACTGCCTGGACACCCTCCTGGATAATATTCATACACCTGTCCAAAGGCCAGGTTGCGTGGTCTGCTCTATGTTCTCATTTGTTCTCTCTGCTGTTTTCCATCAGAAGACCACCCTGGCTATAAGTACTTGTCATTATTTGTCTGCTGTGCAGTGTTTCTCATGCTTAACATCTTTTTTCTTTTTCTCTGCTTCATACACAGCAAATACACAATAAGTACTTTTTGAGTTAATGGTCAATGAACGAAATAAGCCTCGTGGGCAAAGAAAAAGGGAAACTGACCCCAGGAGATTTACACTTAGAACAAGGACTCAAATCTGATAAAGCAAACTCTAATTCTGAATACTAAAAAAAGCAGTCATGCAAATGAAATGTCTAAAAGTGTGTCTGTGTGTATGTAGATCCCTGTACACTTCCTGTACACAGCGGCATCCTCCTTGGCAGAAGCACCTGCATTGGACTCTGACATTGCCCATGAATATTCTGATTATAAAATCCCGGCTTTTAGGAACCAGATGTCCTTAGCAGATTTTACTCAATTTAAGTTTTTGATTTAGTTCTCCTTTGAAAGTTTCAGTGCTGAATTATCATGGATATTTCTAGCCGGGGGTATTCAAGGTCTATAATTTATCTGGGGATGAAGGACACCGTTTGGTATAGAGAGTAGGTATTTGATTCCAAGTTTTATAAAACATTATTACCTGTTTCTTTACTCCCCTCTTTTTCCCTAATGATCAGTAGGAGTGTACAAATGATTCTGACATATTTTTCCTTTTTTCTTCTTGCCACACAATTCTTTTTTTCCCCCTGAAAACTGACCAGCTTTCTCTTCAATAATGTGCATGTGGCAGGCTCATATTTTAACATGTTTTCTACAGTAAACAGCCTCAGGATAGCTATAACTAGGACGCCTTTCCTAGGTTGTATTGCAGATGAGATTTTCATTTTGCATATACGTCACTAAAAATAAATTTTTTTATTATAATGGAATTAACACAGGCTCATTAAATACAATTGGCAATACAGAGAATACGAGGAGTAATTCAAACATATACACTCATAACCCCACAATGCAAATTCAATTATTAATATTCTGAAGTTATTTACTCTCAGTGCCTTTGCTCTATGCAGCTTTATATCCTTAAGATTATGTTATACATAACAACCGAAATTTATTTTACTTAACATTCCATCCCGCTTGGGTTCAATTTCCAACTTGGCTGCTTGCTAACTGAATGAATTTATTAATTTACTTCAGTTCTATGACCTACCTTTGACTCTGCTTCCTCATCTGTAACATAGGAATCATAATGACTACCTCGTAGGTATTTAAATGGTCTATGAGACAACTTAAGTAAACATTTACAATAGACTTTTTACAGTAAAAATAATGGCAATGATGATGATGAAAATAATTGTTAATGCTTTTTAAGTACCAGACACTGCTTTAGATTATTTTTTTTCTCCTTGGGAAATGGAAGATAGTTTAATGTTATGTGAGGATTGCTGACGTCCAGGAAAGTAAAATCTGGTTTTGGTATTGCTGCTTTGAGCTGTCTGACTTAGATCAATTCACTTCACCAATTTCGACATTATTTTCCCCAATATTTTAATAAGAGTGTAGAAAAGATGATAGCTAATAACCTTCCCTGCTCTATGCCCAAACAAATATGTCAACTCTTAATCACGAGAGTTCCTGTAAATTATGCCCCAAAGAGGAAAGACAGAAGAGAGAGAAGAGATCATGATGTTTCAGCATAAAAATTTATGCTGGGTGGGCCAGGCACTGTGGCTCACCCCCATAACCCCTGCACTTTGGGAGGCCCAGCCGGGCGGGCTGCTTGAGGTCAGACAGACCAGTCTGGCCAACATGGCGGAACTGCATTTCTGCTAAAAATACAAAAATCAGCGGGGCGTGGTGGTGGGCGCCTGTAATCCCAGCTCTTAGGGTGGCTGAGGAAGGAGAATCGCTTGAATCTGGGAGGCAGAGGTTGCAGTGAGCCAAGATCACACCACCGCACTCCAGCCTGGCCAACAGACTGTCTCAGAGTGCTAGGCGGCGAAAGAGGCATTCGTTCTAAAAATTCTTGTTTAATGTTTCTTGCTTTGTTAAGAGTTTAATTCCAGATCATCACTCTGACATAACATTATTTGAAACCAAATATTTATTTTAAGTGTGTGTTTACCTCCCCAACTTTCTCACTTTAGAGTAGTATATTGTTGGTCTTCTTTTTTAAAAAACAAGTTATAAACAAATACTTTATGTTTTATTTAAAGGAATCTGTTACATTTCAGAAGAACCACTTGCTCTAGAGGGAAGAAAGGCGTAGTCAAATAGTGGGAGAAAGGAATTAAATTAGTATGGGAAAAAAACCGGCAGAAATTCTGTACATAAGACAGATTTAGCAGCAAGAGAAAGACACAAAATAAGGGGGAAAAAACCCACAGACTGAAGCTTTAGTATATTTATAGTTATGTTACCATAAAAAGGGAGGTGGCCATGATCACAAAGGAAGGTACATCAAGCAGCACTTAGGGATCTGATACATGTGGTAATGTAATAGCTCAGGCAAGTCAGTCACACCCCAAAGACCACTCCATACAGATGAACAAGTGAATGAGAAGGAAGTAAAGCTCATCACAGCAGGACTCATGCACTCCCGTGGTGTCCTTCATGAATCCAGATTTCAGAGGTCTCCTGGAAAGTGTTTCAGCAGCCAGCAGTGAAGCTCACAAGAAAAATGTTTTTTGTTTTTTGTTTTTCTCATTATAAAAGAGTTTATCTGAGTTTTTGTGCATTGCAAGTCTTTTACTTCTTTTGATGACTCTTATCACGTTGTTTGAAGAAATTCCAGAAACTTCCATCTATGTTACTGGCGTAACGTCCGGCAGCAAACTCCTTGGATCCTGTGACTTGGAAAATGGGCGTCTCCCGTGCCTCGTTTCCTGTGTAAACTCTTCTAAAAGTTGTAAAATACTGGTTCTTGCGACCTAGACTATGCTACTAGTTCCTACTAGCGCAGCCCAGTTTACTTTATGAAGTTGGGTTTATTTGTTCCCAACATAAATAAAACACAAATCAAATTATTCAGTACCCGTCGTCTCTCTTTTCCCCTAATATATCACTAAAATATATCAAGTATACAGAAAGAGGCACAAAGTATATCCTTCAAAATAATTTTGCAAGATAAATACATTCATGTAAGCAACTGAATTTAAAAAGGGACATTGCCAGAGCTGCAGAATCCACCTCCCACCCAAATGTCCATCACTGTCATTAGTCTCCCAAGACTATTGCAACTAAAACACACAGATTATTTCTTCCTGTTTTTTTTTAAATGTATATAAATGAAACTACACAACACATTTTTGTGTATGTTCCTCTGTGTGTGGCTTATTTTGCTTAACATCATTAAGACTATGAAATGCATTATTGTTCTTGTGTATAGTTCAATTATTCTCATTAGATTGTTTAAATATACCTTAATTGATTTATCTATCCAACTGTTTATGTATTGTTAGTTTTGAGCTTTAATGAATCTTGCTTATGTGTGCCTTTTTCTTACATACAAAAATTTTACGTGTTTATTTTAGGGATTATATATGCGCATTTTTGTTGGAAATATTGCTAGAAGTACACTTCTTGCTTGGTTGTGTGGATATACACTTATATCCAACTTTATTACCAATTGCCAGCTTTCCAATATTAATATCCCCATTTAAATTCTAACTACCATTTTATGAGTTATTCCAGTTCTATACTTTCTTGTCAAAACTTGGTATTATCCTTTCTTTATTCATTTGTATCTACTTAAATGTTAGTAAAATTAAAGAAATTTTTAAAATGGAGTTCACATAATAAAGCTTTTATTTTTTTCAGGTAAGAACATGATTATGTACATAAAAACATTCAAAAGAACCCATAGTTAATGATTAAAAGTCAGCTCAACAAGGTTGATAGATACAAGGTCAACCAAAAACAAACAATTGGAAAATAAATTTTTAAAATAGAATTTACTATAGCATTCAAAATATTAACTATCTCAGAATATATCTAACAAAAGCAAGCAAGACGTTGAAGTAGCAACAAATACTGTTATGCCCAGACCGTTTATTCCCCGAAGAAGACCACCAGAGTCCAGAGTCAAAGCTAAGCAGCGAGGATCTTTATTACAGGTTCGAACCTGGAACTCTCACTTGCTCGTGAAACGAGACGGGCAGGAGAGCTCCCCCCTTGCGCTCCGAACAGTGTTATATAGTCTAAAAACAGTGGGCATAGAATTATTATACAAATCAGATGTATGATTGGCTAGTGTTTGAACAAGGTGATTTGGCTAACTATGATTGGTTCCCGCCATTTCTGATATCTCGGTACAACCCTTGAGGCAGAGCAGTTTTACACAAAGGCAGTTAATTATATTGCGTCAGGTTGCACAACCGGTTTATGGCAGCATGAGTGTATCTTACTTAAACATGTCTTGTGACCCGGCCTCAGAAAGAAAAACAGGTATTTACAGAACTTACGAAATCTCTGGTACGTGCAGAGATTAGAGAGCAGAACAAAACAGGTACTTACAGAATTTACGAAATCTCTGGTATGTGCAGAGATTAGAGAGCAGAACAAAGGGTTTAGCAATAGGGTGTAGCGGGGGAGCGGGTATGCATTTTCGTGTTTTTGTGTCCTTTCAATACAACAGTATTGAGAAAAGTCTTTTTTAAAAACTAAATAAATGTGTGGATAATGGTAATAGTTGCATAATAATGTAAGTACACTTAATGCCATTAAACCATATACTTAAAAATAAAGAAAATAGTAAATTTTATGTTACATATGTTTTTATCATAATAAAAGAAAATAATAATTTGAGACACACAATATGTCTTTCCTAAAATTCGGTAGTCTCAAAATCGCAATTACCATCAAATCTCAATCAAATCTAAACAGATTTTTTGAATCAGTGGTTCTACAATGCACAAAGAAACACAAAGGCCAAGAATAAAGCAAATAAGGAGAACTTAAACTACTGAATATTAAGATCTACTAAATAAAAAGGCCTGATGATATTTAGAGTATTTATGATAACACAATAATTGGGTCACTATAACATAGGTACAAAAATAGAGAAGTAGGCCAGGAGCGATGGCTCAGGCCTGTAATCCCAGCACTTTGGAAGGCTGAGGTGGGAGATCACTTGAGGTCAGGAGTCCAAGACCAGCCTGGCCAACATGGCAAAACCCCATCTCTACTACAAATACAAAATATTAGCTAGGCGTGGTGGCACACACCTGTAATCCTAAATACTCGGGAGGCTGAGACAGGAGAATCGCTTGACCCTGAGAGGCAGAGGTTGCAGTGAGCTGAGATCACACTCAACCAGGCACTCTCGCCTGGGTGACAGTGAGACTCTGTCTCAAAAAATAAAAAATTATAAAAATAGAGAAGCAGATGCATAAAAATTTTAGAGAATACAAGCTCAGAGCCTCACATATATGGACATTCGACTCTTTGAAATAATTTGAATTTAATTGATATTGACATAATTTTTTGCAAACATAAATTGTATATTTAACTAATAAACAGTAAATTTAGTAAATACCTAGTGTCAGGCCTCTGAACCCAAGCTAAGCCACCATATCCCCTGTGACCTGCATGTATACATCCAGATGGCCTGAAGTAACTGAAGAATCACAAAAGAAGTGAAATTTAAATGGCCTGTTCCTGCCTGAACTGATGACATTCCACCACAAAAGAAGTGAAAATGGCCTGTCCCTGCCTTAACTGATGACATCACCTTGTGAAATTCCTTCTCCTGGCTCATCCTAGCTCTAAAGCTCTGCCACTGAGCACCTTGTGACCCCCACCCCTGCCAGCCAGAGAACAACCCCTTTTGACTGTAATTTTCTATTACATACCCA